>NC_142691.1:10310530-10613560 GCF_056320005.1 Nelumbo lutea
GAAGCGGTAGAACCGTAGAAGACAAGACAGATTGCCTTTCATTTTTTATTTTAGTCTATGACCAGTCTTTAAGATTAAAATAAGCAATCTTAACTCAACTCTTTATACGTATTCCTGTTTTCTTTCTGTAAGAATCGTATAAAATACGAGAGGAAAGAAAGGGAGAAAAAGCAGCGAGCCAAGTTTCTCTGGATTTCCCCAGAGGAGCTGTTCGGAGTTGTTTGCTGGTGATGGGCGATGATAAATTATCTATCGCAATGGCGAGTAGAGATCGAGAGCTTCTCATACCAGTCGCCGATGCTGTTGACGATGACGCCTCTTCCAAACCTTCTTCGTCATCTGCTGCATCGTCTCATCATTCCGGTAGAGAGGTCAGCTGTTTCTCTCTCTTCCTAGCAATTCCTTCTGTTACTGGATTTGTCTTGCTGATTTGGTGGTGATTTGGTGGTGACTCACTGACTCATGCTAGGTTTTTCCCCTTTAGTTTGATTTGTTCTTTTTGGGACCTTATTACTTGATTCGGTTTGTTGTTAGAAATACATTTGCCTTTTTTTTTTAGGTTTTTGCTCCTTGTAATGAGACGCGTCTTATTTTTCGATTGGGTTTTCGTAGAAACCTCTGTTTGGTTCCAGAGTTCCGTTGATACCTTATTTATGTTGACCCCCAAATCGATTTTCCTCGTTATCTCCACGATTTGCTTAAGGGTTCCTTGATGATTTATTTTAGCTTTGAAATAGCTTTTTCATCATACTGAATCAATATCTAATCAATGAAAGATTGAAAAGCTCTTTCGCACTAACTATTCTTTCTTCAAGACCAAACCTTTGGGATTTCCTGCAGAACAATCAATCTTGATGTATCGTTATCTTGAACCATGCACCCAAATTTAGATACATGAGAAGGCATATTAATCTTCAACACCAAATTAGTTTAATGATGTATTGATCTAGTTTTCAGCAATCAAAGGTAACAAAATATTTCATTGGCTTTTCTGGATCTCCCTATGGTCTTTCTGATGCAACTACACGTGGTGCTAGACCTTGGCTCTGATAAAAATGATGTAACATAGGACCCTTTAGGGAGGTGGAGTTTACTGTATTTAGGGGTTGGGGAAGGCAGGTTCTGCAGAATTTCTCAATAAAGTTCTAGATGCCAGATATAACAAAAGAAAGGAAAGGCCGGATTCAAATTGGGTTTGCAGGAATCATTTGTAAGAGAGAAAGCATTTGAAGTATATAAAAAATTTTAATACATTAAATTTTTGATTGAGTCATTGAGAGGTATCTGGGCAAGTGACCTTGATGTAACAGTGGTATAAGGTTTACTGAAATCAGACATGTGGTGTGTTGGTAACTGATGATGCACGATCTAACGCTCCCTGCTGGTAGATAGCTTGGACGCTGAACTGAGTAGGTCACCTAGCTGAGCTGCAAAGAAAGAGATCAGAGTGTCCGGGTTGCTTTACCTGGGGTGAGCACTCCGATCCTTAAGTCAACGAAGAGTTTTGAGAGAGCTAAAAAGCGAGAGAGCTAGAGAGCTAAATTGCGTATACCTCTTCTGATTGAAGGAGATGCCTTTATATAGGCGCAGGTAGTTGTGACGGTAATGCGTCTAAGATCTCCGGGA
Organism: Nelumbo lutea; assembly: GCF_056320005.1. NCBI lineage: Eukaryota > Viridiplantae > Streptophyta > Magnoliopsida > Proteales > Nelumbonaceae > Nelumbo > Nelumbo lutea. Next base: position 10,312,157 of record NC_142691.1, read on the forward strand.
GGACATGGCCATAGCGCGTCCAAGATCCTTGGGAAGTTGTCCTCCATGCTTGGGAGTAGTTTCTTAGTTGGAAATGGAATCCGCGTAGATTAACTCCGAAGCAGGCGGTGTGGGGAGATGAGTCTAACAGTTGAACGATGTGATCCCGTAGGAGTCGGGCATGGTGTTTCACTTTGAAGTGACTGGTTGCCACGTCAGGCAGATCGCCAACTGGGTCCCAATCAGGTCAACATGGTCTTAGGGGAGGTCGCCCCTAATGTCGAGGTCCCTAGCTTAGTTGTGATGAGGTCGCCACCTGAGTCTTCGTTAGGTTGGTGGAGGTAGGTCGCCTCTTTTGCTGACCTAGTCCTGTCAAGATCTTACGCCGTCAGGTCGGCGGAGGTAGGTTGCCAGTTGAGTCTCCGTCAGGTCGGTAGAGGTAGGTTGCCAGTTGAGTCTCCGTCAGGTCAGTACAGGCAGGTCGCCACCTGAGTCTCTGTCAGGTCAGCAGAGGCAAGTCGCCACCTGAGTCTCCGTCAGGTTGGCGGAGGTAGGTTGCCTCTTTCGTCGACCTAGTCCTATCGAGATCTTACATCGTTAGGTCGGCGAAGGTAGGTCACTAGCTGGGTCTCTGTCAGGTCAGCGGAGGTAGGTCGCCAGCTGGATCTTTGTCAGGTCTGCGGAGGTAGGTCGCCAACTGGGTCTCTATCAAGTCAGTAGAGGTGTAGGTAGGTTGATCACCATGCCATGCAGGTTGCTACCTGGACCTCAGTTTGGTCGGTGAGACCTCGGTGGGAGGTCTCCCTTCGTGTCGAGGTCTCAAGCTTAGTCCTAAGGTGGCCGTCCCGATCTTGGCGAGGTGCTTACATGTTGTCCATGGCGAGGTGGTGACGAAGCGCCCTCAGGGCGTGCAAGGCGCATCCGACGTGGTTCTGGGTAGGTCTCCGTCATTTTGGCTAAGGCAAGTCATCGCCTACGTGGTGCCGGGGTGTCATGCGACGATTCTGGGTTCGCCAGATGGTGCGCTGTCACTAGAGGGCCAAATCTGCCCTCGCCAGTAACTAAAACAGAAAGAAGTAGGGCTGGATTGTGCTATATATGCAGATATTTGACTCTAGCAGGTCGAAGAACATAGAAAGAAATTAGCGAGGAGTCTCAGAAATACGCTATTGTAACAGGATCGACAGAGAAAATAGGAGGGGAAACTTAACCTGCTTTATATGTCCAAACACAATATTCGGTTTCATCCTTATCTCCATTCAATCACAATAGGAGAGCCTATTGATAGATATACAACCATGGTTGGGCCAAGTCCTACAACTTATTCGTAAAAAATCTAATTGCTTGGTACTTAATACACCAACGTCACTTGTAGATGTCCTGTGGAGAGGAACCTGGAGAAATTTGTTTTCTTTGCCTTTTATCCATCTCCTTGTCATAGTGTCATACCTCCATGGAGATGAAAAAGTAATTCCTGTCACCTCCTTGTCACCTCAGAGGTGACAACCTCACCTCTTTTGGTTCATGATCAAGTGCTCTCCTTACTATCAAGACAAAGTAAAAAGAAGAAAAAAAGAGTAAATCTAGATTTAACATGAATAACTATTGACTTATTAATGTACATGCAAACAACCCTATAAATAAAAAGCCAAATGCCTAAGAACGCTCTGTGATCCAATGCTTTAATCAGCAACAAAGATGGGCCAAATAGTATTTTGAGAAACACATCCTTTTAGGGGCAAGGAGGTGACAGGATCGCTTATGTTGTACTTGTTGGACAATTTTATTCAGGTTTTGATTTATGGGTTGCTTATGATGTACTTGTTGGAGTAGCATAAATGTGTATCTTATCAAATTAGTGTCCTGCACGCAAAAAAGTGTAAAACTGAGTGATAGATGTTCTTACTTAGTCACAGAGCTATGGTCGTAAATACTCGAGGCATGTAGGTAAGGTTATGACAATTAAGGAGCTACATTAGGGTCTGTTCTTATACCTATGTTCTTTCACTCAAGAACCAGAAAACTAGAGATGTTTCTCAAAACTCAAATTGACCAAAAATAGGAATCCAGAATTTACAAAATTTCCATTGGTGGAGAGGAACCTGGAGAAATTTGTTTTCTTTGCCTTTTATCCATCTCCTTGTCATAGTGTCATACCTCCATGGAGATGAAAAAGTAATTCCTGTCACCTCCTTGTCACCTCAGAGGTGACAACCTCACCTCTTTTGGTTCATGATCAAGTGCTCTCCTTACTATCAAGACAAAGTAAAAAGAAGAAAAAAAGAGTAAATCTAGATTTAACATGAATAACTATTGACTTATTAATGTACATGCAAACAACCCTATAAATAAAAAGCCAAATGCCTAAGAACGCTCTGTGATCCAATGCTTTAATCAGCAACAAAGATGGGCCAAATAGTATTTTGAGAAACACATCCTTTTAGGGGCAAGGAGGTGACAGGATCGCTTATGTTGTACTTGTTGGACAATTTTATTCAGGTTTTGATTTATGGGTTGCTTATGATGTACTTGTTGGAGTAGCATAAATGTGTATCTTATCAAATTAGTGTCCTGCACGCAAAAAAGTGTAAAACTGAGTGATAGATGTTCTTACTTAGTCACAGAGCTATGGTCGTAAATACTCGAGGCATGTAGGTAAGGTTATGACAATTAAGGAGCTACATTAGGGTCTGTTCTTATACCTATGTTCTTTCACTCAAGAATTTGGAGCTGTTGTCTTTTTGGATCCTTAGGAGGCTAAATGAGATGGTATGTCAATGGCATTTTTGAAGCTGGGGCCTAGTGACAGGATCCAGTGAAGATTCTTTTCTTTAACCATATGCTGGACCAAGGAAGTCTTGTATCTTTAAAAACATACCAAGTGATAGGATCCATCAAAAAACATACTGAGTAAGAACTAGGCAATAGAAAAGGGGTAGGTGCCCTGTCAACATTGCCATCTGTTTTGAAATTCTTCAAGAAAGTAAAATTTTATGATTATATATGTGGTTGGAAGGATCCGGTTGGGAATCCAACGTTACCTTTACGTTGTTCTTTGTAATGGAACAAACTTTTTTCCCACATTTATTTATTTGATTTTTTAACTTACTGTCTGCTGCCCAGTGCCCATATTTCTGTGTATCTGTACACATCCTCTTATATCCTCACATTTTTTATGCATAATCCTTCAATATGGTTCTCGTTTCTCAAATAGGATACATCTTGTAGAGCACATATTAAATCAAATGGTTTCTCCTTGTTAATATTTCCCTCTTACTGTTGTTGCACTGGGATAGCTTCTACATAGGGGTGTCAATTGACTGGTTTTGGATTGGATCCAATCTGATCCAAACCTTATCAAGTCGGATTTGGATGATCCATTATAATTATTGGATTGGGCCAATTCAAAATAAATTGGTCCATATTCTTATTGGTCTGAATTGGACCTAAACCAAATACCCAATAATCCGATCATGAAACCAAATCCTTGTCCAATTTGAAACCTATCAAAACTGAAGTCGGCATAAAATCATTTTTACGGAAGCACTTTTACGAAAATGCTTTTACAAAAGCACATTTATAAAAGTAATTTTATGAAAAGTACTTTTGCGAAGGCGCTTTCACAAAAATACTTTTACGACAGAACTTTTACAAAAGTATTTTTATGAAAGCACTTTTACAGAAATAGTTTTGTAAAATTACTTTTATGAAAGCACTTTTATAGAAGTACTTTTACATGAAAGCACTTTTATGAAATCACTTTTACAAAAGTACTTTTATGGAAGTACTTTTATAAAAGCACTTTTACGGAAGTATTTTTATGAAAGTACTTTTATAAAAGCACTTTTACAAAAACATTTTTACAAAAGCATTTTTATGAAATCACTTTTATAAAAGCACTTCTAAGAAAGTACCTTTACAAAGACATGTATACGAAAGTACTTTTATAAAAGCACTTATATGGAAGTACTTTTATAAAAGCACTTTTACAAAATTGCTTTTTTGTATTTTTCAGATTTTTCTTCATTTTAATATATTTTTGTAATTTTTTATATAGTTTTTGATATTTCATTCAGTTTGGATTGGATTCAATCCAGTCCATTTACTGAGGTTTTTGTAGCCCCAAATGGTAGCATCCGGGTTTAGAAGCCACCTTGTTACCACCTGAGAGTCCCCTTCAACTAGGAGATGCTCCACCCCAAGTTGGTTAGCGATCTGAATTCCTTGTACTGCAGCTAGTATTTCTGCCCTTGTAGAGTGCCCCACTCCCACCGGTCCTGAGAATAAGGAGATGATGTTGCTGTCCTTATTCCTCAGGACACCCCCTATACCTGAAGGCCCAAGGTTACCTTGGCTGCTTCCATCAAAATTTAAGTTGATGACACCTTTTGGACTGGGATCCCATTCTAACAAACTTCTATTATTCTTTGTAGAAGTATTAGCTATTACTAACCAATTCCTCAACAAGTCATCAAAAGAGAAATCAGCAAATATGTCCCAAGGTTTTCAGCTAATGTATTGCTTTTGTTAGGATACAATCCTTCACTTTATCTAAGCTTCTTTCCTTCTCTAAGAAGACTCTTGCATTCCTTTCCTTCCAGAGAGTCCATAAGGTGGCTCCAAAAATGAATAATTACATTCTTCATATAGAATACATACATTTTTTAGAATATAAAAACAAAAAATGAAGAAACAACTTCTGCAGACAATTACCTCTGTTTTTTTTTGGTTGCTCTTGTTTAACCATTCTCTGCCTACTTCTTGATCATAAATTCATAACTTGCTTCTCTGTCTAAATACCTTAAGGTATTCTTGAATGGGAAAACATTTCCATATGGTGGTGAACCATTTCATAGGGATGACAGTTTGTTCTTTTTGCTTTTCTTAGTGACATGGCTTACTGCCAAAAAAAAAAAAAAAAACAAAACAAAACAAAAAAAGTCAATACTTTCTAGTTCTTTTAAATTATCACTGTTTTGTAACTTTGTTCCAGTTGGAGGCACAGAAAACAAAGTTTACACTTTTAAAGAGGCAAAAAATATAACTGAGGTATTACACTCTGAAAAAAAATCACCTATTTTAAGTTGAAATAAATGGGTTTTTTGGTTTATATTAGTCCTTACTTAAGAAGCTCTTATGCTAGAATGTAATATGCTAATTCTAAAGTTCTAATGATTGATCCTCTTCTGCACATCGTTGGAATTTCAGGCACTGTAATATTCACCTTTACATGCTACTTTTTTTTTTTTCCTGCTTCTACTTAGTTGAATGATTTATGCTTGTCATTATATAAACTCATTCGCGCATTGTTTCTCAGACCTAGTTTAATAAAGGGGTAATAAATTAAACCACACGTGACTGTCAATTTGCAGGCTTTCTACAAAGTCATTCGAAGTTGGGCTTCGAAAAAGTTCATGACTGGATGGTGAGAATATACATACTTATCTTTGGATGCTTGTGCATGTGTTCTTTTTTCCCAGTTGTTGCCTTGTGTTCATATTGGCATGCATTGTTGCTTTAATTGTTGGTTGTGCTTTTTCCTAGATTTATTCATTTACTTTTCTTATGCCCACCTTTTCTTAGATCAAGGATCGAAATTTCGATATGATACACCCTGTATTGGGCGTATTGTATTGTATCTTTTGGGTTTCAACCCCTCTTTTTTAATAAAAAATATATAAAAAACTATATAAAAACCAGTTTTTGAAAAAAAAAAACTAAAAAAAATGCGCAAGGTTTTTTAGTACCAATACACCTCTTCCGATACACAGAGGTGTATCAATACTATGAACCTTGTCTCAGATCCATTTATGTGAATCCATTAACTGAAACTGTAAAGTGTTGATGGAACTACCCTAGTTGGGAAAAGTCTTAGATGATTGATGGGATTAACTGGTGGCATTGGGGAACCTCTCTTCTTTTTTCAGAAGATGGCATTCCTTTTGCCTATCATCCCTTTTTGGGAAGGTTGAGCGGGGCCTGTAAGTTTATACGGTTCTAGGTGTTTCTTTATGGGCTATAAATAGTTTTAAGTTCTAGGTTCAAGAAATGAACATGGGTAGTCCGTAGTCAGTAGATGTCCTTTCTTTGGAAATATATGTTGGTAATTTCTGATTCCATGTTCTTCTTGTCAAAATTGAATGTTGTAGAGGCTTTTGGCTGAGAGCCTGAGAGAGGCATTGCTCTGTGTTTTAAAAATGTACAAGGTTTGTACCTTGAGGCACATGCCTGCAAGTATAACAGTTAAATTCTTTTCGAACTCCTCATTTTCTTATGATTCTAGTTCATGTGATCTATTCATGTATATACTTTTCCTATATAAAAATATGCTCCTTAAGCATGTTTCTACACATTATGCATCTAAAGGTCTTGTTTCTTCGTTCCATGTCCCACATTTTTAAACATTGATTGCTACCTTCAACATGCTTCTAGATGTTTCCTCTGGATTGATATAACGTTGACTAAGTTGTTAATTCTGCCACAACAGGATCATTGTAGGAGGGGAATGCCAAGTGGCAGTAGGTTCCTTTCAAGGGTGGATGACCCTTGGTCATCAAGATTCATGATTAGGAAGTTGGTGGTTTGGTGTCCAATCTGAATTTCTCGCTCTGGTGGATTCTAAGGCCAACAAACTATTTGGCCAGAAGTTTATCAAGAATGGGTGTGAGCAAAAAATGCCTTAGAATGTGGAATGCCAGGCCCAGGGATTAGTCTAAAATTTTAGTATTTTTAGTTCTGCTACCAGTCATGTCAACCGTTGGCTAATTCCATACTTAATGTCTCTATCTGTCTGAAGTCTTATGGAGAGTAGAATTTTATTTCTGGTTTCTGATTAACAAAGTTTATTCTTGTCACTGTTGTTGGGAGAGTTATTTTTGTTTCCTTATAAATATAATACTTTACCTTTTTTAAAAAAAGTTAGTTCTTGTAATTATTGTCACTGATAAAAAAGGTTGTTAATGATGCAAGTAGAGAACTTTCAACATATTTTAGGAAGTTAGTAATTTATTTATCGTTTGGACTCTGTTGATTCCTGGGACTTCCTCCATAAATGTGCATGGTAAAATTGCTGAGATAAATGTAAAAATCTAATTGAGGAACAAAATATAAACCTTTTGTTGTGGTTGTTAATGTGAACTGTGAAGTATATATGAGTGTACTTTGTGATGTTTTTGAAATTTGTATGGCCCTTATTTCACTAAATAATGTGGTTGCCTGAGAAGATCCAACAAAAAAATTCACAATTTATTGATTTTATTCAATGGTTCCCATTAATGTTCTGTATTGATGTTGGTTTTTGATATGCAGTGTTATTCTATTTCCTATAGCAATCACATTCTATATCACGTGGTGGTTTATACATTTTGTGGATGGCTTCTTCTCTCCAATATATGCTCAACTTGGAATCAACATATTCGGTATGCATATGCTTTCCAATATTACCTATGTATTGTGTTTATTTTTTTATTTTTTTATTTTTTATTTTGTGGTGTAGGCAGGGAATTAAGAATATCCAAAGTTTCCTTTTCCTAGGTTGATAGGTTTACATTTGAGTTGCATCATTTTGATAATTTAGAACAGGTGGAGATATCTAGCTAAAAGTCATCTGTACTACAATACTTTAGAACCTTAATATTATAATATGAAAGTTAACAATAATGTTATAAAATTGTTGACTGCACTATACAGTGTTGAGTTTTTCTTGAGATTTTGTTGATTGTTCCCCAACCTCTCCTAGTAAACAATTTTGTTGTTATTCTTTTCTTTGATTGTTGAATTGACTTGTTTAATGCAATTAGGTCTTGGGTTTGTAACTTCTATAACTTTCATATTCTTGGTTGGGGTTTTCATGTCATCTTGGTTGGGAGCATCTGTTCTAAGCCTTGGAGAGTGGTTTATCAAACGGATGCCTTTTGTTCGACATATCTACAATGCATCCAAGCAAATCAGTGCTGCCATATCACCTGGTAATCATTTTAATTCTTTTTCCTGTCCACTTAAATTACTTTAGGCAGGCATTACTAAGGTGCTTTTATTTATTGATACAGATCAGAACACACAGGCCTTTAAGGAAGTAGCCATCATTAGACATCCACGTGTTGGAGAATATGCATTTGGGTTTATCACATCTGCTGTCGTTCTTCAAGTATGAACTTATTTCTTTTTCATCTGTTTTGAGTATCTGCTTTTTCAAGTTCTAAATCATACCTTTTTATTTTTTGGTCATATTAAGGACGGAGCAAGTCATTTTCTACTGACTACAAATGATCCCAGATTGGGTGTTATTAGTTTTCCTGCGTAGTAGTAGATTATTATAGAACCTGAAGTTCTACATCCTCCCTCTCTTATCCTGTGCATGTAGTTAATTATGATTGCAGCTTTTTGATTTGCATTTGTATACTTGGTCTTTTAGACACTAATCTTGGAATGTGCAATATTTGCCCCTGTGAATCTATTCAATATGAATAATAATCCATGATTTCTTTTTGAACTGCCATCATTAAATGGTAAATGACTGACTGCGAATAGTTGGGGTTAAAGTTGACTTGAGTATTGTTAAATGCCAAAATTTTGATGATGTATATCCAGCATTATTCGGGAGAAGAGGAGCTGTGCTGTGTGTATGTCCCTACAAATCATCTTTATATCGGTGATATATTCCTCATCAACTCCAAAGATGTCATTAGGCCAAACCTGTCTGTGCGTGAAGGAATTGGTAAGTATCACATGTTTTCTTGCTTGTTTCAGTGTACATGCATCAGGACTGGAGGATGTGAAGAAGTTCCCAACTTGTCTGTCATTCACATGGTTCACCTGGGAAACAGTTGAGCCACCAATCTTGTGATAACCATTTGATTTTAGTCTTTTTGGAATAAGTTGGTATATGATGGTAAAATCATGGGACCATTGCTTGGTGTAATGGTGAAATATTGGGCTGACAAGTGTGAGAACTCAGGTCGAGTCTGGGAACAATCCAGTCCACCACTCCCCAAGACCCCAGATCAGAATTAATCTTTGATGTGATGACTTGCACCCTCTGTGTCCATGCGTATATATCTAGACCCAGAAGGATTGCTCCTTGTTTATACTCTCCATACCCATCTAGATTTTGTTGCTTTTGTTTACACTTTATGAATTATTTAAGTTTAGTTTGTGTTATAAGTTATAAAATGGGGTTTGTATCAGAACTTGATGTATTCCAAATGTGATATGAATGCAGAGATCGTTGTTTCTGGAGGCATGTCAATGCCTCAGATCCTGTCAACCGTGGATTCACGGATAATCCAGGTGGACAGAAGTAGATCAGTGCGCAGCTGAGAACAAAACAACAAAAGAAGTGATAGGAAAGAGTTGACAGATTTTTGAAGATTCCAGTTTGAGGTGTGCTATCAGAAGTTGAGAACACGACCGACCACGTCATTTACATGTGTTAGACTGGAGGGTGAGGAGGGAATTTAGATGATGGATGAGTTGTTTGTTTGGCCTGGTTGGAATTGAATTCTGATAACATGTGTAACATTTCTTTTACGGGGGAGTTGGCGATGAATCCCATGTACATTGTAGATGAAGTTTGATTGATAAAATACATGTTGCTGCTGTGGATAATTAGGCTTTTGGACACTTTTTTGTATTTATTTATCATTGGTGGTGTATGCTCCTCATCATTCTCACATCTCCTTCTTCTTCCATCTTTGATTTTCTGTATCATTTGGATTGTTGTCTCTATTTGTTCGTTCTTGTTACGCATTCATTCATGCATCGGCACTTGTATTACTGAAACACAAATCCACGCAGCAGTAGCACTGCACACGACCTTCATGTTTGTATCTCCTGCTGCTTTCACAATTTCAATGTCCCATGTGTTACGATTTTTTTTGTCAGCAGCATTATTATTATAATTAAATATGAAGAGGCAATATGTTATAGGGGCGAGGCATGGCAGGAGATGATGGGACCAAGTATCAGTCGGTGTCGGTCGATTTGACGTTTTTGACGTTTTGAGCCAGAAAAGAATCACTTTCTTTCTCGGCATTAGGCGGGACCCATTTGTTTTTGTTTTGTATTAACCAATCCTTTATTCAATAATTTTAGAGTCCGTTTGGTTCACAATTGACGTCAAAATCAAAATCCAATCACGAATAGTCTATTCCGCCCAACATGTTTGGTTCAGACTGGGAATCGGAATCGGAATCAGCTAGAAACTTAGACTCAATTCTCATTCTAAGGCGGACGGGGAGGAATTCCTGGGATTGGGATTTTGATTCCAGCCAACCAAACGGTTGAAATTTGAAATTTAGACTCTCAGCTGGCGTGTGGAACCCACACTTATTTGCTGACGTGCCATATCGTGATTGGCAGCACTAAACATAATCCCTAGCCCTCTCGATTCTCCTATCTTCTCTCTCTCTCACAGTCACTCTCGTCTCTCGTCTTGTGTATTGTGACTTAATTCTTAAAAGTTAAAAATTCTTCTTTTCCTTTTCCTCGTGTGTATCCGTACTTCTCCATTCTTTCTTTCTTCTATTTTTTAAATTTAATTAATTAATTTATTTATAATTACATGGACTTATTGCAAATAACAATAAGTCCATTCCGTTCTTTCAATTTTCAACGTGCAGATCCTTACTGTTTACCAAAAAAAAATTAAAAAATGCAAATTATTGCAAATAACAATCTTGAAGAGGGCCCCCCAATCGTAGTTGTTACTTGTTAGGTTAGGTCAGAAATTTTAGAAATCCGACAAATCTGCCTTCCATTCCATCCATTTCTTTAACAGAAGAAACAACTTCTGAACACTCTACTGCACACACTACATTCCTATTGTTTATCCCCCCAGGCCCAGCCCACAGAGAGAAAATATTACCGCATTTGGATTTTGAGCTCCCTTCTCAGTCGCCACGTGGGCACTGTGGGCATCTCCAACTCTACACGTTGCATCCCTAGGTGTTTTTTCGTTTTACTCCTCCAACTAACCGCCATCAATGGGCCAGTGATTCATTACTCGTATTTCATTGGCCCATTATAGACAATATAATCAATGGGCCCCGCCGATCATCGATTTTATTCTACTCTTGCCGGTCCAATTTTTATTCCCTTTTTTAAATTTACCTTCTGATCAGAACCACTATGGCTGTGATTGATCCGACGGTTGAGAAAGATCGGCTGGTGCTCGAGAGTGGGGTAATAATTTTGGCGGGGAACACGTGTCTGCTTGTCACGACCGCTGCCTGTAGCTTTGATCCAACAGGCAACGGGGAGTTAATAGACAACAAAACGTGTTAATGATTAATGAATCCGAGACCGAATCAGCCCCCACAAGACTGCCTCCTTCAACGCTCCCACACCACATCCCCACTGTGTATTCAGAACATCTCCCGAAAATGATATCATCATTTTTAGTTATCATCGTGAGATATTCTCAATACATGATGGGGATATGGTATGGGACGTTGTTTGGGGCATTCTTGTGAGGGGCTGATTAGGAGGATTAGGTAAGGATAAAGTAGAGTAGAGTAGAGTACGCGCGCAAGCATTGGCTGCCGACACTTGTTTCGGAAAAATCGGAATAACTGATTAGCTTATGTCTCAGGCTCGGGCTCGAGCCTGATACCGAACCTACGCTTGTTGCTTTCTATACATATCACCTTCGTCCAGCTGCCTTTACTCTGTTCTGAAGATACGAAACCCACTCCCTCCGTTTCCATCACCATGCATACTAGAGAGAGAAAGACAAGACAGCAGTCAGAGTGGTTCAGATCTGAACAACATCTAGAAATTCCAACTCGGGGCAGAATTCATTGAAACACTTCTGGTGAAGGTTTCGAGAACCGATTCGAGGTTTCGAGCTTATCTTTTTTCTCGGTTTCAGTGGTTTACAGAGACACTCTAATTGTTTGCCGTACCTCCGTATCCGTGTTTTGAGTGAAGTCTACTGGAAACTTAATTGTTTCAGTCGTATTTTGAGTGCCTTCTTGTTGGCGGAATTGCCGTGCCGAGCCGAGCCTTGTGGAGACATTCTTCTCTTCTCTTTCCAGGTGAGAAATTAAGAAAACTTGAGTTGAAGCCCAAAAAAAATCTCGTTTTTTAGCTTTCTGTTTGTGAATTATGAGATTTAGGTTAGGACTCTGAAAATAAATAGTCGAGTATTTCTTGGTAGCTTGCAGAGTGTGGACGCTTTAGTTCTCTTTCTACGACTTGGATTTGGCTTTGACAAATAGTCGAGTAATTGTCTCATTTTTATTTTTCTTGTTGGTTTCTTTTCTCCCATACACGGTTTCAGTCTGTCGAAGCTCACTTTCGGTTGATTTATGCGATCCTCTGTTTTATCATTTCTGAACACTCCAACAGACGGAAATTCTTTCTTTCTCATAGAGGATTTTCTTCTCCTTTTAGATTTGTGGAATAATCATCAATTTGCCTTTTATTGTGAAGCAGACAACAGAGGAGCTACCTGCAGGTGTTATTCTTGCATCGATGAGTTGAGCAATTCAACAATTCGAAATTAAATCTGAGTCATTTTTGTCGAATTCAACAATAAATCTTCAAAGATGATGCACGCAAAGTCTGACTCCGATGTTACGAGTTTGGCTCCTTCGTCGCCTTCACGGTCTCCGAAAAGGCCTGTTTACTACGTGCAGAGCCCCTCCCGGGACTCTCATGATGGCGACAAGTCCTCTTCCATGCAAGCGACCCCCATCTACAACAGTCCGATGGAGTCGCCTTCTCACCCGTCGTTTGGGCGTCACTCTAGGGCTTCTTCCTCAAGTCGGTTCTCGGGAACATTTAGATCTTCCTCGGGGCGGAAGGCAAACCGGAAAAGGAACGATAAGGGATGGCCCGAGTGTAATGTCATTCAGGAAGAGGGGTCTTATGATGATCTTGATGGTGAAAAGGGTCTCTCTCGTCGTTGCCAGGCCTTGATTGCTCTTCTGGGTTTTGTTCTGCTCTTCACCGTCTTTTCCCTCATTATCTGGGGTGCTAGTCGGCCTTACATAGCAAAGATAGTTGTGAAGGTATGAAAATTTGCCTTAATGATTTACGACTGCGTTTGTTTACTTTAGTAGTGACAAAAATATTTCATTGTGAAAGTAATTGGCATTTTCTAGCTGAATTGTCATTATCTGCAATTCTGCATTAGCTTCTTTCTATGAAAAAAAATTGAGTCTGTGAAATGATATCACATCCTGATTGTTTATTACAGTTAAATCGGTCATCTTAAGTTGAGAAAATCAACAAATGATAACCAACCCAAGAGAGAAAATAGTGCTGAAAACCGGAATTTCGTTTCAATCGCGTCTTGCCAACGTTCCGTTGACAGTGGACTTGCTTTTGTCTTTTGTTTTTCTAGGTACTCTATGGCTTTCGTTCTTAGAGATAAACGGACAAAGGAATTTACTAGGAGTGATGGTGGGCTATTTGTTATAATCGTTTGCTTCAAACCTATATGAAATTTTCATCTTTATGATGCTTTATAGTCGAATTTGTTCTGTAAATTGGCTTCTCCATTTTTAGCTTCATTTTATCCTTTGAACAACAAACGAGGGTTACTTTGAATAATTGGGAACTGGGTACTTTTTTTTCTCTTATAATCTGCAATTGTGACACACGATGCTCATCCGTGGAGTTATTAGATGCCACATCTACGTTCGTCTGACTGGTTTTGCTATTTCCCTATCATTTATCTTTCTCTCTCTCTCTCTCTCTCTCTCTCTCTATATATATATATATATATATATATATATATATATATTAATTTTAAAATAGTTTGACTCAGCTTTGTTCAAATACATGGACTTGCATCAGTGAATTTCAGCTTTGCCTTGCCTTGTAAAGTAGTAGTAGTGTTTTTTTTTTTTGGAGGGGGTGGGGGGGTGGGGGTAAAACCAATTGGAAGTGGCCTAAGTGATCAGTCGTTTTGTTACCTTCTCCATGAATTTGGCTTAGCCCATTCAGGACCTTGTAACTAAATGAAGGGAATTGTGGATAAGCTGGATATGAGATATTGTTGAAGTTTGTTACCCTTCAAAGCCTCAATCACTACTTTGCTGTTGCCTTTGGATATGAATTTTCTGGAATCCATTGTCAGTTGCACATTTTAGTGCAATAAAGATGGCATTTTACCATATGACATCCTTGAGCTCTATTTTTTGGGGCCAGTGAAAATTCCAGTTCAACTTATCTATTGTTGCAAAGTGATTTGTGGAATTGGACACGCCCCCATCGAGTATTGTTGGATTTCTGATGTGATTTTACCTGTAAGGGATGGTAAATGGCTTTTCCATTACTCTAACTACAGTTTTATTCTGCTTATTAAAGCTTTGAGGACAACATTGAGTATCTTCTCCTTGGATAGAGGGCCCTAAATAAAGGGAGATAGTCTTGATTTGTAGCACCCCCAAGCATTCGCTTTGAAATCTTTTACTTTGTAATTGATGTAGGAAAAAGTAATTTCTGGTTCCATAAAATTTATTTTTGTCAAGATGGTTCCCTGTCTTCAAATCCTGCATTGATTCCCACAGGGTTGGGTAGATGTATTTGTTTCTGTAAATTAACTATTAATCTATTATTTTCCTTTCTGTTCTCCTCTATACGATAGCTCTGTTCTTACAGTTGCATATCTTTCTATGTTTATTCCATTAACAAGACTTCTCACATCACAGAGCATGGCAGTAAACAATTTCTATTCTGGCGAGGGATCTGACTCCACTGGTGTCCCAACCAAGATGCTGACACTGAACTGTTCATTGAGGATGAGCGTATACAACCCAGCCAACTTGTTTGGTATTCATGTTAGCTCTACACCTGTCAATCTCATCTTTTCGGAAATTGCAGTTGCAACTGGCCAGGTAAGAAATTTATTCACCTTAGTTTGTAGTTGATAAATGTGTTGAAATAATGTAACAATATTTGATAGAATTCAAAGGTTGAATTGAACTGGTCGCCGTCAATTCTGCAATTCTCAAGATTATACTGTTGGTGGCATGGAATTTGATAATTTGAGAAACAATAGGCAACAGATTTTCTACCAGAAAAATAACCAACAAATTTTCTTTCATAGCCTTTTAAGAAAACGGATTGCATGTTTTTGTGGGTATCCAAATTCCTCTGGTGAGGGGGTGAGGAGAGTTAGTTCATTTCAAATCTGTGGGATTGCCGTGGGAATGGAATTCAATTCCAATTCCACTTGGTTATTCTTTCAGAGTTTTAATGGAGAAAACTAAGAATCCACATGGAAAACGAAAAAGGTGATGGACTGAGAAGGCTAGAGTTAGAGAACTGTGCAAATATGGACTAGCACTTGATTGAACCTTGAGACTGTTACTGTTAGGAGGGGCCATTACATGGTGTAATGGTAAAATCTCAGGTTCAAGTCTGACTATTTTTGAGCTGCCACTGTGTGCGAAAAAAATGCCAAAGGTTGTACCTTAACCTTACCCAGTCCACCCCACCCAAGAACCCAGATAGATCAACATTAGGTAATGGTCTCTTTTCAACATAAGACACGGTTAGGAGAGTTTATACTGAAATTTAAGTATGAATATGCATCTCCACATTGTGGTTGCAGTTGAAGAGATACTATCAGCCCAGAAAAAGTCACCGTATTATTGCCGTGTCCCTGGAAGGAAATAAGGTTCCTCTGTATGGTGCGGGGGCAAGCTTGGCGGTCTCTGATAATAAGGGTGCAGTTCCATTGACGTTGGATTTTGAAATCAGAACACGAGGAGATGTGGTTGGAAAGCTGGTGAGGACGAAACACAGAAGGCATATATCTTGTCCTGTAGTCATTGATCCTAGTAGCATCAAACCCATCAAGTTCAAAGAGGGTTCATGTATATATGATTGAACTCAACCCTGTTCCAGGATCGAGTCCTTGCCATAGTCGGATGTTTCAGCCTTGAGATTAGCGTGCCGATTCTACGCAGTGACAGCACCCTGCTAGCCGAGGGGCAAGAAGTTCTATTCTGAGAAGTATCAGCAGCATCCTGGTTGCTGTCTGTGGTGATTATTATTTTTTGGTTTTTTGGTGGGTGATGAAGTTGTGAGAGGTTCATCTATATTGTCTAATTGAAAGGTTCGTTCTATAATTTATTTGTTTTATTTGTTTTGTACTTGCTTCTCATAGTCAGTACACCGAAAAGGGTAATTTATTCTTCTTTCTTTGATATCTTATTTTCTGTTTCTGTAGTTAGATGATCTGATATCTTATTTTCTGTTGTTATATGATCTGATATCTTGTTTTCTGTAGTTAGATGATCTTTCCCCTGTTGTACCATTTTCTTCTTCCTATGTTGTTTGAATTATTTTCAGAGAAAGCAAAATATAATAATAACAATAATAGGATTTGGCAGACCGTTTGTTTTTTGAAAATAGCGATGGGTGGGAAGGATGTAAAGTTTTACATGATAAAATCGATATAGTTTTTACATCCATTATCAATGTAAAAATTTAGAGCTGATGAGTTATCTACGTAAAACTTCACTCTATCCAAACACAAACAAAACTGAACTCGAGTGTGGAGATTTACATTGATAATAATTACACCCTCTTTCTAAATGCCTACAAAGCCGAACCGATGTAAATTTTACATCGGTTTTTGATTTACATCACATCTAAATGCAAATGGATTGTACAAATAGAACCAAGCTCTCGTGAAAGTTCATCATAATCAAGCTATGCTATCTATTGGCCCTAGTAACGGCATTCTTTCATTAGAGCGCAGGTGTCAATGAATTGAAGCATTTACCCCTCTTTAGATGAAGTATATGTTTGGTATTGATGCTGCAGTTGCAGCACCATTTTCTGATGTATGGCTTGGCGCATCATTTATTTGGAATCGTTGCAGTCAGGTAGGATGTTTTTTAGAGCAACAACAATTTTTTCTGTGTGGTACCATTGCTCTAAGAAACTTTTTCAACACTAGTATCCATTATCCAATGCCACATTACTGCCCTCTTGGCAGCAATGAGCTGTAGCTCCAGGAAATGTCAAATTTAGTGTTGTTCCAAGCCATGGTTTCTTAATTTTCGAGGCATGATTTGAAGCATTATTTTTTATGGAAAAACGGTTCTAAACAAATACTCGTTTTCTAGAGCACCGTTTTTTTTATGTGGTGTTAATGTGGCATCGTTGTTCCAGGAAACAACAACGATGCCAAACAGCCCCAAAGCAATCCAATGCTTGAAGAATGAGGATGCATCTCTGTCTCTTTGGCCGTTCAAGTTTCAATCAATTCTTTGGAGCTGGCCACAGGGCTGAGGTCAAGAGATGAGATAGGGCTTCGAATAAGTTGGATCTGATCTGATTAATTGGAATCTGGATTTGATTCATTAAGATTTAAGATTCAGATTCGGTTATCCTCCTTGATTCAAACAAATCGAATCGAAAAATTGTAAATTGGCTTATAAGCCTTAGCCTAACGCCCTAAACCAATCAAAATTGTCAAGTTTCAAATCAGCCATTAAGATGGAAGAAATCAAATTCAAATCGTAATTTGTAAGATCATCTGGAAAGTTCATATTAAATTCGTATCTTCTTAAGGTTTTATCAAATTGGATTGGATCTTACTCCTAAGTCCTAACCAAATTCAATTGGATCCGTTTGAAACCTTAAGATGATGGCTCAGAATGAGTGTCCATCAGAATGAGTGTTATAAGGTAAGAGTTCATATTTGCGCCCCACGAGTGTATCTCACCGTGCATTGGAAACATCTAATCTCCCTTACTTGTTATTAGAATGTGCTGATTGTTACCAAAACTCAAGTATAAGTAGGGGTGTCAATGGCATTTGAGAATCCAATTTTGAATTTGAGATTCGATATAATCAAATCATATTTAGATAATTCGAATATCTAATTGATCGAATTCAGATATGATATGATATGATTCGATAAATATCCGAATTTGATCATTATTTAATTCTTATATATAATATATAAAATATTTAAATATCTTATATAACATATATATATATATATAATAATTAAATTATATGAAAAATTTATATATTTTTATACTTTTTATAAATAAACTATTTATTAATTACCTAAAATAATTAATTAATCAAATTTGAATTGAATCGAATATTCAAATATTTAATCAAAATTGAATTCGAATATTAATTTTCAAAATTCATCGGATATCAAATCGAATTCGGATATCGAATTTTCTAATCGATTCAAATTTGGATATTGCTTGACCTGATTCAAATTCAATCTGTTTACACCCCTAAGTATAAGTGTAGCACCATTTGAGCTAGGGTACTCACGGTTTAGTTAACCGAACCATGGGCCATTTTTCAAATACTAGTGGTACTGGTTTTTGGAAACCAATATCTGAAGCCGATCAATTTGGTTTGGTTAACTGAACCCACCCATCTCCTAGGTGGGTAAATAACTTTCCCACTTAGGAGAAAAAGTTGTTAACACTTGAATGGGGGAAAAATGTCGTTTGTAATAATGGATTTTTATGACTAAAATGGTCATTACCTTATTTACCAGAGAAATTAAAGAACATGAGTAAATGTACTTACTCGAGTAAGTGTTTCCTAGGAAAAACTTATTCAGATAATTGCATTTACCTGGGTAAGTAACTTACTGAAAAGTGAACGGAGCCTTAAAGAATTCTCATATTTTTTTTGCTTTTAAGAGATCCATGCTTCATTTTTTTACACCAAAATCACATCAACCTTTTCCATCCATATACATATGGTATGTATGGTTAAATCTTACTCAAGAAGGGCTACTTCCACTCTAGCTAGGGTGGGTTGGATTGAGGATCAATTTAGCCCCAACCCTAAAGATACAAACCTCATGCCCACTATATGAATTTATCAACCCTAAAGGTACAAACAAGGTCAAACATGAATTAATAATTTCATTTTAGTTTTAACTTAATCCAACACAATTGGGCCAGAAAAACTTTGGCCATAAAAAATAGCTTGGGCTTTTTTGTAGACTGATGTGGATGATATCTCATAATGAGTGGGCAAAAAAGATATGTAAATTTAATAACTTTTTAGTTGAAAAGACAAATGAAGACATGAATTAGCTAAGGTATCATGTGCAAAGGCTCCCAAAACAGCTCAGGCTGTTTTTCAAAACAGCCAAAGTGAACTCCAACTCAGCCTGGGGCTTAGGCTAGCGGGCTTAATAGCCAAGTTTGGTGTAAACTCTCAAATGGTTTATACTTTATATAATTTATACTGATGGCTATCTAAGGCGATACTACAATTTTATGCAATGCATTTATGAAGTATACATGGGTCAAAAGTAGAAAATCACCTTTATGTGACTTTTTCTTATTGATAGGGATGGCAACACGGATGGTTTTGTAAATTCTAGACCCTATTCACCTCTCTAAACTTCTCAATCAATACCTGTCCCAAGGTTTAGAGAGATGAGTAGGGTCTAGAATTTACAAAATCCATTGTGCTGCCATCCCTATCAATAAGAAAAAGTCACATACCCCTACCTTTAAATGTGAGGAGGGTAGGGTCAAGAAGGGTTTTGCACTTTCATGTGCACGGAGAGTTCGAATTCTCAATCAATACTTGTCCCAAAACCCATAATGGATTGGATTGTGAGAATTCAAACTCTCTCCGCACATAAAAGTGCAAAACCCTTCTCGACCCTACCCTCCTCACATTTAAGGGTAGGGGCGAGTTGACATTAAAAATAGCATCTAATTTCCTAAGATTTATTGTCATATATAAACAATAAATAAGTAAAATAACACAAATAGACATCAAAATTTTTAATTCTTTGACTAAGACATAAAAAACACAAATTGTCAATTATTTTTCTCATAAAATTTAAAATATTATTAAATTTAACACTTAATATATAAATTTTATATGCTTCCCAATAATATATAATATGAAGTGGAGATGAGTTGAATTTAGGCTAAAACCGGATAGGGTAGAAATTGTCATCACTTATTAATCGTTGATTTGTCATTAGTCTAGAGTCCAATTCGTATACACATACAAAATAGTACGCGCCGCGCGTATTATTTGGGTGGGCGTGTTGAATGTGGATGCCCGATTTATGAAACCCTAACCCTAACCCTAGAACACCTTTATAAATACCAGCTGACGGAGGTTCTGATAAAATTGCATTCAGAGTTTCATCTCGCCTCTCTCGAGATTCTGTTTTCCTGCTTCCGATCTGGTTTTTCTTTAGATGCAGCTTATGTTTTTGAGTCATGCATTGTTGATTTGAAGGTTGTATTTAGGTTTTCAGAGGAAAAATGGGGCGATGACGATGTTATCAGTGAAAGGTCTCGTTCGTCGTAACGGCTGATCCGCCTTGCCGACCAATCTGATATATCACCACCCATATTCCGAGTCCCTCTCGACAAAAGATTCAATTTCTTTTGAGGTTTTAAATTTGTTCCTTCTTTGGTATTGATTTTTATTTTCTTGCTTATTCGTTTTTTTTTTATCGCAGTTTTCGTTAAAATTGGCCGATGATTAAAATCCATCAAAGACAAGCATATGTCTGAAATAATCGGTGTTGACAACTAATCTTCTCTATGAGGCCTCAGTTTTCTTCATTTATTGTTATTGAATCGATACTATTTCTAAGAGTCGATGATGAGAAGTGTTATTTCTGAAATTATTTAGTGATTACAAAACTCAATACTACTACTGCCTTCCTTCTGAGGCTCTTTTCTTCTCATTATTTCGTAACTTTTATTTTTTATTTTTTCGTGTTCTTTTGTTTCGTTTCAATGGAGAGTCGCGTGATGATGAGATGGTGCATAGTTCAGATGATAAACCTCTGATTATATTATTACTAAGTCTTTCGCTCCTATCTGATGACTCTCTCTCCTTCCACCCCTTCTGAGTCGTATTTTTTAGATGGTTTTGTTTTTCCGCTTGTCTCGAGCCTCTTGTGTTTTAAGTCTTTCTTAGTCTATCTTTCTCTAACCTTTTTTTCCTAAGCCTAGCTCTAAGGTGTAAATTAGAGCTTGGGAAACAGATTAATTCACTGAAAAAAGAACGTATCTAATTGTGAATACAGAACCCAATTTTTAACCTCGAAAGTACATTTAGGAAAATAACACCATTACTGCGCAATTGAGTTGCAAATAGATAAGAAAGTGTCAAAGAGATGATGAGGTATTGATTATTGATCAGCAAGAATCATAGAGTGTATCTGTTAATTCAGCATTAACATCACCTAAGAGCTTGGATTTGAGTGCTTTACTCAACTAAAACCAGCTCAGAGTTTATCAAGGTTTAATTGCTTCCCTTTTTAACACTTCTCAAACCTTCAAATACTGCAATACCAAAGAGAACAGGGTGTATTGGGCGCATCACTCAAACCTGCAAATGCCTCAATTCATCGTTGTTCTTATTTGAGTCCCTAAAAACAATGAATGTCAAATCGGCAAATTCAGCCAGAAATGTTTTAGATATCCCAGAAAACTTGTTCCCAGTCTGCCAGTTATAAGAGGCTAGATATACAAATTGGTGCGACCTGGTCTATCATCCAAACACCTGGGTCACGATACAACAAATGGGGATGAAAGCTATGCACATTTGATGATAACTTGATCATTGCTTAATTTTCTGATCACGGTAAAACCTTCTAACTAAGCTATTTTTTAACCTTCGGCTTAATTCCCCAACAAAAGCCTATATAAGTTCCTTCGCCATTCTGATGTCCAATCTTCATGAGGGCTTCACAACTTGGTTGGTTTTGATATTGAAAAAATGTTTACTGATATGATAATTGTTTTCGTTTTCATAAATAAAAGTCGAGTCGAACACCCCCTTACCTTAGTCTTCTATACAAAGGCATTGACAATTTTAATTTTTATCTTCCTTGACATCAATTCCTACCATTTTCTTTAATCCATGGCTCTCTAGAAAACCCTCTCCTAAGCCCATCACCACAACCGACATTGATATCATAAAAGTGATGATGAATCAATTGTTATTCATCAAAATTCACACGAGGATGTTGATTGGTAAAAGTTCTTAGGGCATCATACTTTTTTCTGATCATATACAGTCATTTTATAAGCAATATAATTTTTTAACAAGTATAGAAATATATAATTTTTTATAGACTAACTTTATATCTCACACAAGTTTAAATAATTGACTAAATCCTCTTCTAATATTAGTTTCACATGTGATAGATTTTTTTTTTAAACCCAATATTATCTTTTTGGGTGGAAGATTTTTCCTCTTGTTCACGTGTTCAGAGGTATTTGCAAGCAAGGGATTATGAAGGCAGATTCAATTGTGTATACAAGGTAAGGGATTATGAACATAATATAAAAAACAAGAACTCAGATGTAATTTAATCAGAACAAAACTAACCTTTCAATTTTCACTACAATATTCTCTGTAAAAACGTAAACATACGGTAACAACGAGGGGATAGCGTGGATGAAAACGCTTATTAGACAGGTTCATGGCAGAGATTTAAATGCCAAGCTGTGACCTATACTCCTACTCAACCTCCTTACCCAACCACCCTTTTATCTCTGTTCTCACTTACTGATTTGATTCAGACCCCTATAAATATCTAGCCTTTTTTTTTATTAGAGTTTATATATATTAACAATAACTTAGCTGAGTTATTGTTTAATTTTTTTTATGAGAAGGTTGAGATTTGGTTGTACATGTGTTAACTACTAGAAGAGTGATTCGGATTTCTGAGACGTGGTACCCATATGAAGGGTTGATATTGGGACTCAAAATTGAAGAAGAAACAAACAAGGAGATGAGCTGTAGCTATTCAAGTTTTAGGGGGAAGAGAGATAGCATGGAGGACTTCTATGATGTTCAAATGTCAAAAGTTGGTGGAAAAATAATGTCTGTTTGGGATATTTGATGGTCGTGGTGGTTCTGGGGCTGCTGAGTTTTTGAAGGAACACCTTTTTGAGAATCTAATGAGGCATCCACAATTCAATACTTCTACCAAGTTTGCTATAAGTTAAACATATCAATAGACTGATATGGACTTCTTAAAAGCTGAAAGCAATACTTGCAGGGATGATGGTTCTACAATCTCTGCAACAATTTTTGTTGGAAACCATTTATATGTTGCAAATGTTGGAGATTTACAAACAGTAGTATCAAAAGTAGGAAAAGCTAAAACTCTATTTGAAGATCATAAACCAAATTGTGTTGATGAGTAGAAGAGAATTGAATGTGTTATGTTGGCAAGAACATGGAGAGTTGGAGTGTTGGCAATGTCTCGAGCTCTTGATGACTGCTTATTGAAGCATTTTGTAGTGGTATAATCTGAGATTCAGGAACAGGAGATAAATAATAAGTTTGAACAAATAAGGAGCTATTGGTGTAAAATCAAATGGTTGAAATCGCTTAATCAAAATAACTTTTATTTAATGGTAAGAGTGGTTGGCCATATTTTATTGTTTAATTAATGGCGGTGTTTCATCTAAGCCTCCACTTTCCCGATATCAAACTCAAGGAGTACTGCATTAGTTTTCCTGTATAAGCAAAAATAAAAGAAAATAAAAAAAGAAAAAAATTCAAAATTTCAATATCGTTTCCACATGGTCTTTATCCGTTTGCAAGTTTTTGTTATTCAAATGTTTCATTTTTAAAATTTAAAGAAAGATGATGGTAAAATAGTCTTTTCCATCTCTCCATTAATGGTAGGAAAAGACAGTCAATTGTGATATTTTAATACAATTCTTGAACATTAGATGTGAATAAATCATTTTCCTAATACTTAAAAAAATTTGCCCTTAACTTATATGGATTAGATGCCCAGCTTAGCTTGGATTAAACTGGGTCCAGTGGTATCTTATCAAGCTTGGGCAGCTCAAAATTCTCTTACAACTTTATGAAAATCCAACTGTCGCTTGGCTCGGCCAATGATCATCCATACCCAATGTTCAGAGAACTCGATTGGACCCTCAGCTGGATCGAAAAAAAATTGAACCGGTCCACCAACCCATTTGGTCACACCAAAAATTGGAGATGATAAAAAATGGCTTATAACTTTGCACTTGGTTGTTCCAGTTTCTACCAGAAAATTGGTGAACTAGTCTTAGTTTTATAAGACGGACCGATTTTTTATCATTTTCATTTGATCTTATATGCAAAATTCTGAAGGTTATAACTTTGCACTTAGTTGTTCGGTTGGCGTGGCAATTTTACACGATATACATGTTCTAAGGTGCCCCCTCTATTTTTCTTTTTCAAAAATGCCTTTTTAGGCCTAAAATCTTATTTTTTTGGATAAAATTTTAAAACCAAGATTTAAAATTTTAACACAATATACCCCATATGCAAATACATTATGTTTGGCCTTTTGACTCATTTTAGGGGGTAGGTAGGCCTAAGACCTACCCTTCTACTCTATTTTTGAAAATAAAACTAAAAAAGCAGGATAAGCATTAGGTACAAAGTACGTGAAAACATCCATTTTGGCGTTTCGGGGTTCATTACTTTGAATCTTGATTAAAATTAGAACAAAAAATATATCTTCTACCAAAATGTAGTTGTATATTTTGTATATATGTATACAATTCTTATGTATATATTATATAATTATACATATTACAATATTAATAATTATATATGCGTGATGACATAATATGATCAAGGTTTTTAAAACAGAACCGGACACAAATTAGTCCGGGGTTCGGTTCTTAGGTCGAATGGTCTGATCGTTTGAATTGAACAGATAGTTCGTTCTGGCAAAAAAAAAAAAAAAAAAAGGCCAAAACTATAGGACAGTTGAAATAGTTTAACCACCCAGATCAGCAGTTTGCTGACCAAATCAACGATTTTTTTAGCAAAATAACGGTTTTGGGGTAAAACGGATTACGAAACTGATCACCTGACTGGGTCTCAAATTTTCTGGTCTGGCCCGGTTTTGAAAACCATGAATATGATAATGCCACGGTTTGACTAGGTCCACCAAGCCTGTTTTAGGGTGTATATTTTTGAACCTTGATTAAAATTAGAAGAAAAAAAATATATGTTATAGCAAAATGTAGTTATAGATTTTGTATATATATATAATTAATATTGTTATATGTATTATATAATTATACATATTACAATATATACAAATTATATATACATGCACAATGACATAATATGATAATGCCACAGATTGGCCGGGTCGACCAGGCCAATTGAATTGATGAACCATGACCTAGAGGAGAGGAAAAAATGGTTCTACCTCGTATGGTTTCTGGAAAATAACGCCACCTATAATAATTTAGCAAAATTATTGGAAAAATCTCACAATTTAAAAATTACAACACCTTCTCTTATGATACCTTACCTTATCCCTCCTTGTATTGACACCAATTCTCCCATTTCTATAATAAAAATAAGGGAAAATTCCCTTTAGGTACCTTGTACTTAAGTGCCAGTTTAGTATCTGAACTTTAAAACGCAACAATCTAGTATGCGAACTTTCGAAATGCGACAATTTAGTGCCTGTTGTTAATCAACCATTAAGTGTCATGAGAAAAGACACAAATGTCCTTCAAATGTCATTTAATTTTCTTTATCAACCATCTGTTAATAGGTGACCCAGGTGTTCCATTACTGGTTGATAAAGCAACAAGTGTGTAACAAGTGCCCTTTAAGCAACCCCCGGTTTTCCTTTTTCTTTCTTTGCTATTCATCATCTTTTCCAACAAGAAATAGAAGAGTTGTAGTGGTGAAATTCCTTTGTTACTCTCATTCGGCTAACCCCTTTTGGCACAAACCCAATCGATACCCAACCCCATTCTACTCCCCATTGATCCCCCTTAGTATTCCATTTTTTTCAAGCTCTCTCGTTCCATCGGCCCCATCCTTTGTAGCTTCAGTATTCGGTCAGGAAAGATCGATGCAGCGGCCATACAGATCTCACCGGTTGAAGAAACTCAATCCTGCATCTCACCTTGCTCCCATGAGCCTATAATCTCCTGTAAGGTTATATCTGCTCGGAGGCGAATGATCCAAAGCAAAAATTGGTTGAACCTCCTCTGTTTTTTTTCTCTATACATCATCCATGGAGTAGATTTGGTTGCAACAGTTGTTGCTGGAGCTCCCTTTCATAACCAGCTAGCATAGCTCACACTTAACGTTTCTACCCTTGTTCGAAGACAAATAGAACGCATTAGAAATCAAGTCGGAGCTTTCTCCTTTGATTTTTCATTTTCTTTCTCCTATTTTTCACTGCTATTGAAGCTTGAAGGAGGGAGAGAGAGTTGATGGAGTTGGCGAGGGGATTTCCCCACACCAGCTCCTGTAAGCTCTCGACATCGACTCAGCTATATAATAGCATGTTTCTCATGGTGTGGGTCATTGGCTTAGAGGCCGGATGTCGTCTAAGCTGGTTCAACTCAATGTGTATTTTCTCCATGCATAGAGTCCCTTGACCACAAGCATCTGTTATCACAACACTTAGAAGCATCAGATGGTCGGCGATTATCTATAAGATGGCTGTTTGCAACACATCCATCCATCTTAAGTGCTCACAACACATCCATCTTGCAGATGGTGAAGGAGCTAATCATCTGCTTCAAGACTTTGGTCAGAGAGCATAGTAGTTGAAGCTTGGAAGTTTGAAATGAACGAAACTCAGAAATAAAGGCCTTAAGTCACGAACGAAATGGCTGAACATCTTAGTCTGGAATGTTGAGAGCTAATTAGGCTCCGTTTCAAGAAGATGATGAACAATGCGTTTTTATTTTTAAGGATAATTTTGACATTTTCAAAAGTCTTAAATCGCCCATGACATCACATGATCTACATAACTGACGATGCATTAACGATAGGTACTAGATTGTTGCATTTTGAAAGTTTGAGCACTAAATTATCGCGTTTTAAAATTCGGATACTAAGTTGGCACTCATCCTAAAGTACAAAAAAATAAGGATCTTGATGTGAAGATAAATGAAGATTTTTTCTTCTATTATTTCATACTTTAGTTCCATTTTTTAGGCATCATATTTAATTCAAATTTTAATTTGTTTTGGAATGTTGACTAATTAAACAATTTGTTTTATTTAACTCCTTTGTTTTTTTTGTATCTTCTTTAACATGGAAAGCATGTCGCGAGAAAAAAAAAATCCAATTAGAAAGAGGTAATGAAACAAACTTTTTTCTTTTCTACCGCTTACGTACATCTTGAGCCACTCATCTAGAATATTGAGTAGTAGGGCGCCTGTACCACTACAATTGAGATCGACACATTATTCCATGTTTGTGGCACTGTGACGTAATGGGGTACAATATAGTTTCGTTTGGTTAGCATTAGCATTGCTCATTTACTCTTTCCAATCCCGATTGATCCGCGGAATTCAGGGAAAACCGGAATAGGCACAGTCGACAAAACAGTAGTTCTATTTCTAACTTTCTATACTTCTATCCAAAGATTTTTCGAATACTCGCCGATCTACTGCATTTAACAAAACGGACAATTCTCAGTATAAACTTGATTCCGTTGAGTTCATTTCATTGTGTATTTCGGCTCTTGCTTCGGTTTCTGCTTGATCCGCTCAGTAGTGAGTAGACCACTTTTCCGTTCTGTTCTTTTTCTTTTATTTTCATGTTTTTTTTTATCATTTTTCACACAATAAACATAGCCCACCTCTTTTCTTTGAACCAAATCTTATTCAATATTTAAGTCTGGAATAAGAAGTTCAGTATCCTTTCAGCCCATTAATCCTTTTAATCCAAAATCACAACTCTTTCGCACAGTAAACTCAATTCGCTTGGTTGAATAGATCTTCTTCCAGACCCAGAGTCCCCGTTACCATTTCGGGTGCTCGTTACAATGTCTAAAGAAAAACCCCCTTCCAGATTCATATACTTCACCGTCACACTTTTGCTTTTGTTCTGTTGCTTCGTCTCTGTCATGTCTTCTGGGCCCGATGTGGATGATGAAGATGATCTGAAGGCTTACGAGGAACTACTAGCATTGGATGAAGAAGAAGAGCAACAA
Organism: Nelumbo lutea; assembly: GCF_056320005.1. Classification (NCBI taxonomy): domain Eukaryota; kingdom Viridiplantae; phylum Streptophyta; class Magnoliopsida; order Proteales; family Nelumbonaceae; genus Nelumbo; species Nelumbo lutea. Next base: position 10,340,079 of record NC_142691.1, read on the forward strand.
GGGCCTCAAGTCAAATCGGCTGAGGCTGAGGCTGAGGTTCTGAGCAAGGCCCAGAGAATTGTTATTGAGCTCAACACTGACAACACTAAACGGGTTATAAATGATAATGAGTTCGTTCTGGTTCTGGGTTATGCTCCATGGTGTGTTAGAAGTGCGGATCTGATGCCCCGATTTGCAGAGGCGGCAACTGCTCTTAAGGAGATGGGCAGTCCTCTATTGCTGGCGAAGCTTGATGCGGAACGCTACCCTAAAGCGGCATCATCTCTTGGGATCAAAGGCTTTCCTACCCTGCTTCTCTTTGTCAACGGGACCTCTCAAGCGTATACTGGTGGATTTTCGGCGTAAGATCCCTTCTTTGTCAAATTAGGCTCATTTTCTAATTGCGGGTGCAGGTTGAAACAGGATTTTATTTGTTGTATGCTCTGATTTTTGACCAGGGAGGACATAATGATCTGGTCAAGGAAAAAAACAGGGTCCCCTACCATTAGACTAGCTTCGGTGGCCGAGGCAGAGGAATTCCTTAAGAAGAATGCCATGTTTGTAATTGGTCTTTTTGAGAGATTTGAGGTAATGTGAACTTTGGTTGCTTGTAGAAGTAGGTTCTGTACATAAAAGATTAATTTGACTTTCATACTCATTATCCGTGTTAAAGTTGCGTTTATATAAAGGATTTTGTTTCTGAGAATTACTACTTGTAGTGCTCTGACTGTGATATGATAACTTGTTTCTGTTTTTTCTTTGACTTGGTTATGTTTAATTTTGCTGTGGACAATGTGCATTACTCATTGGAGGGACAAGTACTAGCCCATTTTATTCCAGGCTTTCACTTCTCCTTCCATGTCTGTCTTCACTAGATTATTGCTGGTAGAATGTCCTTAAAGTGCAAGCAAGTTGACGGGGGCTCAGAGACCGTGGAAGTCTAGAAACAGGGATATAGAACAAGACTCGTTTTGTTAAGCTATCAGAACTGATTTGAAGAATTTCTAGTGAAGTCAATTTACCACCAGAACAGCAAATGAACATTTCTTTTGCATCTTTTTACCAAATTCGACAAAAATATATGTAGTATTGCATGGATGTGAACATGGGATTGGGATCTGATAAAAGTCAGGGAGTCTGACTCTCAACTTATGAGGGAAGATGCTGTTAAGAAGTGGACTATATTGTAATCTTGTACTCTTATAAAAAACATAGATGTATGTAAAGCTTTATCTTTGCTATGCTACCTAGGACTTTTGATAACAAAATACGGAATTCAAAATGCATAGTAGATGTTCATTACAGGTCAAACATGCATTAATCTAAGGAGTTGCTAATGGCAGGGTCTCCAAAGTTATTAGGGGCTTTTGCTTGTTATTGGCAATAATCCTTTTCTTTTTCCTTTTGTTGTCTTGGCCCTTTTTAAGTTTAAAATTTCCCCTCTTTTTGTTGGCCTTCTGGTGTTGTATCCTGCTTTTTTATGGCACATTCTTTGCTTTAACCATACTAATCCTTTTCTCTTCCTCTTCTTCCATCCCTCTCATAACTTCTTGTTATATATAAAATTTAAATAGATAAAACTTGTTTTGTCATGAGCACATGCAACACAAATGTGTTTCTAAACCACAATATTTTTCTAGAAGTGGAGTCTCTTTTATCACAGTAGGCTTTTCAAAACCTTAAGGGTCAAAGAGATGAATTTGAACGAACAAACATACATCAAATCCACTTAAACAATATATAAAAATAATATCTGGAAAACAAAATATTTATTAATAGTACACCAGTATTGTGTGCTTGATTTTTCATTTATTCAGAAAGTTTAGTTTTTTTTAATCTCTCAGCAAAATAGAGCGAAACAGGATTCATGTAGCCCACCCCATATGGTTGGGATAAGGCATAGAACTAGTGATCTCTCTGCAAAATAGAACTAACTTTTTTTAATCCACCTGATCCTTTAAAGTGGGAAGGGATAGATGTCAAGAATATTTTTAGTTGTCTCCACTCTCCAACCTGAGCATTGCCATCTGACTTTAGAGAAAAGAACAACTACCACAAGGTTTTGGAGGCTGGAAGTTACCCCTTCATGGTATTACAAGTTCCTCCCTGCACCATGATAAGTTTTATGCATAATGCTGTCGTCCCACTTAACGAGAATACCTTGCCCTTTGTGTTCAAACTTCCTAAACTGATAAATATTAAATTGTTCCTAGGTAATTTATAGGTTCAGGACCATAGTTTTTGGCTTAAATCATCTGTTCTGAAGACTTTCTTTTTTCTCATCTATCTACATAGTATGTGGTGTCAATGCTTGGTGTAATTTTAAAATCTGGGGCTATCAAGAATGAGAATGTGGGTTTGAGTCTGTGAGCAATTAGTTTGTTGAAAAAAAGACAAAGCCTATGCCTGTATCCAGTCTACCCCTCCCAAGACCTTAGATATCTCGGACCAACATTAGGTAATCACTTTTTATATCTGCATAGTGAATATACATGCATACATATAATGCATATATAATATCTCTAACACCTCTTTTTATTTTTGAGCATATTTCATCCCTTTAGGGGCATCATGCTGTTATAGTCTAACCTGTATTTTCAGTTGAGAGATAAGTTAGGTAAACTAACAGTTAGAAGGGGTTGAATATTTCCAGGGACCTTATTATGAAAAATTCGTGAAAGCAGCAACTGCTGACAATGAAATCCAGTTTGTTGAAGCTAGCACTACTGAGGTCGCTAAAGTTCTCTTTCCAGACATTAAGCCTAAAAATCATTTCCTTGGTCTGGTCAAAAGTGAGCCTGAGAAATATTCTTCATTTGGTAAGTTGGTGATTTATAGCAACGGGTTCAGCTATTATCCTACTTTTTCTAGATGAGCAGGTTAAATCATCGGATAACATTATCGACAAAAAAACCAATTGGTAATATTGTTTGTCTTGTTTCCCAGATGTTGTAGCTAAGTTGGTGATTACAGGAATTTGCTTAAGTGTTCCTCTGGAATCGTATATTGTGTTAAACTTGTTGTCTGACTTATCATCTTTTATTCATCTCATTATCAGATTATGTGAATATCTTCTTAGACTTATCTTTATAACTGCATAAGAATACTTGCTTGATTTGCATATATATTATTCTAATTCCTGATAACTTTAAGATTACTACTGATTAATCATGTTTTGTTTTGACTTTTGTGCAGAGGACAGTTTTGAAAAGGACAAAATATTGCAGTTTTTGGAATATAACAAATTTCCATTAGTTACTATACTGACTGAACTTAATTCCATGAAAGTATACTCCAGCCCTATCAAATTCCAGGTTGCCATTACTCTTCTCAAATTTGTACAAATTCTACTTGATTGATTGTTTTAATAAAAGTTAAATTACTCTTCAAAGAAAATTACTCTTCTGAAATCTTGCTTTTGGCTTAACACTAATTTTGGGGAAGGGGTGTTTTCTGATAGTGTAGGAAGGTTCAGCTAAAAAGCTGCTACTTTTTGGGATTCCTAAGCCAAACTGTGAAATCTGTGAAGTAGTGCAAAATGCGATTCCTTTTTCTACTCTGCATTTCCATTTCTACTGCAGTTCAAACACAACATAAAGGAAAACTTACCCAAGCTGTCACAACTGGTGGTAATCCAGGCTGGTTGGTTGTTATCTAACAAACCAAAAATGATGATAAGGAAAATTTTCGCGGTAAAATAAATCAAGGCAAACCTGACCCTGGATCTTTGGAGAACCATAAAACTAGTATCCAATATATTTATCCCCATTGAAACCACTTACATGATTCTTCTCATGAGGCATGTTGCTGGTCTTTTATCCCTTGCACCGGAAAACTCATTTTTACTTAATCTCAAATTATGGTTACTGATTTTGAAATATTTGTATGAGAGAATTCTTTTAATGTGGTCTTTGGATATTTTCTAGGTATTCATCTTTGCTGAGGCTAATTACTTCAAAAAGGTTATCCTACCTCTTCAAGATGTTGCAAGAAAGTTTAAATCAAAGGTACTAGTCCTTGGAAAATATTTCATTTGTTTCTCACATTGTGGTAGCTTTTGTTGAAGTTCTAATGTTGTCTTCTGACTGCAGATTTTGTTTGTATATGTTGACACTGCAGAGGATAACCTAGCAAAACCGTTCTTGACATTGTTTGGGCTTGAAGAATCAGACGATACTGTTGTAAGTCTTCATACGAGTGTCTTTATTCTTTTAAATGCAAATTTTAATTGCCAATAACTTCCATTGAAGCAGCAGCTAACTGATACAAGCTGTTTCTTATGTCTGTCTGAATAGGTGACTGCTTTTGACAACAGAATTAATTCGAAGTACTTGTTGGAGTCAGATTTGACACCAAAAAGTCTAGAAGTAAAATTATTGCTCCATTTATGAATATATGATCCAAGAAATGTTGAGTAAGGTACTTAAAATGGGTTTTGCAATGTTTGTTGCAGGAATTCTGCTCAGGGCTTCTAAATGGTACTCTGTCACCTTACTTCAAATCAGAACCTATACCAAATAATGTATGCAACTAGTTTATTGCTTTTCTTTATTTTTGGTTGTACCACTGTACTAGTGCCTCTATTCTGTCTTACAGTCCTTGAATCTAGGCTCAGATATCATGTGTTCTCAATTTGCCAATCTAAGAGTGCAGTTACCTTTGTGCATATAGAAATTACAACTCACTTGTGAGGCTTGTTGGGCTAATCAGCCTAGGGTTGGACATGCTCTAGAACACTTTCTTTTTTTTTTTTTTTGTTAAATTTGTTTTGGTTGAGAAATATCAATTCAATTGATTAATATCTGATCTAATTTTAGGAACGCATTTCTCTTTTAAATTTTGTTTTGGTGGATCTAACCTATTTTTCCATTGCTTTACTCATGCAAAATGTGGAAACTGAAAAGTTCCTTCTAGTTGCTTGTTGATTATTTTTGTCTTCTGTTTGATGAAATATTATTGGAGTGCCTGTTTAAACAACAAACCAATAAAAAACAAAGTCCGGTTTAGGTCCCTTATTTTGACCATATAAAATAAACTACAGAACCTTCTTTTATCATCATCATTAAGCTCTTCTTCCTCTTCATTATCTGATTTTCTTCTTAAGATTCTCATAGGTGTTGTCTGAGTTGGTCACTCGACCAGATTAGATATAATGATCTGACTTCTGACACAGTGTCAATTTTAAATATTTTCCTAATGTGAGTGATGAAACAATTCGGTGCTTGTGCAATTGCAGAATGGTGCAATTGTTCAGACCATTGTAGGGAGGACGTTTGATGACTTGGTTTTGAGCAGTCCTCAAGATGTTCTTTTAGAGGTTAGTTTGTTACACTGGGAGCATTTTATCAACTTCTCTTTCTATAGATTTTTCTATTTGACTGTTTAAAATATGTTTGAATTATTTTTGTCACATGGAAGGTTCATACACCGTGGTGCCTCAACTGTGAGACTACAAACAAGCAGATTGAAAAGCTGGCTAAGCATTTCAAGAAATTGGATAATCTAATTTTTGCAAAAATAGATGCTTCTTCAAATGAACATCCAAAGTTACAGGTATGTGTTCCAGAGCAAGTATAGAAACATAGCTTAAGATATTAGAGAAGGGAGAAGAAGTTGAAATTTCAGCACGATTATAATAAGAAAATATTATTTATATTCTTATAATATTACTCTTCAGACACTCTTCATGTTAACATAGTAAGGTTTTAGTCTCAAAAAACTGAACAAGAAGTCTTTTTTGCAACAGCAGCATGTTCTTTTATGATCAACTTCTAGTGCCAGGTTTTAAAGCTTGAAACTAAATTGTAGACTCAGGGTTGGCACCATGAAGTGATTTGTTAATGGAAAGCCACATGTTTTTGCAAGGAATGAAGACATGTACACAAAAACAAACAGGGCATGTGCTCATAAGTTTTGTATGTTACTAGACTTGGGTTGATAATCCCGGTCTTATATAATTCCTATTTAATGAAATATGTTGTTATTGATCAAAAAAAAAAATCCTGGTCTTGTATAGTATAAATTAAATAATCAATACATTTAATATAGAAGACCAAGCATTGTCCCATTTCAATTTCACAAACCTATTTATCTGGTTATTTTGAATAATCTTTTGATATTCCTGTCTATTTTCCAATCTATTTATCGGGTTGTTTTCAGTAGTGTCTTAAGATTCTTGTGCACTATTAGTTGTCTTGGGTTTTAGAAAATGGTTACTATTTTTATGGAATCTATATAAAATCAGTTTGATCCACTGAGTTCTGTGTACCTGTTTTGAACCTTCTTTTGATCCACTAACTGAAGCCTGTACTTGTTTTGAACCTTTTTCTTGGAGAAAGTTAGTAATGGGCATGGTTACTATGTTTTCCTGGTCTTAATAATTTATTAGGATGGGATCAAGTTAAAAGTGTTCTAAAGGGTAAAGGAAAGCGTCACTTTTTGTAGGCTATGTGGGAACTTGGTAGGGGAAACGACTTCTTGACATTGTTTTTAACACAAAGCTGAGGGTCATGTGATACCCATAATGAACATGCTTATGATTGTTTACTGCTTTCTGTTGGTTTTGCAGATAAATGACTACCCAACTCTATTGTTTTATCCATCTGGTAACAAGTCAAATCCGGTAATTATGTAAGACACTTTATAATTTCATTTCTTTGTAACCCTTGCCTAGAATTGTCTAAAAGCATTAATTCGGCAGATCAAACTTTCCACCAAGTCAAGCTTGAAGGACTTGGCTGCATTCATCAACAAAAATGTAAAAGGAGTCGAGGACAAGGTAAAATCACTGGAGGAGAAAGCGACCAAGGACGAACTATAGAAGAATACAATTTGAAAGCATACCGCCCCCGAAAGATCTTGAAATCTAGCTAGATGTTTAGAAAGATAAATTAAGTTGATGGGAGCCTGGGAAAATGTTTGAGATGTTGATGTTATATGGCTAATTCTCCATTTTATTGTTCCATCTTATCGGAGGCGTTGTATAAACTAGCAAGCAATATTGTGTTCAATAAGAGCAATATTTGGTATATAGAATCAGTTTAGTTATATGGCTTTGCAGTTGATTTGCATTTGTTCCAATATGACGGAGACCTCTTAGAAATTTGCAGCTGCATCACAAACTTGAATGTCTTAGGGTGGGAGATAATGCGTTTCCCTTTCTGGGCCATCATATATGTACAATCTTAGTTGATTCTTGGTCAGGATCTTATACCGTAACCTTCTATTCTTTAGTCGTTTAGTGTGATTCATCGATTGGAGGCGTGGAGCCACACCGCATTGCATGACGCAGAGGTTTTACTGTGTCACCATTTATTAATCTCTTTATTTTTTGCATTTGCTTTATGACGTTTCTGTGTCATCAATTGGGCGGGGTGGACCGTATTTTGCCCAGGGTTCTGCTACAATCTCTAAAGGCAGTCCTTCAGTAAAGTTCTTCAACACAAAGTTCAGGTTGAAACACGTCAAATGATCACTTGACGCAGAAAACATCTTTGATAGGGGTGGACATGAATTTAGATTTTTATGAGTTATTTGAGCTCAATTTGTGAAAAATTTGATTTGGCTCAATCAAAATTGAGCTTTATGCTGAGCTTGAGCCCAATATAGACTCATTTACTAATTGAACTGAATGTGAGCTCAATGAAATTCAGCTCACAAGGCTCGCGAGCTTAATTTAACTTTTTTTTTTATTATCAAAACTTAATCTAACTTTTATTATATTATATTATTTATATATAATATTTTTATTTATATGTAAAATAAAAAATAATTTTTTATATGTATAATATTTTATCATATATATATTTATTTATTTTTATAGGGAACTTGACTTTCAAGCTAAGCCAAGCTCGAACATATGAGCTTTTGAGTCTAGCTCGAGCGTTATGCTTTTTTTGGCGAGCTTGAATATCAAAATATTGGCTCAGCTCCAATCCAGTGTATATTACATGAGTGGACATATAAGCAAGGTGGATTCACTCTATAGCTTAAAATAATGAAGTACATCACTAAAATATAGGTGACAATGACAGACAAAAGGTTGATGAAATAGGCATATCCTTGCTAAATAATGAAAAACATGAATACAAGGACCATCCGCATCATGACAAAAGAGAGGTCTTGGAAGAAGCCTGCTTCAGAAAATAAATGGCTTCTTTCGTCCCAATGAAAAGCAGAACTCTGCAAGAAAAAATTGAGCAACTAGCATCCAACCTGAAGAACACAGCAACAGTGACCCAACAAAAGTCCTCATTCTGGTGCAGGACTGCTTTGCTCATCAGCACAGCCCTGCTGAAGAACTGTGTTACCAATCCTCGTCAATGGCCAATACCTAAATACTGATCTTCCTATGATGTTCTTGGTAGGAAGAGGTCCCCTGTATACAGGAATGAATGAGTGATTCAACTCAATTAAAAGAAAATGCATATGGGAAGATTTTGAGAATGAAAGCTGGAAAATGTGGAATTAAAGAAACCCAAACTTAATTTGCTACCATATATGTGAATCATAGCTATTGTTGCGGTTGTCACCCATCACAAATACAAAGTTTGCAGGTATTTGCTGCAGCATGACAAAGTGCGGGTCAGTTATGCTTTTCACTGAAATTTACAGTTTGTTCATGTATTCTATTTTGCAGATAAGACACGTGAAACAAGTACAGTTCGATTGAACAGTAGATATTCTTTGAAATTGTAAGTATTATATAGTGAAAGCGGGGCAGAGGCACAGAAATATGTAGGACTGAGTCATACAATTGGAGTCATATCATAAGAAGGTGGCTCAAGGATGAAATCTTCATTCCTGACAACTCCATTTACTAGCAACTTCCCATTGTGAACCTGCATTAGCAAAAATTACCAGTGATCAGATTCTAACTTCTTTGCAAATCTAAAAATGTCTTTGGAAAATGAAAAATCCTTGTCATATAAGGTCACATCGAAGTATGGAATCACAAGCCATACTAAACAATCATATACAAAGTGAATTCCTGGAAATACATCATTTGTGTATTTTGTCTTGCATTTCCCAAGTGACTTCATAAATATAACATGCTTCTTTTTTTTTTCAGTGGTTAGAAAGATTAACGTAACTTAAAGGTAGTTGAATGTCAAGACAAATGGCTAAAAAAACGCTGTGGGGTTTAAAACACATTCGATTATGTTAACCATTTCTATTAGAGAATGTAATTTACTGAAACAAATTGGTGAGACACAAAAATAATGGCAAGCTAGAAAATTTTGGTTCAATAGAAAATGCAATTTCTAGATTCTCCATATCCAATACCTTGTCCAGCCATGCCCTTGCTGAATCCAGGTATCTACGCACTTCAGCACTTATAGCCATTGACCATGAAACCAATTGCCTTATTGCAAGACTCGGATTGACTGGATGGTTGAGCTGTTTGGACTGGGAACTGAAACCAAACATGGTTCTTGAAATGCTAGGTTATTAGAGATGTTGACTTAGTCTGAGTTCCCTCAAATAACTTTGTTGGTAGGTACTATAACTCATAATATTTGTTGTTTTAAGCATGTTGTAAAGTAGGCTTAAAAGGCGATCCGGTAGTACTGCTGTTTTTTCTTTTTTTTTCTTTTTTTACTTCCACATTTTTATTTTAGCAAGTCATGTGGCTGAACTGCAAGGCTGAATTGTTTGACCTGTGACCCAATAACTAAAACAAGTCAACATCCCAAGTCTGATAACACTGAGCAAAGCTATCATAAGTTTGAAAAAGATGCAGATTAATACATGACACTTCAGTTCTGGGGAGAAATCCTGCCATGCTCGTAAGCCTTTTACTCATAGCAAATGGAATTCCCTTAAGGCAGTCAACAATGTTTATCGTGGTCATAACATAAATAAATGTAAAAAAGGAAAAATTCATAAAGATTACTGACCGAGCAACCATCTGAAGCACTGCCCTTATTGATTTTGATAAACTTACCTCCACAACATCACCTTCCTTGGCAACAACTCGTTTAATAAAGACATCCTCTTCTGTATATCCTATTTCCTGTGGGGTAAAAACCAATTATTAAAATAATATATATCGGATTTGGATTGTAGAAATTTCAATCACTTACTGTTCTTACCTGCAATACTGGCGGGCTTTTGAAAATTACTATATCATTTGGACATGGCTTTCTAAAATGATATGAAACCTAAAAGTATCCACATAAAAACATCCGTTATGGATGAAACCTTCAAACTTTTAATTGAAAACCACATAAGATGATAGAGTTACTATCAATTTAACTTGGTTTATACCAGCCAAGAGGCTCCTCTATGGTTATCTATAGTTCTAGTGTTAAAGCAGGCAGAATCCATGTCATTAGTTAGATGCATTGTAGTTTTGTGTTTCTGGCCTTTTTTTGTATTGTGTTCCACTTGCCTATTGAATTCTTCTCATAATCAATGGAATAAGGTTCAGCTTCCTTAGACCAGCCTTTCTTATTAGTACCAGAGCATTGATCGTTGGTACATAAACACAAACCATTTCAATAAACTCTCCCTCATTTAAATCTGACAGGGTTTACCCCTAAACTCACTCCCACAGGTTCCTTCAGATCCAAAAGTGAATCTGCCCTTTGGAGTCATTTCATTGCATGGACTCTCTTAGATGGATGAACTGTCCATGTTAGACACGCATCAATCCATAGATACTTGAAGGACACTTCATGTGATATTTTTCTTTTTCTCCTTGCTTATTTAACATAGATGAATATCCATTATACACAATGAATGCAATTTTTCATATGAAAAGTGATTATGTAACAAAGATGATCTTAGAGACCTTTTAACAACATGTTATATTTTTAAGAGTTTATACTTCTCTATGGGCGAGTCCTTGTTTAGAGATTCTGATTCCCGTAAGCATTTTTTCTGACTGCATTCTGATCTATAAAGCATGGTTGAGCCCTTGAGGCGTAGCTCTTACGAGGACTTTTCCTTGTATACTTTATTGGTCTGCAGAGATACCTTTTTTTTTTTCTTCTTCCTAAGTTGATGATATTGTCATATAATTGAAGAGAAGAAACCAAAACGGCAAAACCTCATCCGCACTACTCTTCCTAAATGTTTTAAACAACCCCATTTTACTTCTTGAACAGTGGTTTCATTTTCTGAGGCTATATCAAGGTTCCATTTCCATGTCTATCATGGTCCGGGGAAAAAAATGAAAAGAAAACTCCAAGCTTGTCAACAGGGGAAATAGCCAAAGAATGACCAGAAAAAATAGCTACCTTTTCAGCAACGATTCGATCTCCGACGTCGAATGTCGGATACATGGACAAGGAAGGAATATATCGAGGCTCGGCAATGAAAGTCCGGAAAGCAAGGGAGACAGCTAATGCTGTAACAATAGTCTTTACATCGTCAGAGGTCAAATTCAACCATTCTGGCATGAGTCCCCTCTTATTCTCAGCCTCACCATCATCACCATCTTCTCCACCTTCTCCACCGCCATCCCCATTGCCGCCATTGCTATTCACCACTTTCAAAGATGGATTTTTGGTCCCCTCGGTAGACTCTCTTGCTCCATTGCATCCGATCCGCTTCAAGCGAGTTCCTGGATAGAAAAAGCGCTTAAACCCTAGGAAACTAGGATTTTTGAAGAAAGAAGTTACTTGGGTTTGCTTAAAATATCGATTTCTTGTTAAAGGATCGAAGCTGGCGACGATGCAATCAGGATTTCTAGAGGTAGAGAGGGATGGAGTGGAATTGAAACGAGGGTTTTTCAGAGAGGAAGTGGAAGCGGAAGGGAAGAAGTTCAGTGATGTCATCTCTTTTCTCCACCTTCCCTCCAAATCCGATACCGGATAAAGCCGTTGGATGAAATTTATAATGCGCGGGCAGCCCATGGATCATTTAATGCCCTTTAAAACAATGCATTTATGCCCGGCTCACTTCCCACACTAGAGGATCCGGCTATAATAGAGGAAACGGGATCTGTTCATCACGTGGGCGCCTCACATGCACATCCACCGTGCATTCATCCGTGAATAATAACTTGGTAGAATGTGTGTGTGAGATCGGTGTGAGGCGCCCTGTGTTAGGAGCAGATTCGGTCTCATAATAGAGAGGAAAGGCATCACACCACGATGGTAGGTAATTCTCTCCACTTTAACCCTTAGTCCTAACAAAAATACTTGAAAATATTTGGTCCTCATGTGTATGTAAGTGTGTCAATGGACCCGTTTTGCATTGGATCATGTCCGGTCCAAAATCAATTTGGATGGATTGGACAGACCAACAACATATTGGATTGGATCAATTTGGTCCAAAATATTAATTAGATTGGATTGGACTAGGTTTGATTAAGTCAATATCTGGTCCATTGATATTAGATAAGAATATAGGTATTAAATGGATTGGATTTGGATTGAAACCAATTTAAATCAAAACGAATTTGAATAAATTGAACGGTCTAGACATTGAATTGGACCGGTCCAAAATATTTATTGGATTGGATTGGACCTGATCCATTTATAATGGACTCGCATTGGACTGGATCAGATTGGACCAAATCTAGTCCAATTGACACCCCTATATGGAATACTGGTGTATTCGCTATTGATTAGGTAGCCTTGTAGCCAAATATACATGTTTATGTTTATAGGAGATTTAAAGTCCCTGAAGAAAGGTTATCAGGGGCGGAGCCAAGATATTTTCATGAGGGGGGCCAAAACCTAAAGTAGATTAGGAATGGCCCATGGGGGGCCACCATTGATTGGGTTGAGGAGTGGGGGAGAGGGGAAATTTACATGGAAATTTGTATCACAAGTAGGAGATTTTTGGACCATAGGGGGACCATGACTCCCCTGGGTCCCCCTTGGATCCGCCCCTCTTGGTTACCACTTTTATGATACCAATTGATTGGTTATAAGGTTTTTAGATGGCATGCCTATGAATGATTGATTATAGTTGAGATAGGGTGTTAAAGATCAATTCAGATTTCTTGCCCACAAGAATTATGCTCACACCTACCCACATGACATTATGGTAACATGCAAACATGGGAGATGTTCCAATTTACAACTATAATGGGGTGTGGGTAGGAGATCCAATAAAGAGTGAGGAGACTAGAAAGGAACGAATTAGAAACAAATGCATCCCAAAGGACTAATGATTGCATTAGTAAGGAGTGACTTGGTAGAAGTAGAAGGCTTAAAAATGGAAAAAACTATGCTACCAGAAAGACATGATACTTTGAAGAGCTTTGGCCAATAAAATCCACCCCACCTAGGGGTGTCAACGGTATTCGAAAATTTGATTTCAAAATCGAGATTTGATATAATTCAATTGAATTTGGATAATTCAAATATCTAACCGGTTGAATTCAGATATCTTATTAATATCAAATAGCTAATTGAATTTGAATTCAGAAATGAATTGATTCAATTTAATAAATATCCAAATTCAACTGATTATTTAATTCTTACATATAGTATATAAAATATTTAAATGTTTTATATAATTATATATATAATAATTAAATTATATAAATGATTTATATATTTATTAATAACCTAAAATAATTAATTGGTTGAATTCAAATTCGAATATTAATTTTCAACATCCGCCAGATATCAAATTAAATTTGAATATCGGATTTTCTAATAAGATTTGAATTCAAATATTATCTAATTTAATTTGTATTCGATCCACGTACATCCTAACCCCATTCTCATGAATTTTAATAAATACCACGTGATTGGTTACTGCTTTTATAATATTGATTAAATTTTTGTATGATATCACGTCTTCCCAATATCATAGTAAAACCCTAAAATCAACAAATAAAAATTTAAAGAGAATAATACAAAAAAAAAAAAAAGAGCATAATGATATGACAGTGTTGCCATAGCCCACTCCAAAAAAATGGCTGTATGCTTGAAATAGAATGCTGTCTTTAGCTGAGCCCAGCTGGCCATTAACAACTTTGGTGTTACATTATTTTCTAGGAAACGCCTTTCAATAATTATTTGTTTGGTTTGAAGGAAAATGAGAGAAAAATAAAAGAAAGGTAGGGAAACTCTTACAGTGTTTGTAAAGGTTTCCTTGTATTTCCTTTCGTTTTCCTACTTTTTCCTTTAAACCAAACACCACCTAAGGGGCTACATGAAATGGATGGACTTTGAGTGGCATAAATTGCGACATGTCACACAAGGTTCAAAATATGCTAATTATTAGATGCATATCATATGATATGTATTTATTTTTGAATCCCACCCAAACACTAGGGAGATTTAGGACATGTGGCCAATTTTAAAGGTTAATACCATTCGAAGAGAGATGTGTTGATTGAAATCTTGAAATGTGAAAATATTTGTAGGGTCTGTTTGGTTTGTAATTGAAATTGGAATTGAAACCGGCATTGGAATGGTCTATTCTTATATTTTGTTTGGTTTAGACAAGAATCGGAATGGGAATTAGAATTAATTGGAATGGGATTTTATTCCTAAGAGAGGGGGGAGGGGGGGAATGGCCATTTTCTCAAATGAGTGGATGCCATTCCACTAGGAAGAATATAAATTTATTCATATTAAATATATATTATATATAATATTATTTATATTTTAAAAATTTCCTTTTATGTTAAGTAAATTTATTTTTCAAAAAATATTTTTAAGTAAAAAAATTTGAGGATTTTGGTCCCTATGGGGAACTTATCTTCATCAGAGGTTGAGGATAAAGACAATTTTTATCCTTGATGAGAATCGAGATCAAGAATGGAGAATATAATCCCCACCCCAAACCCTTCCCGTTGCCATTCAAAATCACCTTAATTATGAGGATCTATGCGTTATTCTTTGGCACAAGAATGAGAAATCTATTAAAATATTGATACTCTTTGAATGAAATGACTATGTTTTTGATGTGGTCCCTGATTGTTCCATGAGAGTTGGGCCTTTTTTTTTTTCAATGGGTCACTTGGACTTGGGGTGGCGAACTTCTGGGCCAGTAGATGGGCTTTCATTTAATGCGTCCGATGAGCCATGATGGAATAATTGAGATTCATCAGGATATTCATATGGGGTTTCCCAGTTCCCACCCGAGAGAAGGAATTCATTTCATTTCACACGTACTTATTAAATACTTTGGCGCTAACTACCCAAAACCAGCAACGTGAACAAGTTATCATGTCAGCCATCACCTAAATGGACATTCTTGACCTGAAACCATTCGTGAGCTCGACTGCAACACTTCCTACTCGTACAAAATAATAATAAAGAAACACATTTAATTCCAACCATCCAATGTTCAACCGTGTCTGTGGCCATGGTGGGACCCACTCATCTAAATGTAACATTTGAGTCCTAATATTGGAAAATGTTCAGATAATCGGATCGGGCACATCATAGGTTCAATCGGAGTTGAATCATGATGATGTGGTATATATATACATATACTATGGGTCATTAAAAATGTTATATGCAAACCTTAATTTACATTTTTTTAAATACGTGTATAATAATATAATATATATATATATATATATATATAATAAATAGTTATTAATTAAATAATCTATAAAAATAAGAGGTTTTGACTTCAAATCTTATTAACATTTTAAAATTTTACTTGTGTATGAATCCGGACGGTTTCATGAATCTGATACCAATTCACTGATTTTCCGATTCAACCGGTCGATTAATCGATTTTTAGCAGGTTTTGAGCAAATTCAATTATTAAGGTATGGCCGAACCCTGGGTCACGATTCAACCACCCGGGTCCGGTCTGATTTTCTAAACAACACAAAAAAGTCAACTGAATAACAATCGTCGGTTTCAAAAGTCTTAATGCCTTATAGTTGAGTGAGTCAGTCAATAACTCGAACGCACGATGAAATGATTTTAGGCTACGTTCATTCTGTTGGTCCAAAAAGTTTTAAGTTCACTTGCTTACTGCCATTTTGCAAAACAAAGCTTTTCATTATTATCATTATCATCAAAGCATTATCCCAATTAAATGGGTCGGTTACATGGAATCCTATTTCATCATTCCATTATATCCGATGTCCATATCCATTATTATATCATGGACCACTTCAGTCTTTTTTGGTCTGACTAAGAAAAAGAAGGGTGGCATTCTTATGATAGAAGGTGATGCGTCTTTGCCACATTTATTTTTCTTTACCATTCAAGTTTGTTTTCCAACCGTAAGCATGCATGAACAAGGTGATAGGTGGTCGGTCTCTGAATAACCCAGATTTCTACAGTCACACCTCTCTCAATTCATGGTAGAGATGTGTGGCTGCAATTCACGGCGGGTAGAAAATGAATAGGAAAAGTGAGTAGGAAATCTCATATAGTCTTTGAAAGTTGAAGAGAACGGCAGTAAGAGAGAGAGAGAGAAGATTTGGGGCCCTGTTCGGATAATGGTTGGGCATAGATTAACCGTCGGCCACGGGTTTGGTTTTGTAACAAGAGTTTGGAGACTGAGTTGGTTCAGTTCAGCTTCAAGTTGGATTAACCGGATTTATTGCCTTTTATAAGGCTATGTTCATGCACCAACAAAAGCAAAGAACTAGAAAAATTAGGAATATGATTCATTTTCATATTCAATGGCAGAAACCATTATTTTTCCTCTGTTTTATATAGAACCAAATTAAGTGGGTGTTTGACAATATGGTTGGTTTTGTTTTCAAAAACATAAACGATTATCACATCAGTAAAGCTGTATTGTTTTAGATGACATGGCAGTTGTTTTTGTTTTCAAAAACAAAACCATGTTGCTGAACACCCCCTAAGACACCCTATTCCAAGGAAATCATTAGTGTTCGACAATATGGTTAGTTTTGTTTTCAAAAGCATAAACAACTATTACATAAGTAAAACTATTGTTTTAGATGATATTGCAGTTGTTTTTATTTTTAAAAACAAAACCAACCATGTTGCCAAACACCCCCTTACACTACTCCAAGGAAATGTTTTCCTTTGTTTTACGTGCACGGACAATGTAGCTTTCTGTTATGCCTTTCATAGTTTATATGTCTCATAGAACCATTCAACCTAAAAGCTTAAGCTGCTAAGTGAGGTCCTTGAATAGGTTTTATTCTATAACATGTCCTGTCACATGAAAACCCATTGGGCTTTAAGTGTTGAAGCATGGACAACACAAGCCCACTCATACCTTGTGCTGAAACTTAATTAATTATAATGGGGGTAATGAAAATTGAACACTAAACCACTTGGTCGAAGTGGCTCTGATACCATCTCAAAGAACTATATATTCAACCCAAAAGCTTAAATAGTTAAGTGAAGTCCTTGAATAAGTTTTATTCTATAACACTATGGTGATGGTACTTCCTTATTATACAAATGCATGGCTCTTTATGATGGTTTGCTTCTCATTAGTAAGACATCTGCTCCATGGTGTGATATAATATTTTCATTTTAAGGGATGTCAAAGTGCTGTGCAATATTCCATGAGAGTCAAATTCTATCACACACTTTGTGAAAGAAATCATTGTGTGGATCTACTAACTAGGATATCACTAAAAAGAGATACCAGATTCTCAATTCTCTTCAAGGTCTTCCTGTGAGCTCAAGAATTTCTTAGGGTTCGTTTGGTTTGTAGCCAAAACTGGAATCAAAATTGGAATTGGAACTAAAGTCAGTTGGAATGGGATTTCATTCCCAAGGAGGGGAAGGGAATGGACATTCTCTCAAATGGGGGAGTGCCATTCCATCAAGAATGGGAATAAGATTCTGATTTTGTCCAATCAAACAGTTAGAATTGAAATGGTTCCAAACCCCTATTCCAATGAACCAAATGGGCCCTTAAAAAGGATTCTATGAGTCTCGCAGTTTTGCGTATTGATTGATGGGTTCTATGTTTTACTTTGTTTGAGATTGTTTATAGTTTTATTTTTAATGCTGCTAGTCAAGGTTGAGTGGGATAGGAAGTGCAAATGTTGTGGGGGCTTTGGGGCAAGGCAGGTTACATCTTCTCTTGTAGTTATCTTTACTTTTGATATTGGTTGATTAATAGAATTTTAAGGTAGCTGCCCCTCCACTTAGAATAAAGTTTGGGGTTAAAAAAGAACATAGCAACCAAACATAACCTATAACTATAAAAGCATTATAAAACTCAAATGCAAGGGTAGTTGGGCATCCATTTTGCCTATATATCCTTTTTGGCTTTTGCACTAAGCTAGTCAGATTTTCTGTTTGAGATATCGTAATCCCATTTTTCTGTTGCCGTCAATAGTCAATGTATGGGCAATATTGTAAAGGCAGGGAGGGTTGATGCAAGGAATCATTGTCGATTAGGTGCTTAATTAATTTTGGGCACTCACACACATATTAATTTTGGGCACACACAAACATCTGATTGGATTTATGGGACTCGATCTGAATTCGAATCCTATCGAATTTTTAGATCTGATTTATTCCGACTTGTTTTTTTTTTTAAATAATAAATTATTAAAAGAAGAAATAAAATATATCAACTTAAATAAAGAAAAAAACAAAAATACTTATTTTCATTAAATATATACATATTTTTATAAAAAAATAAATAATGTAATAAATTTATAAAAATATAATATAAATAAATAAATAATATATATATTATATATATTTATATTTATAAATATATAACACATCAAATCATCTTCTCGGATCGGATAGGGATGATCCAAATCCGATCCAAAGATCTGACCAGGGGTAATCTGAATTCGACTAAATAGGATCAGATCTTGGATCGGATCGGATCCATTTGCACCCTAGGTCAATCTATGCCTGGTCCATGTGACATGGTCATGGCCAAACAGAACTTGATCTTCTTAGCTTATCAGATAAGCACAGGTTTCACAAAGCCTAATTAGTTCCAGCCTTCCAGGCCAGCTACAAGAGAATGGTAATGGGTCTTCCACTGATGCAAAGAATTCCAACTATTTATGATAAAGTCCGTAGAGCTTTGGAGGATGATCTATAGTACGATCAAGAGTCGTTCTACTTTCCTATCAGACTATCAATTAAGGCTATGTAGGTTTCCCTACCTTTACCTACTTTTTCCTTCAAACCAAACACAGCCTAATCGAATTATCACAGTACTTGTGGAAAGCATTAATTCCATAGAAGACAGTTTTAACTGGTAAGGGGTTTAATGGATATTCTAATAACTTATCGACTTTGGAAGGAAGTCGCATTGCGTATATATATATATGGGGCCAAAAATGTATTCTAGCAATCACAAACATTGGCCATTACATCCAGTCTGAACAGAAGGAAATTAAAGGAGCTGATCGATCCGTAATTGTTAGTGAACATTATAATCAAAGAGTAGGCTGCAGAGATAATTATATATGGAGGAGATAGATCTGAAGTGTGGTTGTTAGATGTTAGAGTGGGTAGTCTTCAGTATTTTAGCTAAATTAAGAAATTAATACAAAAAGAAGAGAGGTTAATACTAAGGATTATAGTTGCAGAGGTTCTCCAAACCCATGTACTCGTGTCGCTCAATCTTGTGAATCATACGTGATATGCCAATCCCACCTGTTAAATAGAACAAAAGAGCCATTAGGACTAAAGAAGCCGTAGTTTTGATCAGACTGAGAGTACTGAAAGATAAATTATTCTGTCACTTGTTTTTTTTTCAGCAGATTGATGCTCACCTAGTGAGATTGCACTAACAAAGATTGTAAGGGATAGAATGAAGATGATGAGAGACGCCCTCCCCAATAAAATGATCAGCCTTCTCACTACACGCTGCCCTACAAAGGCAGCCACAGTTGCCACGGCGGTGAAGTAGAGAGCTGCCAAATGAATAGCAAGTAATTAATATATAGGGATATATGTACTTGATTCAGTCGCTCTAAGCAAACTATACGAATAGAATCATGGAGTTTGGGTTCATTTGATGATTACCGTATGGAATTGGAAAACGCTTCAGAAGGTAATATTCCACCACGGACATGGATGAAGAGAACATCATGGCAAAGGTGGCCGTAGCACTTGAAACCTACACAGACCCAGGTTTTCTGAACTTATCAGACTCTGGATTATTATTTATTCAAGCCATATGAAGATAATACAAGAAGCTTTCACGTAAAGCGGTATCGCATTAATTGTTGTAGTTTTTTTATCAGAGAGCAGATTCAGAAGCTACTACAAGGAAAAAGAGGTAGAAGGCACACCTCGGGAGGGACGCCCATTTCCAAGAAAAGAGGACCCAAAATGAAACCTCCACCAAGACCAAGCAGGCCACCGACTACTCCAGCCAGTATTCCGCAGCAGCAGTAGAGGATCAGTTGATGCACTCGCCAGTTTGTGCCCTTGTCTCCCTTGGATCCAATCACTTTCCATCCTTTATACAGGCTAACTCCCTCGTACAAACTCACACCGACGGCTACAGGGATCTGCAAAATATGGGAAAGAGTTTTCTTTTTCGGTTCTTGAACAGGATTTTTCCTGGGTGGTGGCTACAACAATGAAGCTATGGGGCCACCACTCCGCTGAGCTTATTTAGTTCAGCTGAAAATGTAAAACCAAAGAGAAGTAACTTCTCCGACCAAAATACAGAATGTACCTGTAATAAGTTCAAAACCCAATATATCGTCGAACAGGTTGTTGTGTGATTCTGTCTCCAACATGTTCAGTTTTTCAGTCGGTTAGTTCATACGTTGAATGAAGCATTGGGATAACGATAGAAATAATGAGCAAGCTACACGGCTATACCTACCCCACCTACCTACCTAGCTAGAGAGAGAGAGGGAGAGAGGCGAACCTTGACAATTTGCAGAATAAGAAAAGCAACCCAGACGAAAACGAGAAGGCCTAGTTCCTTCCAGTAGACATTCTTGAGAATGGGAACCTGGTTTTGATATAGAAGTTTAGTCTTGGAAATCCTAGGAGGCATAAATACAGCTTTGAATAGCATACTCACTTCTCTCTCTCTAGATTCTTTGGTCTCCTTTTGAGGGCCATTGCTTGAACTACTGGGTGGAATCTTATGTTCCACTTGTTCATTGCTGGTACCTGATACATATGGAGATATATACGAATCAATTCCAGGAAGAAGGAAACAAATTTGTGGCGTATCTGACAGTTAACAGAAGGAATGAACCAACTCACCATTTGACTCCAGACGCTTGGCAGCTTCCTGAAATGATAAACAGGTTGGTTTCATCAAGAGCGAGAACAAATTCAGATCAAGTTGACTTTAGCTGATATATAATATCTACAAACAGACGGTGGATTTATGGTCTACCTTTTTCTTTATGGTTTCCTTTTTCCAGGTTTCGATGCCCTTGAAAAATGACTTAGTTGACAAGCCTGAAAATCGCAGTAATCAATCACAGAAGGCACCATTGCGACCACTATGGTCTATCAAGGATTCTTTGAGTTTGAATCAAACATGTAGCAAGGGAGAATACCATTCAATTCAAACAGACATTATACCTAAGAAGAGGACGATTAGCAGTACTGTGAGCATCCAGTTAGCAAATATCACATTAAAAGCGACCCCAATACTGATTCCTAGCATAAGCATAGGCTGGAAGAGCATTGCCAAGTCGTAGTCGATAATGGGCATATCAAGAGTTGGATGCCTTAGCCTGAGATTGCAGTACACCGTTGATGCTGATGCACCCATGATCATACCTGGGGAAAAATGAACAGGACTGTTATAACCTCAACTGTTGCTGTATGGTGGGATCAACATAGCATAAATCGGTGAAATTCCCTTTTATCCTTCAAGCAAAAAAATGGTGGGTACGTTGTTCATGTCAAAAACATGGTAAATTCTGATAGGTTTAACTGGGTTTTACTTCCAAGGACATTAAGTGACGTGACAGAAATTTGTGGGTACCTAGCAAAATTCTAAGAAATAATACAGTCAATTAATGGTTTCACATTTCCAAGCTCATCAAATTCATCAATAGTGTTCCAAAGTTCTATTTCAGAAACCCAATGAGATACCAGAAAAAGAAGGGTACAAAGATAAATTTAATTCGATCGGGTTAGATCTGGGTTATGTCAAGGTAGTAGTTAATTTGTCAGGGCCTATAAAATCCAGTGCAGGAGAAGAAAAATGAAACGGTTACTAAAAAATGAGTCAACTTCTCTACCTTGATTAAAAAAAAAATTCAGTTTTGACACTTCAAACTTTGTATGCATCAGTTTTCTTCCAGTTTCATACAAATTTCAACTCGTCGGAGAGGAGCTTGACAGCTGCGCAATAGGTTTCAGCTTGGGAAGACCGAGGTATTTTGTCTAGGTTTCTATCTCTCTGCGAGTGACTAGAAGATGTTTTCAATGTTTACCTTTCCTTCTGAGAGAATGAACTGACCACAGGGGGGATTCTCAGGCAGAAATGTTATGGGATCTTGAAGAACTAGGCCTAACTAGTAGAAAAAGGGCAGTAATATCTCAAGCATGAGATGGGTTTTCAACTTTTAATTCCTTCACCTCCGGCCGGCGGAGTCTATATATGGCGTTGTTTAGTTTTGTATGCATCATTAATTATTGTTCTAGCTAGTTTCAGAGTAGTAGACAAACTGCCATGTCTTACATTTCGATATTGCTGTGGATGATTTTGCATCAAACCCAATAATCAGAGTGAGCATGGGAACGAAAATCCCACCACCACCAACGCCGCCCACACTCCCAAACGCTGCTCCACAGAATCCAATTATGGTGCCAAGAACGATTTCCCACCCGAATTTCATAGGCTGTAAAGAGAATTAATTAATTAATACTTGTTAGTTAAAAGCACATACTTGATAGATTGATTCATCAATTGAGACCGGAGTTCGTCGACAAAGGAAACATTGAAATTAAATCTCATGAAATTGTACTTACAGGCCACACATGATGATAACCTGATTTACCCGCTTGCCAAATGAAAGTTTTAATTTGTACAAGATAATTTGAATGAACCTCTGCGGTTCCTTTGTTTCTTAAAGCGTCGTCTTTCAGAGTCCGCTCTGCAGAAGCAAACACAGAAACCAGAAGCAAGCTGAGCACAACCGTTGCTACCCATTGCAGAGTTTTCCATTTTGCTTCAGTTCCAGACATCGCAGCACAAGGGGAAGCAAAAGCTCAACTCGTAAACCCACTCTTTATCACACCGAGGTGCTTCAATTTCCCAAGTCTCTTATGTCGTCCAGATCAACAAGGGGAAGCAAAAGCTCAACTCCGCAGCACAATTCAGAAGTTCACTGCAGAAAAGCTCAATTCGACATCAAAATCAGCTACTGCAGCAGCTGTTTGGCAGCAAACCCACGTGGTGGGGTGCCGAAAGGATTTAAAATTCGGTTTCGTGCAGAACGAAATTTCGGCCTGGCTACAGAATGAGTCTTCAGGAAAACAATTAAACTCTTCAGATGATGCTTGTATGATTCTGTTGCCAATACTTTCATCTACTTATATATCATCCAAAATTTTTCGTATTCCCCCTCCCCAGTTTGGACCGAAATATTCTGCTGATTTCGTTCCGGAATTTCGGAAATTCTGACCTTGCTCAAACTGAATCCAGGGAGTGCTGTCCACTGTTCTCCACAGCCGAGTTCGTTTTATAGGCCGGATTCTATGGAATCCCACCGACAAGTAGGAGCTGGTGAGGTACCACAGGCCGGAATAGGTGACTCAACGGCGACTGTAAAATCTAGAAGAAACAGCAGAGAAGAACTACGGGAAAGGGATCGAAATCTTTTGGCAACTAGGCCGAAGGGATTAACAATGTTAAACCCAATTTGCAATTGCTGCAGTTTCCGTCATGAGCTCTACGGGCGGGGAGATCCCGTTTATATAGCAACACTTCCATTATTTTTTCACTGGTTCTCGTTTTTCTTCGAATGATAATCTAGCGGGAGCGATCACGCTGGTTCGACCGTGTGAGCTCTACCGTGCCGCTTTCTGATTGGACAGAATAAAGAATAACAAATTTCAGAATGACTCCAAAAGTCCAAATTTGGGTCGATCTGGCAGAGAAGGAACAGGAAGAACTATTTGTAGGATTACCGCCAGTGATCCAGCGGGACCGCTCCCGCTAGATCTTCAGTGGTCTTCTATTAATTTTTTTTTTTTTGTTTTTAAGTTTCTTTTTGGAAATAAAAATATTAAAAATGTAAACCGACATGACCCACTGAACCAGTAGAAAAAACGCACAAAACGATAAAGTTTGACCTACTTGCTCTCTGAGTCTCACTCATAATTAGTGTCAGTGTATCAGAGCTACGGGTTCCCTAATAAAAGGGAAAAAAAATTTTTTTTACTGTGACGCCAAGCTGAACTTTACGCGTTGTACCAGCATAAACCGAGTCTGAATCGTCAACAGTTATACTCGTAACAGTGTCGGTTGCCCTCGTCCCACGGGGGCTTAAATGGTGTGGGGGATATTGATTGGCCCTGTATTTTAATTTTGATGAGGTGAACCGCTGGGGACTCGGAGTCGCGCGGAATGATACTTGATGCATGCACGTAGGGGGACAAATTAATCCAAAGGAGAACGAGGGAACCGAGGTCAGCGTGGAGCTAAGATTTCCCAGATTTCTAATTCCAAGCGTGGAGCTAAGTTTCAATCCACGGTCAGGATTGAATCCACCCATAAGATGGAACTAAGATTTTTAAGGGTGGATTGAACAGTTAAAACCCTTAGAATTTTTATGTTTTTTATGAAATTAAAAAATAAATAAAAATTAAATATGAGTCTATTTAAACTCTCTCACAACCCACAACCACTTTGGTTTCCCTTTTATTAGGAAATAACTCTCTCTGTGTAACAACCAACTGGTGACGGCTAGTTGTACGTTCTCTATTTAAAGTTTTTTATTTTTAATTGGGTATTTATTTTTTTTGGTTTTTTATTTCTCGTTATTTTTTTTTAAATGGAACAAAATAATTCAATAAGTCAATCACTTTTAAGATTTTTTCCATTATCACTTTTTATAAAAGAATTATTAAGGGCCTGTTTGCTTGGTGGGAAATGGGTTGGGAATTAGAATTGGAATGACTCATTCTGATTTCAACAATTTGGTTGGGCAGAATCTGAATCCCATTCTCATTTCTGGTGGAATGACATTCCCCAATTTGTGGTAATTGTCATTCCCTCCCCTTCCCTTGGAAATGAGATCTCATTCCAGCTTATTCCAATTCTTATGTGAACCAAACAGGTTATGAAAATAGACCATTCCAATTCCAATTCCAAAAACAAACCAAACAGACCCTTATCTCCTTTTCTTACTAATTCATCCATCTATCTTCCATTAATCACATCACTTATTCTTCCTCCAAAAACTCCTGCATGCCACTAATTCTCTCTCCTCTCACTGATCCATTGAATTGCATAAAATTCCTTAGTTATATCTATCTATCAATCTATCTATCTCTTCACTTATTAACTTATTGCTAATATTCTCTCCTTTTTCTCATGGCTACCCTGGTTATATCTCCTCATTAATTAAGATATTGACTCTCTGTCCTCCAATAATCCATTCCGCTAATTCTCTTTTCTCTTGATTACTCCATTAAATTGCCTAAAATTTCTTAGCATATTAAATAGTTGGATTTATGACCGATAACATTAGGGTAAGAATCACAAGACAACTCTAGTGTTGATTATGGACCATTTTGGAGAGGCCACAACAAGTTAACATTTGAATCAAAATTGTTCTCTCCATGAAAGTGCTTTCACATGTAACAACTTTTTCAGAATTTGTGTTAAGCAATGGGTCCTCTCGATGTCACCCTCTCTACCACTAGACCTACTTCTCCCTCTTCTTGGAAAATTAAGACTCTGGGAAGGCCCCACCAAAATAAATGTAGATGTCTATTGGATGTGATACCATTGGACCTGCAGCTGCTCACAAAGTAGCTCCCTCTTCTTGGAAAATTAAGACTCTTGGAAGGCCCCACCAAAATAAATGTAGATGTCTATTGGATGTGATAGCACCATTGGATCAAATGAAATCTCCATATTTCATGTGTAAAGATTAACTAATGTAGCTGCTCACAAAGTAGCTCATTTTTTGCTCATTAATTATTGTTCCTGGATTACTACTTGTTGTTGTAACTTAATACCAAGATTTGTTAATTGAATGGAAATGTCTTAGGTTTATAAAAAGAAAAATCTATATCCATTTCAATTTAATTATAATTTTATATTTATTTAATATATTTGCATTTAATTATAAATTTTAATAAATGAAATTCCATCTAATTATAAAAATTGAATTCCATCTATTCATAATTTAAAATATATTTAATATTAAAAGGTAGGTTGTTAGAATAAATAGTCTTCTGTTATTTCAAAAAAAATTAATTTTAAGTTATCTAAGTTTATTCTAGAATAAATATGATTTAATTCACTTAACAATAAAATTATTAGTATTTGAAATGTAATATTTCATTTAGTTATAATTATAACCCATTTAAATTACATTTCCAAATAAATTCTATAATTTTTAGTAAACATACAAATTATATTTAATATCCACTTAAATAGATTTCGTTTTTACTAATTTAAATTTCATTTAAAAATAAAAATGAGATAATTAAACAAGTTTAACTAGAAATAATTTATAAAAATTAAACTACTAATAACAATAACTAGTTCATAAATTAAAAATTAAAATCTATTCACATGCTGTTAAAAGTAATATTAATAAAAATGTTAGGACGATTTAATAAAAATGATTAAAAATTATAATCCATTTAAATTTCATATAAAATAAAAAAACAATTAATTACAGTAAAAATAAATTAAGAAATTACTTAGATACAATAAAAAATATTACTTGTCATTATTGATAAGGATTAAATTTTAAATCCACTTAAGTGCAATATAAAAATAAGTTTCGTTAAAATTTATAAAAAAAGTTGTAACAAGTAATAAAATATTTTTCTCAATAAAATTAATAAAAATAACAAAATAGATCAACAATTAATATCCATTCAAAATCCATTTAAAAATTAATATAAAATTATCTAATAATGATAAAATTAAAATTAATACAAAATAATGTAAATTTATTGGTTTGAAATTTTAAGTATGGTTTGGTTGGACTTGGACTTTGCTCAACCTACTTAAGAGTGTTATATGGGGCTCTTTATGCTTAAATTTCGCTTAACAAAACTTGTGCATCACACAACTCCCAACTAATAAAATTAAGGGTAAATGGCTGAATCCTCCCCTGGAGTTTTTGATCGTTGCTGTAACATCCCCTAAAGTTTGGTAATTGCAATGTCCTCCCCTGTACATTCCAGCACAATTGCAAGTAGACCCCCTCTATTAGATTCCACTACCAAGAGGCATGAAAATGTCCAAAATATCCATGTAGTTACTTTTGACCAAAACGTTTATTTTCCAAAACTTCTCTTCACACCAATCATTAACCCAAACCCTTTTAATCTATTTTCTGAAATTGATTTATTTTCCAAATTTTCCCTTCATATCAATCACTCAAAGGTAAAGCTGCAACTTTACACTCTTAATTTTTGTTGTTCAAAAAGTTTGTATTATTCTTCTTCTTATTATTATTGTTATTATCATTATTTTTATTATTTTATTTTATTTTTGCATAAATAACCAGCCTTAATAGTAATAGCATGGGTATTTTGAACATTTTGTGGCTCTTGGTGGAGGATTCTTACAAAGGAAGACTACTTGCAACTATGTCAAAAAGTTCAGGGAAGTTGATTGTAATTACCAAACTTCAAGGGAGGTTTCAGCAATTTACCCTAAAATTACATAAATTATTACCTAATTTCGTGTGACTGCTAAGAGGGTGTTCACTAATTGTCAATATATATAATTTTTTTTTACTTTTCAAAACAAAACAATTGACACATCAGCAAAATATATTGGTTTTGGCTGATGTGGCAATTATTTTTATTTTGAAGACAAAACCAACCTTGTAGCCAAACACCATATAAATGGAATAAATTTTTTTATGCTAAAGTGGCCAATTTAAAGAACAAACTTAAATATAAGCCCTTTGATCTAGGGGTGCTCATGGTCTGGTTAATTGAATTGTGCACTCTTCTTTGAAACCGAACCAATATCACTAATTTTTGCAATTCCTCGAACCGAAACCAAACCAATATATACTACCAATTAATTAGTAGACCGGTTTCGGTTTTTTATCAGTTCGATTCTTCGATTTAACTGGTTGGTTGAAATAACCATATTTTTTAGTTTGGTTTTCTCGTTTTGTTTTGATTTTCCAAATTTTTATGAGCACCCATAGTTTAATCTGCCTTGTAGTCATAAATTTAACCACATCAGATCATAGGTGAGTTACCTACTGTCAAACCAAAGCGTTTTTTAGGTCAGATACTAGTTCTAGGGCTTGTCGGCAGTCTTAACCCGTTATTTATACCCAGTTCCGAGCTTGCATTTTGTGTACCCATGGGTGCACTGGACGAGTGCACCCGCGAATTAATGAAAGTTTTCTCCGTTAGCTGGTTGAACCGGCTATTGTTGACTCTCCTCCACCGAATGCATTTGGCAATGACGAGCGGAAGTTGTTTGGAAACCGAGAGTCGACCACCTGGGTCGAAGAACAAACCCAAGCCACCAATCATTATTATGAGAGACAACGGCTGCGTCATGTTTGGAGAGATTTTTGTAGGAGGTCACCGTTTCATCTTCCTCTGCTAAGTCGTCTCTGTTTACTATCTCTCTTGCAGGAGGTCACAGGTAGGTGTTTGGAGGGACTGTTGCAGGGTCACTCGTCGCTAGGAGCACCATAGTTCTAGTTGCAGCATCTTTTATTAACCCTACTTTCCACTGGTTTTCTGGTGAAGATGAAGAAAGCGAGGACATTAAAGCTGGTAACATGGTGGGTGGAAGCGATTCTTGCACGAATAGCATGTCCATGTCTGTTTACAATGTTGCAGTTCTAAGTTCTTTGAATTGCTAGATCCCCCTGAAATCTTGCCGTGGCCTCCCACCTCATGTCCTCTGTACTGAGAACTGTGAATACCAGAAAGAAAACAACAGAAAAAGAGAGGAATGGAAGGTGGTTGCAACCCTGTTTGTCCTTCAGATTAGATTGGACCTACCACCGGAGAAGAAGAAGAAGAAGAGAAGAAGAGAAGAAGAACAATGGAGAGTCAAAGAAGAGAAGAAGGATATATCGCCACCGTCGGAGCTCTGTCGCCGTCGGTTCGCTGCTGGAACTCTGTCGCCGCCGATGGACAAGAGTTACTCTGTTGTATGGGTAGGGTTCAGTGGAGAGAAACGGAAGAAAGAACTGAATGAAAGAAGAATCAAAAGAAAAAGGGGCTTTTTGATGGGTACTCGACCGATTTGTATTCACGCGAACCAGTTCATTTCCACGTGAACCGGACCAGACCACATTAACGTTCAAACGCACGTTAACGTTGACCTGTTCAACGTGTCGATCACCCATTGACGGGTGCATTCATCCAGTGCACAGAATGCGAGCTCCCCAGTTCCTAGTTTGGTGCAACTGTCTGCAATAAACCTGCTGATATTTTGGCTAAACCTTGATTTAATTATTTAAATATCTTGGCTAAACCTTCAATTCATCAAAACAGCCTAACCACTCTGTTACATAAAATATTACAGAGATAATCAGGTGTTCACTGTTCAGTAAGTTCTTCCTTAGATGATGAAGGAATCTTTCACGTGACAATTCAGTAAGGTCCTTACCAGGTTGATCATTCACCACAAGTTGTACCCATCCCAGCAGACCTACATTAATAAGGCCTGACTATTCAGATCAGTTCTTCTGTTTGACCTCAACCGTGTATTGGGAAGACGTTATCTCTGAAATAGAGAGTTCACTTCTGCTTCATCATAATTGTGCTAAATCCGACAGTCATTACGTTGGATGTTTCGTTTTCCCCACAGTCGATCTTAATCTGATATCAAGGTGGATCCATGGCGATACATCAAAGGTTTTGATTTCACTAAAATAGTATTGTAGCGAGCAAACACTCTGACTTAAGGGCACGGTTTTCAAAATTGAATCGGACCAGAAAAATCGAGAATGAGTGAAGTGATTGGTTCTGTTTTATCCCAGAACTATTATTTCACCAAAAAATGTTGATTCGGGATCAACAAGCCATTGACTCAGGTGGTCAAACCGTTTGAACTGTCTAATGATTTTGGTCATTTTTATTTTTTTGTCAGAATGGGCTGCCCATTCAGTTCGAACGGTCAGACCATTCGACTCAGGAACCAGACCCCTGACTGATTTGTTGTCCGATTAAATTTTAAAATCCTTGGTTAAGGGTGTCAATGGACCGGTCCAGTCCAAAATTAATTTGGATGGATTAGATCAAGACATTGGATTGGACCAATTCAGTCCAAAATATTTATTAGATTAGATTGGACCCGGTCCGTCTGTAATAAATTTATATTGGATTGGGTTGGATTAAGCCAATAGCTGATCCATTGATATAAGATAAGAATATAAGTGTCAATGGATAGAATTTGGGTTGAAATCAATCTAAGTTAAAACGAATTTGAACAGATTGGATGGTCCAGATATTGAATTGGATTGGTTTAAAATATTTATTGAATTGGATTGAACCTAGTCTATTTGTAATGGATTCACATCGGCCAATTGACACCCCTACTCTGAATAATGGGTGCCATGGCATGAAGAGAATCACTCGTAGCTATCCTTTGACAAACCCCAGCCTATTTAAAAAGACTTTAGATTTTTTTTTTTTAATTTCTTTTTCAGATGTTGAATGATTTTGTTGAAAGTAAGGTTCAAAATATCGATAGAGGGCGATACATCGGTTTTTATCGATACTGTTTTTAAGTTTTTTTTTTATTATTTTTTTGAAACTGATTCAGAGGGACCAGTTTAAGGCTAGTCTACACCCTGAACTACTCGCTGACCCAAAACACCCCTGTGGGGGTGTATCGGAAAGGCTCCGATATGATAGGTATTAATTGATACCGGCCAATATGACGAAATTTTGATGCTTTTTGGAAGTGGTTCTACCAATAAAAAGGCAGAGATAAATGTACAGAGGGTCATTCTTTGTCTCCAAATCTTTTATTTGCCACGTGGAAAGATTACCGGATCTTGACCGACAAACTTGTATGGGTAGAAAGGTTTCCTAATTTGGTAAAGTTGATAGCTTTCCTGTATGATTTAGCCCATTTTACGGGATATGATATAGTCAATCCAAATTATCCATCGGATAGGGGATGGGTGGGACCCCTTGGATTGGCCACGTGTTCAATCCCATTGCCCATGTCACCCTGCACTCCCTACCTTGTATCTAACCTGTGTAATATTAGCATTTAAGGCTTCAATTATTTATTTAGAAAGTGTCCTAGTGCAGATAAAAGGAAAAATAAAAAATAAAACTTTGATTTAGATACATAGCTAAAGCTAAAACTTTGGAAGTGAAAGTTCTCTTCTATATAGAGGATGAAAAACTGATAATGTAGGCTCCTTTTGACCCTCAAACTATTTTGACACATGTAAGATTCCTGTCTCATTTAACGATAAGGCTGAATGATCAAGGAATCTTCCACGTGGAAAATTAGGTAGCCCCCAAAATGGCCCTTTCTATTCCTCTTGCCATCCTTGGTTAATGGGACAAATTTAAGGCCAAAAACCCTTACCTAGTGGTAAGAATAAATCCTGTTTTCTTTTTGTTCAATTCCACATGTATTAAAAGACTTGGCAGTTTGCAGTGTACAACTAAAATAAAAAGAAACTAATAAAAAAGTTGAATACAGGGTTGTATGATGAGAGAGAGCTGGTCAATCAAATCCACAAGATCTTCTACTTGGTGAAAGGTTTGATCAATCACACCGTTCCTCTGCACAGTATTTTCAAAACCGGATCGGATTGGATGAATTGATCATTTGATTGGCTTTATTTTACTCCAAAATCGTTGTTTTACTAAAAACTATGGTTTTGGTCAATAAATCGTTGATTAAGGCGGTTGAATCGTCAAACTGGACAATAATTTTAGTTATTTTTTAATTTTTTATTAAAACGAATCATTTATTTGGTTTAAATGATCTAACTATTCGACCCAAAATAGACCCAGACCGTTCTCTATCCAGTCCAGTTTTAAAAACCTTGCCTCCACATGATAGAAATACAGCAGATAGTGGAGGGAAATCCCTAATTAACCCGATTGGGTTACCTGCCATTCACCAAGTAGGGGAGCCTGCAAGTTGCTAATTGGGTCAATTAGAGTAGCCATCTAAGAAGAACATTCCACCTATATTTTTGGCACATGAAGGATAAAATGGCCGATCCAAATTCCAAACCATCATCGGACAAGGGACCCACTGGCTTGGCCACATGTCCAATCCAGTGGTCCATACATATGGGTTCTAAATCAACCTTGTATGTGAACACTGCTCAATTGATAACATTCATCCATACTTCAATCTTAAAAAGCCTTTTTCTTTTTTTAACATGTAACAAATTAACTCTAAGGGTGGGGAGATGAGTATGAAAACCCTTTCTAAGCTCCAATGCAATGTAGGGTATATGGATGGTTCATGGGTGGGGTTAGCCATGAAAAGGGGCTAATGGTTCCCCTTGGGAGTTCATACAATCAAAATTCAAATCTATTCTTCTCTTGCAACCCAAATGCACTAACTAGGTTGTGTTTGGTACCATTTGTTTCTACCTGAAACGTTTTGGGTTGGTTGCATACAACTGTTATTTGAAACCGTTTAAAATTGAAACAAACATATCTTAAAAATGCACATATAAGAGGCTATTTATAGAAATTGAATTTGACGTTTATGTTTCCATAGATGGAACTCAATGGTTCCAACTGAAGTAACTCTCATATATGATGAATTCACATCTGCGCCCCACAAGGCCCCACAGCACACCCTGATTTTGTATTGGAAACATCTCCTTGTGATGTCTTATCATCTTCCATATTTATCATCGGGAGATGTTCCTAGTACAAGATCGGGATGTGCTGTGAGACATTGTAGGGCACTGATGTTAATTCATATATGATGCGACCACATATCTTTCATCGATTTGTATTAATCAATTCGAAACTTTGGAATAAATCATCAATGACACCAAATAGAACCTTAAAGGGCATGAATGATACATGACTATGTTGTACTTAGAATTTGATGATTTTTCCTAATTTATGATTAAAATGTCCTACCCACAAACTCTTCCCAACACGTAGGGATGTAAGAAAAAATTGTAGATAGGAGATCAGAAATGCTTAATTTAGGGTAACCGACTGTGAACAAAATCAGTTAAGTAACCAATACTTCTTCCCAAGTGATGTAAACTATTAAGATGCCATCAATTTTTAACAATTAATAAGGAGACTAACTTTGCTGCCCTCCCCATGAGTTTAAGGAAAACTTTTGTATCAAGGTAGGAGATAACGAAAGCACCACAGAAGTTGGGCCATTTCAAAGCTACCATACAAGAGTAAGACAATCCCAAGTGGGGTCTAGATTCACTTTACAAAAAAGGGAAACCAGCCAAGGAAGTGGTTCAGGCCTCTAGGTCTCCCCCAATTCATTTTCCATTTCCAAGTTGAAATTGAAAAATGAAGAACAGAAATGTTTACCACATAAATAATTTCACTAGTCAGAGCCAAAATAGGTTTAGAGTTGTCCTTATCAACCGAAGTCTTTCCTTCCTTGATCAGTTATCTTCAGAAAATCATTTGTGTGAAGCTGGTTGTATTAGTGGAAGATATGAAAATAGTGGTTCAAAATTCACTTCTGTTGCTGCTTTGGATGGGCCGAGAGCAATAAGGTAATCAAGCTTTAGAGACACGGGTTGGCTGATAGGTTCAAGGTCTGCTGTGGCCAAAGGCCTGTAGGTCAGTCTTGTGAAGGAAGAAAACACGTCAGAGTCCCTGGGTGTTAATCGGAAGTGGAGATTCCGACAGTTAAGTTAGCAAAAGCATAATGGAAAATGGATGGAGCCTAAGTTAGGATAGCTCAGACGAGGCCACAATAGAAGTAATTGAACTCCAAGTAGTCGAGTGTCTAGATCCCTCATCTTAGGGGAATCACCCCCTATTTATACATGAGACCGCCTAAAGGTAAGTGTACACGAATGATCAGGATTCAATCCGGCCTTGTGTGCATGGCTATCCAAAATTGCCATGTACCGCCATGCCATTGGGCCCGTATCGCATGGGCACTCTACTGGTCTGCCATGAGCGCCTACATCAATTTCAACCATGCATCATGTGGATCCGGTCCCAATCCCCCAATCCTTATCTCATGAAATTAACAATGCGGCTTAGATGCTAACCAGAACTGGTTTCAGATCAATGATCTCTGCAGGGACATGAGCTCTAAACAAGTCTGAACGTTGAATGTGTGTCAAAGGGACATAAATTAAAAAGCCAGCTTTATTTACTAGAGTTTGTACTTGTCCAAATCAACTCTCAATTCATCTCCAAAGCGCAGCGAAAGAAACAGACAGAAATATGGCTTGGCTTTGAATTAAAGCTCCCTCCTGGCCGGAAATGGTTCTGGGCAGGAGTTACATATTCAAGAAATTCGGAAGCAGCCAGAGTTTAATGGGTCCTGTACTCCTGTTAACTAATTGACTCTAGAGATTTTCGTAAAAGACATCACACCACGTGTTCCATTGCATTTTGATTGAAAGATTGGATGGAGGGAAGAAAAAGTTGAAAAGCTTGAAACCATGTTTGGATCTAATGGTTGGAAGCTATATAATTATACTGATTCTCAGCATATAAACAACCTCTAAGTCTCATTCACTAGTGGGCCTCAATCCCCTATGAAAATGAACCAGGGGATGGGTTATAATCATGCATGCAAGACCTCCAAAAACACTGCAAAATTATTTAAGAGAACTCATACTACTACAAAGCTTGTGACAAATGACAACCCTTCAAAAATCCTTCATCTGTGCCTAAAAATTCTGACCCTGAGATGAATCGTCATTCTCCCGTTTTAATTTCAGGGTATTTGATTGATATACTGGTGCTGTGTTGTCATTGCACTTTGGGTTGATCAAAAAAAATTTGTGCGAAAGATTTTTTTTATGTAAAAGTTTTTTAGACATGTTTTGAATTGGTCAACACAAATTGTTATTTCTACCTAAAATGTCAAATTTAATGTTTTTTTTTTCAAATTGAAATATGTGTTATGATATATGATGTGATAAATAAATTTGTATTAATCAATCCAAAGCATGGCAACACAACACCACTGTATCTAACATCCCGGAGGGATTTTGGTATTATCCCATTTCTACATGTTTTGATTTATGCCCATATTTATTGATTTTTATCAATAATAAACAAGGGTGTCTTTGTTTTTTCACTAAGGATGTACCTAATTTGTAATTAATGTTTTATTGTTTGATACACTAAGGCTCAAAGAATGACAACATATATATTATGAGATTGTATGATATGTATTGGTTTTTAGGATCAACTATGCATTGAATACTTAGAGAGTTAGAGTCAAGCCTATTTGATGTATTCAAATATTAATGTTCATCTTAACAGGGTTGGGATTTTGTCAAAATTTGAATTGACCTAGACTGAAAACCCAGACCTGATGTAGTGTAAAATCGTAAAATTTGGTACTCCACTTGCACCCTTATAACAAACATATTGGCAAATTATGAATAAAAAAAACAAAGTATGGAAGTAATTAATACTTTGAACCATGGATATAACTTATAAATTTAATACTTTGAGCATGGTTTTCAAAACCGGACCAGACCGGACGATCAAACCAGAAAAACTGGAAACAGGTCAGGTGATCGGTTTTGTCTTCTCCAAAAACTGGATTTTTCCCCAAAACCATTGATTTTGGTCAGCAAACCTTTGAACCAGGTAGTTAAACGCTTGAACCGTTCAAATAGTTTTAACTGTTTTTTATTTATTTTTAGTTTTTTTGTCAGAACAGTCTGAGTGTTCAATTCGAACAATCGGACCGTTCGACTCGATAACCGGGCCCCTGACCGATTCGGTCTCCAGGTCGGTTTTAAAAACCATGCCTTTGAGAATTTGAGAACTCATTCAGTTTTTGGATTTTGAGAAGGGGGAAAGTTGGTCAATAAGATTTAGATTTCTATTGACCAAAATACCCATATTCTTTTTTTTCAGATTTATGAAAACTTTATTTTTTATGGGTTTCACTTACCCAGATAATTAAGTGACACCTATCTCCTATTGGAGGGGGAAGGGGGTTGACACTTGCCAACACTCAAATGAGATAAAATTGACTCTTTTAATAATGACCTTTTATAACTAAAATAGTCATTATCATATTACTTCTCGAAAATGAACGAGGTCTGAGTATGAATGTAGTAAATACATTGACATTATTGGACTTTGATACCAATTTGAGGTCTATCAAATTTTATACTGAATGAATTCCACTTGATATAGAGGACAAAACAAAATAAATAATAGGATTGGCTGGCTCTTTTCATTGATTTATATTATTTTAATATTTATGACTTGTTTGAATGCCACCAAGAACCTTTTCATTTTATTACTTCTGCATGGCATTTGAGTTCACACTACAAATATATTGAATTGGATGGTGCATTTTAGCTTAAGAAAAACTAGAAATAATTAGTTTATTTTTCAAGAAAACCCGAAATGACTATAATCCAATATTTTATCAACAACTGGGAATATACCCAGTTCAACAGTAATCTTTTTGGTGAGCAATGCGGATAATGGTGGAATCATTTCTTATTCTGTATTAAATACATAAACTTATGTTCTTATGGGCATCTTATACATCAGCAATTTATGTATAATCCACCAACTACAATAATAAATTATCTCTGGAAAATTAAAAATACAATGCAGGTACTATTGGCCATAGGGGCCCAAATTGGATGGGCTAGGTTGGACTTTTGTCAAAATTTGAATGGATTTGGCCCAAAAGCCCAAACAAGCAGTGTAAAATGCTAATTCAGGCCAATCCCAGTCGCACCCCTTGTTGGCCATGTGGGTCTGAAAGGCAATGGCGGTCTCTGAGGTGGTGGGGTTTTCTCTATATATGAGAGGTAGATCATTTGGGAAGAAAGTCCCCTTTCTTCGAGATCAAGACATCTTTATGTAATCTATTCTCTCTCCTCCTGAATAGAGGATCCGAGTTCAGAGCTTCTCCTCACACCAACCTCACAACGTGCATCAGCCGCACATTCGAAACATCTCTGGTGCTTTATGTTGTTATTCTTGAGAAATGTTCCCAATACATAGTGGGATGGGACTATGAGATTGGTGTGAAAGTACTCTGTGGGGAGCAAATCTTGATTCCTGTCAATCCAAATTGATAAATTGCTATGCCAGCTGGTTAGCCACCAATGGCATACAAGTAATCAACTAAGCAAGTTGTTATACCAAATTAGTATAAAAGAGAATCAACAATGCATGTGATATCTTCGCCAGTTGATCCTCAATTGCTATTTCACCACTTGGGTAAATTTACCTTCTTGCAGCTAACTGTAGTATTTATCTGAAATTAAGATGAAAACATCCAAAGTAGTTGTAGCCTTGTGGGGGTCCAACACCTGCTCTCAGAACCTTAGTTTGTGGGGTGGAAAGGAGCAGGACCAACCATTGGTGGTCCCTGATTCTTAAGGAGGGCTCTGCATATTAGTTTTGTGGGGGCTCAAACAAAAGCAGGGAATCTGGATTTGTTTCTCATAAGGCGCATTTCACACCAACCTCAGAGAATGTATTGAGAACATCTCTGGTACTTGGTGTTGTCATTTACAGGAAGATGTACCCGTGATTGATATAACCCACAATTTCTTGACTTATTGGTTGTCCCTTCCATTTTGAAGAGTGTTTATCATATCAACTTCTATAAATAAGTAATTTCTTAGCCTTTAATATAAGGGATTATAGCTGATAAGAGAAACTTTTGGACCCTAATACCAATAAAAATAATCCTTTTAATATAACTTCTAAAATAGATTAATTTTTTAAAAAACATACTAAAGGACAAAAATATTGTTCATCTTATTCCTCCTCCAAACCACTTTCGCCCCAATCCTACGAATTTCAATGACCATCATTCACCAATGCTGCCACTGCTTCTTTACCCACCTCCGGCAATACCAATCTGGTTGATTCATTGAACCAGTGAATGAAAGAGTCACCATTTCCAGGCTATTAGCTTAGACATCTTTGACATTGTTTTAGACTTTTAGCACTTAGAGATTTACAGTCACTCAATATTATTGTATTATACCCATATGGAGACAAACCAAATCTGGTAATTAATTATACATTTCTTTTCTTTTATAGTTTAGAATTTCAAACTGCATTGACTAGTGCAGGTCACAAATACAAGCTTATTGTAAAAATTTGGCTGCATTCATCAACAAAATGTTAGAAGGAGATGAGGACAGAGAGGAAGACCAATAATGAATTATGGATACATTAAAATAGAAATTTGGTGCTTTCACGGTAACTTATAGGTGTCATATACATATAATGTGAGGCATCAACCAGCTATAAACAAGGAAAAAAATGTGCTTCATTAATTAAATGCTGAAACAATATTTAAGAAATTTGAATCAATATTCTAGTTAAGAGGTTCTAGAGCCAGAAAACAAATCTCAATGCTTTAATAATTAAATGATTAAAAAAAAAACTTATCATGATAAGAAGCAGAGTAGCACACTTGCCATTGCACCCAAACTTGATATTTGTTTTTCTCCATTTTCACATTTTGGTTTGGCATTTTCCAAATGGACCAGAGTGACTCCAGATTCGATTCAAATTTAGCAGGGACTGTTCAGCCTACATATGACTTTGAGTGCAAAACAAAGCTGAAATTATATTAATTTGGTTTAGGTTTTACCAAATGGTATGGACCAGCTGGGTGACTCCATACAGAAGCAATTCAACCTGCGTTCCTTAACAAAATTATATAGTTGAGAAGCCGGTTGTATTTTAAAGTTTCCGCCAGGTTCATTTAGTTGAAACTTGAAACCCAACATTAATTATGTTTATGTGGTTGAAATTTGACAAACCCATCTGGGGCTGCAGGCTGCAACCTCAGCTGCCATGTGTAAGAACAGTGGTGATGAAAAAGAATCTTGAACCTGTTCGATCAAAAGTCTAAACGATAAATTAGAACTTCATTTTTTTCTGTTTAACTAAAGAAAAGAAAAGCAAGCTAACTCTACCAAGAAAGCCACTAAATACAAATAAACTGTTATTATAGAACATAATCCTTTTCATGCTGGTCAAACAACTGAAACAACTAAATATTTAAAGGAAAACCCAGAAGAAAGACTGATACAAGCGTCACACAGAGCTTTCTTTCTTTCTTTTTTTCTTTTTTTGGAGTTTCAACCTTGAATTAATACTAGTCCAACATCAAACCTAAAACTGTGTCGTCAATTTCTACACGACCCTGACTAATTAATGACCTATGGCCAGCTGAGTGGAGCGTGTGGTTTCCACAAGCCTCCATTTCTTTATTTGCTGAGTCATTGTTGTATGCAAGATTCATGCATAGTGCATAATTGCATACCAACAAAGTCTTAGCTTTGAGCGGCGGGCTCACGCTCACCCAGCAGACAAAGCATCGATTATGCCACCTTGGAATGAGATGGTGTCGGTCCAATTAATATTCCGAGTGAAATGAATATTAAGAGGTTGTTGAGTATTGTTTGATATAGTTTTTGGAGATTACTGGGGACGAGCTACCCGGTCCCCAGCATCTGTGTAGGCGTAGCTCCTCTTCCCTTGCAGATTACTCCAGAAAAAAGAAAAGGAATATATATCAAACACTTGGAAACTTCAAATGCTGTTCAATCTTTCATAATTAATGAAAGCCCAGAGTTTCTCTTCAGCTCTGTGTGTGACTGGCAATTCGTTGATTCGGGCAAATGACTGAAACTGTTCATTGTTATGCTTTCTTGCCCGTTTTCAGCGTGACTCTCCCCCAAAACATCCATTTAAATCTTGGGCTTAAATTCTTTCACTGAATATTTGGCAAAATTAAGGGTCCGTTTGGTTCTTAGTTAGAATCGGAATCGAACTAGAATTGTTCATTCCTATAGTCTGTTTGGTTTAAACATGAATGGGAATAAAAATTGAAATCAACAGGAATGAGATTTCATTCTCAAAAAAAGGATAAGAAATGTCCATTTCCTTAAATGGGAGAATGCCATTCCAGAAAGAATGGGAATAGGATTATAATTCCAACCAACTAAACAGTTGAAATTGAAATAACCCATTCCTATTCCGATTCTAGATCCCTATTAAGTGAAACCAAATAAATTAACCTAAACAACAAAGCAAGTTATGAATGCATTGGACACAAAAGATAGAATATCTACCAGGTTACTACATTTGTAATCAGGGCTCCACTTTAGGGCCTGGGCCATATGTGCAAGAGTAACAAAATGCCTACCCCATGCGGAATTCAGAATGGGTCTACTGTAGCTCAACCAAATAAACCCTATTTGACCCAACCCAACCAGCATAATTTGAGAGGAGACTGTTAGGAAAAAGAATAAAAGAAAAAGGTAATGACATCATGTATGTCTTCTACCTGTATGGGTAAATGACGTAAAGGGTAAAATAAAATTTGAATGGATTGTCCATTTGATTCTAGGTGCAGCAAGGAAAAAGATTGGTGGAAGAAAAGGCGGTAAAGGAAGTGCATCTGGTACAACTTGGACAGGCCTAAAACGAGCATTAGACTAGCCATAAGCCCATAGCTTTTGGGCTTTTTTATTGGGCCTTGTCCTGGGTAGGGTGTCAATGGATTGGATTTTGGTTGAATCCGGTTCAAATCAAAATTAATTTAAACAGACCGGATAGAATAATAAGACATTGAATTGGTCCATTTATAATAGATTTATTTTGAATTGGGCCAGATTGAACCAATACCAATATAATAGACAGTAATTTCTGATTTA
Organism: Nelumbo lutea; assembly: GCF_056320005.1. Classification (NCBI taxonomy): domain Eukaryota; kingdom Viridiplantae; phylum Streptophyta; class Magnoliopsida; order Proteales; family Nelumbonaceae; genus Nelumbo; species Nelumbo lutea. The sequence continues at coordinate 10,380,913 of NC_142691.1, forward strand.
TATTATTTTAACATTATGATTTATGATGTATTTGGAAGAGAAGGAACAGCTGTATCTTTGACAATACAAATATCCCTCCCGCTGATAATTTGTTCCAAATTAGTGTCTTAGAAACGAAGAAGATTTTGCTTTATAGCTCCAATAAATTCTTAGCATGCATTTGAAAATGATACAAATATGTAAAGTGTAAAATGGTTCATATAAATTATAAAATTGGGTTAGTTTTGTATGGATAAGTTTATCTCTTACCAAACAGACTTTTAATTATAATGGATAAAAACACGAATTCCAATAAAGCATGCCCACTTGAATGCAAATTTACTTCTTTTTTATTGATGTACTTTTACATCTTATTATCAATGTGCCTCTTTGGCAAGTTTTTTCTAAAAGATTTGCATAAGTAAAAGATAGGTAAACTTTTGCAAATAGATCTTAGAAGATCAAAGACTATTTGGTTGAAATGTTTTTTATAGATCTCATGAAAGACCATAAAAGCTAGAAGACCATTTGGTAATGTGATGAAAATGTGTGTTATGTATATATGAATATCTCGTGTGTGAGCCAACGAACATTTCATTTAACACATGGGACCCACATACATTTTTTTAGGTGGACCCCACATACCATTGGTGGGCATACATGTAGGGTCCATGTGTTGACATGTATGTGGGGCCCACATACATTTTTTTAAGATGGACCCCACATACTATTGCTGAACATGCATGTGGGGCTCACATGCATTTTTCAAAGTGGGCCCCACATACCATTAGTGGACATGTATGTGGGGTCCATGTGTGGATATATATGTGGGGCCCATATACATTTTTCAAGGTGGGGCCCACATAACCATTGGTGGACATGCATGTCAGGTCCATGAGTGGACATGTATGTGGGACCCACATACATTTTTCAAGGTGGGCCCCACATAACCATTGGTGGACATGCATGTCAAGTCCATGAGTGGACATGTATGTGGGGCCCACATATATTTTACAAGGTGTGCCTCACATAAATACCTAATGTGGGCCCCACATACTTTTTCCAAGGTGGACCCCATTTTCTCCCAAGCGTGTGCATCGTGCCACACGGTCAAAGAAGATAGGGAGCGCTAAAAGATTGTAAAAGCTTCATTTGAAGCTTTTTGAAAAAGCCCAATTTCGGGTTGTTGGTGTCTTTTATGGGATGGAGCTTTTTCCCAATAGATCTTTCTATTGCCAAACAGTAAAAGCCTAGAATTCAGGTTTCCGAGCTTCTAAACAACCTGAAGCCCGCACTGAAAAACTTGCCAAATGCGACCAATGTAAATATGCATTGATTTGTCATTTGTCATTTGTCAATGTAAAATGTAATGTTGCCAAACACAAGCAAAAATGAACCAGGGTGTAAATTTACCCTGAACCGGGATTTACACTTGATTTGCATCGTTTCCAAATGCAGCCTTGAGAACTTGTGATCAAAGCTCCAACAGCTCTTTTTGGCCACCTTTAGAAGCTAGATTGGTTAAGCTCAACATATGGTTCTTCCTCTGACCATCTTTCCTATGCAAGCTGAGGTTCTTGCTCTTATAGAAGGTCTAAAGTTGGTGAACAAGATGGGTCTACACAGGATCGTTTTGAAGAGTGACTATTAGTCAATTGGGCTCACTTTGGAAAGAGTACAAATAGAAATATGTACGGTACAAATTCAGTAGAAACAAAGGGTGCAAATTCAGTAGAAACAAACTTCTGGTGCAAATTCAGTGGCCTATGCTTTAGTTCGCAGGGGTGAGGGAGGGGTCTGTTAGAACATGGGGAACCATTGTCATATTGCTGATGTTTGGTACCATGATCGTTTCTACTTGAAACACTACCACATCGGTGCCACCTAGACATTTTGATTTAGAATGCCTTTTTTTTTTTTTTGGTTAAATACTGTTTTTGAATTAAAACAGTCATAAAACATTTCTATTAGAAACATAAACAAAGGGTGTTGGGCCATCAGTTGCCCATTTGAAGAAACATTCCAATCGGCTGGCTCTTAGTTATTTTCTTTTGGTTTATGATTCTAGAACCATAGAAGTTAATCATCAGAAAACATTTATATCTAAAATTGACCATTGAATATGAATCATATAGTAGAGCTCGTCTCTCTCTCACAGCTGGTTTTATTCTGCAAATTGTCACAATTGGGACAAACCAAATTAAATCCTCTGCCTATCTATTCAGTACTACAGCCTTGCTTTCTACATCTCTTAGTTTGTGCAGTATCTGGGTTTGATCTTCTGCCAGGGATTTTTGTTCTTCAAGGAATATGACTGCATCCAAACCGGTTAGGGTCAGGTCTTTCATGGTAAAGATGCAGTGTTTGGGGAAAGAAAAAAATGGAAAGAGATGAATGAATGAATACCTAGGGTTTTTCTCCGGTCGTCGATGTTAACAAGCGCCAGATGGCTGTTGGTTGCCGCCAGTTGGAAAAGGAGAGAGCGAGCATGAACAGGCTTCGATTCGGTGTGGCAAGAGAGAGAGGAATCTGACAAGAGGACACGTGACGCATCCTCATGCTGTGCGAACGGTGTGCATATGCACCCAGCCCTAATAGAAGCCGGACTCAAAGTAAACACTCAAACCGGATCCACCAAGTAAGGACCAAGACCCAGGGCCCCCACCTGGTCGTGTCTGGACTGGAGGGTTCATCTCCACATGGGCTTGGGCCGAACTTGAGAAACATTTATAGCCGCCACACTGCAGACTGCAGTGCACCTTTTATGTACCTAATAAATCTAACTCCACTCTAGAGTGCAGGACTACTACTCTCCTCCTTGTTAGTGCACTCAAAATCAACAACTGAGTTTGATAATACTCGCCAGTGGTCTTATACCTGCAAAGTGACAAGAGGTCCTGAATGAAGAATGAATCAAGAAATGCAGATGAACACTGGCAAATAAAGAAGCTTGGCATTGGATATATGCGAATCAAATCTGCCACCCATCACTAAGGCAAGGCTTTCAAGATATGACAGCTGCTACATCTATAATGTTTTCTATAAACTATAGTATACAGCAACGTTTTAAAAAATGATCCGGAAATGAAATCATTTTGGGCACCGGTTTTTTGGTCAATGGTCTGACCGTCTGGTTCGAACAGATGGTTCATTCACAAAAAAATTGAAAAATTAAAATGGTCAAAAACCATTGAACGGATCGGCGGGTCGACGGTTCAACCGTCTAGGTCAACAGTTTATTGACTTTTAGTGTTTTTGATCAAATTTCGGGTTTTGGGTAAAACGAAACTAGTTGTCTAGACAGTTCCCAGGCTGAATGGTCCGACCATCTGGATCAACGGAGGTTCAAAAACGTTGATATACAGTTCCTTAAATTTCTTTTTCTTTTTTTTTTAAATTCCAAATTTTATCCCAAGAACAAAGGATTAGCTGTTAGTTTTTCTTTGAGTTGGAATCACCTACCAACAAAATACGTTTTGCTCTAGATCTCATACGGCACATCTCACCATGAGATTAGAATCCACCATAAAGATAGGACCCACGGGTGTGAGATGTATAATATTAGATCATATGTTGGAACCTATTTTGTTGGCAGGTGATCGCTTTTTCTTTCCTCTCAATCGAGATAATTGGGAGGCCCATATTGTTATGTGGGTCACACTAATATAATTGGTGTATTTTTTGGTTCTTAGAAATAAAGTATTTTTTTAAGAAGAAAAAGTTAATTTGTTCCAGCTAAGACTCTAATTAGTTAGAGGATAGTGAAACTGTTTGGATAACTTCGTAGTTCGTATTTCGCGTTGAGGTTTCCTTGATGAAAAGAAAAATGTATGTTTTTTGGTGGAGGGTCGGTCCCTAGTCTAATCATCTAATGGGGCACAAGATTCTCTGCCTGTGTAACCATCGTTTAGAACCAGACGGAGTAAGGAACCTGGATAGATTAGAAGAATTATCTGCCTGTGTATGAAAAAAAAAAAAAAAAAAGCAAATTAGTGGGAAGGACGTAACTCACCTTACCCCAAACCCAAAATACAGAATTTTCACTCTCTAAACCACTCAATAGTGTTTGAAAAAACTAAATTACTAGTAGGTGGGAGGGCAGGAATTCAGAATTCTGCATCATGTGTATCCGTACTTGTCCAAACTATTTTTGCTTCTGGATTGTAGGTCACCAGTTTGACCCGACCGGGTTGAATGGTTCAGATCATGCCACATCATTGTATATATATATATAATGTATAAATATATTTTAGGTAGGTTATATATTTCATTTTATATTTTATTTATGTTTTTTAATTTAGTTTTTAATTTTTTTATTTATAAAAAGGGATTTTTTGCAAAAATAGCGGGGCAAGCCACCTTGGGACGCAAGGTCTCGAAATGTTATAAAAAAAAAAAAAAAACTCAATTGGAGTATGCAATCCACGACCTGGCGACGAAGTCAAATGGATCAACAATTGAACTAAACAGGTTAATGATTCTTGACAAAGTCAATGACTTTTAACCATCTGACAGGTCTTAAATGAACCGGACTCAAAATCCTAACTAGATGATGATTCAAACAGTTTGATCAGCCGAATCAATGGCAAATTGAAAACATTGTTACTCAACCCAACCCATTACAAAAGATTAAAAAAACAAGAAGTCAAGATTACTTAATCCTGGGATTGGAAAACCCACAAACATCTTCTTGGACCAATCTTCTAACACGGTTTTGCAAGTTACTTCTACCAACAAAAATAACTTTTCTTCTCTGCTCAAACATATTCGCTTTTCTACTTTTAGCTAGTAAGTGTTAATTTCAGAAAAAAAAAAAAAAATTGGAATTATAGTTGCAGACGACAAATGCAGTCGAACCAGAGCTCACATCAGCGCCCAGGCATGTTTGGTTTATTCTCAACGAGTTATCTCTTTCTCTTTCTATCCATAAGAAGGGGAAAAAATTGGAGAACCAACACTAAACAGCTAAATACTTTCTATTTTAAATATGTTAGTTGTAAGTTTATACATGATACAAACATTAAAAAGAAAAAGACAAATGAGTTCTTAAGGGAATAAGAGAGAGAGAGTATTCCAGAAGTTACTAAGCATTAGTAACAAATAAGGTTAAAAGTATTGTTATGTATCGGCGATACATATTGTATTTGCGCCTTTCTAATATACCCCTATAAGAGTGTATCGGGTCAGGCCATGGTTCAGAAAGTAGATGAGACTTAAAACGATTCTTCTGAACCAGTTTTAATATAAATAAATAAATAAAACACAAAAAAAAAAACACTAATATAGGCCAATATGCCCTATATTAATATTTAGAACCTTGGTAACAAAAACAATTGAAATAGAACAATTCAGACACACACAGATTTACATTATTCAGTTCTTAAACCCTAACAATCCAAGCCTTCTGCAACTTTATCCCATTGGATCATGGAGAGTAATCATAATTGAAATTCAAGGCACCAACACAATAATAGGGTTGAGACTGGGCAATTGGGCATGTGCTTCACTTGCAAACCAATGGCTTATTCTATGTAATAGGCAACGACTCTCGGTTCAACTGAGGGGATGTTTGGAATCGTGGCCGTTTTTCAAAAAAATGGTGCCACATCGGATCCACATGCCCATGTATCTTATTGTTTAGTTCAGTTAATTATTAAAAAAATGGGCAATGCCTCAAAAATCGGGACTCCACCGATGCATGAAATGCCAAATTTGGTGTTTCATGCATCAACCAACTGTTTCCCCAACGGTTGACTGATGTATATCCTATGTGGTGCTTGCCTGTCAGCATATACATGAAAAATGGTGATGAAAATCACATTACCAAACAGCATAGTGTTACTCACTGCCTATGTGACAAAAGTGTTTTTTTTTTTGAAAAGCAGATCTTAGAAACATATGCGTTTTTTCTTGAAAATCGGTCCCAAAAAGTGCCCATCCTTTAAAACAACATGTGAATAATTTCATCAGGATAAAGTGAAGATGTAAAATGAAGACCCACCAAAATTTGGATCACCATTAAATCTTATGTCCTATGCCCCCTACTCTGACTCTTGTGGTCTACTAAAATTTTGAATGGCCCTCGAATCTCATGATTCATCCCTTGACCCATGAACTGCTTCCTCATTCTCCACCGAATATAAGACAACATGACACGTTAATTCTTTTCTGAACCTCTTTATGAGTATTGAAGGAAAGATCGTTATTACTAGAAGCAAGCCAACTGTCTTCTTCGATCTCCTCGGTATCACAACACCACGTTAGTGGAGTTTATCTTCTCCCCGCCCGATTCAGATGGACCTGGATAAGCCTTATCAATTTACGTGGAGTCAATCTTTAGATGCGAAACCAACTCCAAACTAGACGAATCGATGATACCGGACACACATTGTGAGGCCCATGGCAACTCACCTATATAAAGGCCATGCCTTCAGTCTCACAAGGTACGCGCAACTCAACTCTCTCAAATTCTCTAGCAACCATATCTTTTAGCTCTCTCAAAAACCTTCAAATTGTTAACTTAAGCATCGGAGTGCCCACACCGGGTAAAGCACCCCAGACACTCTAACATCCTTTTTTTGCAGCTTGAGTAGGTGACCTTGCTAGCCCGACGTCCGAGCTGTCCTCTAATAGGGAGCACCATATCGCACACCATCAGATTACATTTGCATTTATTTGTAATTTCTTTTTATTTGTAAAATTATTCTTCATGGTACTATATTTTGTTTATTAGGAAATAACATAAAACTTCTTATATATGCATGTATTTGATTTTGTCTTGTTTATTTGTTAGCAGTAAAATGAAGTGGCCTCCACTTTAAACCAAGGTTCAAAATGTCGATACGCCTGATACGTCGGTATGGGTGTTTCGGGCAAATCGATACTATTTTTTTTACTTTTTTTTTTATTTTTTTCTGAAACCCGTTCAGGGAGGTTAATTTAGGTCTCCTCTACCCCCTAAACCAGCTAGACCCCTAATACACCCACTATAGGGGCGTATTGGTGGGGTCTCGGAACAATACGTATCGGTCAATATGAGCCGATATGTGTCGATACTTTGAACCTTACTTTAAACAATGAAAGAGAATAGAGATACGAAGAGGATTATCTGTCTAGGAATAAGGTAGGATGCAACAACGATAAAATTTTAGTGTTGATGTTTATTTAAATATTAAATAAAAAACATTTTTATATATAATTTTTTATTTTTATAAAACATTTTTCTTAAATCAAGGTTAAGCTGAGCCGAACTCGAGCTCAAAATTCTAGTTCAAACCGAACTCAAACCCGAACCTCATACTGCCTTGGTGAGCTGAACTCGGCTTGGCTCGAATCCACACCCCTAGTAGTATATTTATCGCTTGCACGAAAGGAGAGCTGATGCTCAAGTGGACAAGGTCACTGATATTGTTTTATCCGGACTCCGAGTGTTCATACCCATTGGACCGTTGATAGTGGTTCGTGCTCAAGTGGACAATGTTTTTTAAGAAAAAACATTGAAATGGTCAAAACTGCTGATTTAGATGATTGGACCGTTGATAGTGGTTCGTGAATTGCAATAAATAAAAGAGAAACATCATTGTCGTTGACTAAAGCCACATTCGCTTGTTTTCTACTCTTTCACTTAATTACTCAGTCAAGAGAGAAGGCTCTCGTCAACCCAATGACGTCCTGAGGTTTGCAATATCAACCATCACTGAAGATAGAAGAAGAATAGGCTTGATATCTACCCAATTTACGAACTAGGAATATCATGTTCATTCATGCGAATATCATATGAACCTTTAACAATAAACAATCCTTTCATCTTCATTAGTATTGACTTGCCTACACTTGATAAGGCAACCCTAGGTAAAAAGAATGATAAGATATTAAATAACCATATTGAGTGTGTAAATAAAAATTTGTGCCATGTCCTGTCCTCCCTTTCTTTTCAAAAGTACCTATCTCAATTAATTAATTAGTGCAATTCCAATAATAATAATAATAATAATAATTTAAAGTACCCTTTGGTATAACATGAAATGACAAACAAACACTACCCTTTGTTAGTTGGTGACACTACCCTATGTTAGTTGGTGACATACTGACATTCCATTTGGCTTGTAACATCACTAGGGATGCAAACCGATTGATTAGGATTTAAATCAGGGTATATTCAAATCCAATATGACATTGTTTATGTGGGATTCAATCGGATCAGATCTGAAAGTACTTGATCTAAATTTGAATGATCCAACTTATTTTCTTTAAAGATTAATAAATTATTAAAAATAAAATAAAATTTACCAATTAAAAAACAAAAAATACAAGTATTTTTTAATTATTTTCATCATATATATACATGTTTTATAAAAAATGAATAATATAATAAATTTATAAAAATACAATATAAATAATAATTTATAAATAAATAAATAACATATATATTCAAGGGCAGAGCTAAGATTTTTTATTGAGGGGGGCCAGAACCTAGAAAACATGAATAGGGGGGCCAAAAGTTAGGAAGCATGAGTAAAGGGGCTAAAATACAAGTGAAACTTAAAATAAATTTAAAGGGGACTTTGAAGGCATAGGGGGGCCATGGCTCCCCTCCGCCACTTCTAGCTCCACCCCTGTTTATATTTATAAATATATAATACATCGGATAACAAATTTATAAAAATACAATATAAATAAATAAATAACATATATATATATATATTTATAAAATATATCACTTCGGATCGGATAGGGGGTGCTTCGAATTCAATCCGATTCCTGATCGGATCATAGGATTTGATTCAATCCAAAAATTCGACCAAATAAGATTGGATCTAGGACTGGATCCTATTATGATCCAATCCATTTACACCCCTAAACATCACATGACACTTTTAAATTTTCAAAAACATGATTTTGCCCTCACAGCCGACTTCTAATATTATCTGCTGCTTATGAAGTCCTTCAATAAGGAATGAAAATGTCCCCAAAGCAAGAGAACTTTGGAGAAGAGTCTGATCCTAATGTGGCGGTTTTTTTTTTTTTAAATAAAACCAATCACTCCCTTAAAGTGCCATGCCAATAACAGTTGAATATGCTAAACTGAATTCTGTCGTTTTGGCCCTAGTGTATTTGGGTTTTGGATTTGTGATGGTTTTGGCCCTAGTGGGTTTCTGCTAATTATTCAGAATTGCCAGCTATCTTAAACTGTGTTATTTCTGAAAAAAAATTGGGCTCTATCACATTTATGCATTGAAAGTGAACTCAGTTGGCCTAATTTCAGTATTAAATCAGAGATTATTTACTGTTCTCCTCTGGTTTGGCATCTTTTACAAGAATTATATTCCTTCTTAGATTTTAGGGTCCGTTTGGTTTATAGTTAGAATTGGAATCGGAATCGGAATCAGAATTGAAATTCTTTGGAGTCAGAATGGGAACGATTTATTCCCATAGTCTGTTTGGTTCAGACAGGAATGAGAATGGGAATTAAAATCAACAAGAATGGGATTTCATTCTCAAGGGAAGGGCAGTAAATGGTCATTCCAGCAGGAATGGAAATGAGATTCCGATTCCGCCCAACCAAACAGTTGGAATCGAAATAAGCCATTTCGATTCTGATTCTAGACCCATATTCTTACAAACCAAACGAACCCTTAATATCTCTTTTAAGAATTTCAGTAGATCTAAAAATGGTGCTGCGCATAAACTAGCTCAAGAAGGAAGGTCGGGTTGCATTTCAGCTTGGAGAAGCCCTTCAGTTTGGTTAGTCCCTCTGTTGAAAGATGATGGAGCGGTTTCAAGCCCAGATGGTTGGGAACCACCTTAATTGGAGTCTGACTGTGTGTATTTGATTGTGTTTCTTTCTTTCTGTTTTGTTTGCTTTCTTTCCTGTTGTTTATTTGCTGTGTTTGTTCTGCTATCTGAGTTCTTTATATATAGGGTAAATCACCATATTCTTAAAAATTTATTTTTACAACTAAAAAAGAAATCTTCAATTCAAGTAATTTCAGAGGTTAAAAAAAAAGGAGACCGGATCTCCTGCACAAGGCGTCCTGCATAATTTCCTACACCCTCAATTGCAGGGCGCCATGTCAGCATTGGCATCACATGCGGATTTTCCATGTACGAGTAGACGTTTAAAATTTTCCTGCATCTTAAAAATAAGAAATATTATATTAAATTTTAAATGAAATAAAAAATAGAGATTAGATAAGGGTTTCTATTAGGGGTGTGCAAAAAAAATCAAATTGACTGAAACCGAATTGAAAAATTGGTTAACCGAATCAATCGGTTCGGTTTCAGTTCGATGTTTTTAAAAAATCGAAGGTACTAGTTCGGTTTTGGTTAATTAATATAAAAAACAGACGGTTAACCAAACCGACTGGTATACATATATTTCTATATATTTTATATATATTATATTTTTTTTATATATTATAAATTAATAAATATGCATTGTATATAAATATATATAATATATTATTTATTATTTATTATTTAAAATATAATATTATATATATTTATAAATTTTATTATATATTTATATATTTTAAAAACTAAAAAACGATGAACCGAACCAGTTAACTGACTGATTTCAGTTTAATTCCGATTATTGGTTTTCCAAAAACCGGTACTACTGGTTCGGTTCAAAAAATGTCCCATGATTTGGTTAACCAAACCGTGAGCACCCCTAGTTCCTATGCCTATCAAAAGACAAAAAGGGTTTCTATGACACTATTTTTTCTTCTTGCTCAAGGCTTTTCTCCACTAAACAACATGCCTGAGCACTAGCCAACCATGGACAGAGAATTGCACATCTGAGACAATCAATATAGGAATTTAGTTTGACCATTCTCTGAATTTCATTAATTAGAATAGTAACGAGAATCTCAAAATAGAGGGGATATATGTCTAGTCACAGATTTCTACATTTGATGTACAAAATATACAGATTCAAACAATGCAAATTTTTACATCACCCAAAGTCTATAAACATTTTGAAAAACCATGGGCATTTGGTTAAACTCCAAGGATTTTTACTGTTCAATCCACCCCTAGAAATCTTAGCTCCATCGTACAAGCGGGATGAATTTTACCGTAGATTGATGACAAATCTATGGGTAGGATGTAGATTAGGAGGAGACTGTAATTTCAGATTCCTGTGAGGTAGAGTATTGTCTATTTATCCTTAAACTCTACCGTTGTTGCAGCTTGATAAGACAAACTCTCATACACCTCACCTTCTATATGATAAATTTAAGATAGAAGGCAATTTTATATTCTAAGATTCCCATTACTTGTTTGCTTAACAAAATAAAGAGAAAAGGCGAAACAGAATAACTTTATTGTTCATTTCAAATATCTTCTTCGGTGATCTGTTGCTGGTTAAGCGTAGTCAGTTAAGTGGTAAAAAGCTTTGAGCGAATGAAAGAAGAATAAACCTTATTTTTTAAAAACCCTAGGAATTTCTCTATTTTTGATATTTCATCTATTATAATAACTTTTTTATAAATTAAAAATAAGATAAAAATGTTGGAAACGTTGGTTAATTCTACTCGCGCATGGGAAATCTGCAGTACTGACATGGCACCCTAAAGTTATGGAGGACTCCATGTGCAGGAAATCCATAATCAAAAAGAGCAAAAGGCCCCTCAGAGAAAGACCCGTGGCCATGAGGCAGCGACCCCTGGCATTTATGATATCAATCTTTTTTCTCTGAGGTTGCTTGACAAGAAGAAAACTAGATTAGCTTATGCGGATTCCATTGTTAACGCTGAAATTGACAACTAGACAGCAATGATCGCAATCGATTGCAGCCTCTCTACAGAAATCGCAATTGAGATCTCTACAGCTTTGCCATTATCAACCTCTTCAGGCCGGCATCATCCCTGGGTTGCAGATTTTTATTTTCTTTATTTATAATCATCGCCTTTTGAATTGCATGGAGGCAGCCATGGATTCCGATTCCAAGCATAGTAAAAGGGAGAGAGAAAAAAAAAAAGATTTTCTTTTGTTTTCTGAATGAAAGCATCGAAATCATCAGCATATTACTAACGAATTTGCGATACTGTACGGTATTATATTGATCCAGATTTAAACCAGCTTCGATCGACCAAACAATGCAGTCAGAATTCAAGATTCACCACGGATGGACATTTGTGTGAAATAAGGTCAAAAAGTCCAAACTAGGGATACATTCTTACTTGTTTACTTGTTAAGCAGCTCAGGAACAAACAGAGCGTATTCAATGCAAGGGATCAACAAATTATGCACCTTAATCCAAAGTGAGACCAAGAGAGATTCGGAGCACAGTCAACAGAGGAGAAATAAATCAAATTTGAAAACTTCAAGAATGCTTTAATTACCCTGTTAGAGAATAAATTACCGTCTCAAACCTTAGACATACTTAAAAATTACCTTGTTAGAGAATAAAAATCCACTCACGTACCTTATCTTTATTTTTTTCATTATAATTAGGGTAAAATACAAAAACCTTTTCTCAAATTTCTGACAATCAAAAAACCCTTTTTTATAGTTTCATTTTAATAAATACTTTTCCTGAATTTTTGAGAAATTCAATAAAAACCTCCCTTCCGTTATTGTCCCAGATGGAAAACGTTAGATTGATGCACCGATTTTTTCCAAATATCCGTTTTACCCTTTTATAAATTATCTTACATAAAAAATTACTGAAATAATCTCATTTTAACTCAGCAAAAAAACATATTTCAATACTTTTGTATGTAAAATTACTGAAATGATCGTTAAAAGAGGTTTTTGTTGAATTAAATTGGGGTTATTTCCATAATTTTGTATGTAAAATAATTTATAAAAGGGTAGAATGAATATTTGGAAAAAAAAACTGGTGCATCAATCTAACGTTTTCCGTCTGGGACGGTGACAGAAGAGAGGTTTTTGTTGAGTTTCTCAAAAATTCAGGGGAGGTATTTGTTAAAATGAAACTATAGGAGAGGTTTTTATTATTGTCAGAAACTTCAGGGAAGGTTTTTGTATATTACCCTTATAATTAAGAGTAAATTCTAGCTTAATACTCTATATTTTAGGAATACTCTCACTTTAGTACCCAAATTTCAAAACTTGCACTATAGTATTTGAATTCTCAAAAATTGTCAATTTAGTCTATGCCATTAGCAGCCCATCAGTTTACCTAATGATATATGCAACTTAAAACTTTTAAGAATGTTAAAATTATTATTGGAAAGACACAGTTCATTATCTTCTACCTTTAGACTGAACTAAAATAGACATTGTATTAAATTCAAATTGAACTCAAGGTAGATTTGGATTTGAAGCTTCAATAATCAAATTCAAATACTTTTCATTAACTATTAGAAACACTTTTGCAGCAAGATAGGGATTGTTCAGTTTGAGTGAAAATGGTTGAGAAGACAAAGCAGAAGGTTAAGTTACTAGTTAGGTGATATAGTTGTAGCGATGTGTCTATGTAAAACTTTTCATCGACTAACTTTACATCGATTATTGATGATATAATTAGGTGATATAGTTTTACATCGATTATTGGTTATACTAATTAGGTGATATAGTTTTAGAGTTGATAAAGTTTTACGTCCATCAATTATCGACGTAAAACTTCACTCCGTCCAAATGCACGCAAAACTAAACCAGAGTATAATTTTATGTTGATAATAATTACATCATCTTTCCAAATGCTTACATAGTTGTAGCGATGTGTCTATGTAAAACTTTTCATCCACTAACTTTACATCGATTATTGATGATATAATTAGGTGATATAGTTTTACATCGATTATTGATTATACTAATTCGGTGATATAGTTTTTGAGTTGATAAAGTTTTACATCGATTATCGACATAAAACTTCACTCACTTTAAAAGGGTGCTGTTCCAGTTTTTTTTTTTACTCTAATGCTTGCCATTTGATGTTTTTTCCTTCTCTGGTTCCTTTGTTTTCTTCTCTGGGTGTCTGAGTTTCTATTTGCATTTCATTATTTCTTTCTTTATTTACTCTCTACTATAGTAAACTTTTATGTGGGAGTGATAGATAAAGAAAATTAGATGACATCTGAAGTGTATTTTGGTCTTTTCACATACCACTTAACGCCACTTAACGAATTTAGATTAAACTAACAGTTTTGGGGAGTTCAGGTGGCACATTTTAAAGTTTGGATATTAAATTGAGACTACCTCTAAAGTACAGGGTGCTAATATGAAATTTACCCTTGTAAGTAATTAAATTTAGTGCAAGATATGGGTGCATTTATCCACACTTCAACCCAATGGATTTTATAGCCCAAAAGCTCACCACAAATTCCATGATTTATTTGCTTTTTCTTTTAAAAGTCGAGAGGTTCTGAGTCTAGAACTTGACAATTAATAAAAGATTAATGTAATAACAGTTGCCAAGAAAAAGCTCATACATCTGGTGTTCGACTAACTCTGATTTTTTATGCTTGTGCACAAACAATCAAGTAAAATAATTGTAAAGCATATACCTGCAGCCGGGAGCTTAAACATAGAAATAGCAAGAAGAAAAGGCAATAATTGTTTTAATCCTAGCAATCCCAAAATTGGTACAGAAGCACAAGCCCAGACTTTAGGCCTCTAAACTGAAGGAGACCACTAAATTAATGGGGAAATTAAGGAGAAAAAGACCAAAACAAATGGTGCTAAGCAGAATATTTGCAGAGGTTCTCAAATCCCATGTACTCATGCCGCTGGATCTTCCCAATCATATTTGAAATGCCAACTCCACCTGTTAGAATAGTAAGCCATTAGTTCTAAAGAAGACCATTTTTTAGGCTGAAAGAAAGTAGCCAACAGTTTAAACAATCTTTGAAAAAAAAAAAAGCAGCTGCATTTCTCCAAATGATGCTCACCTAGTGAGACTGCGCTCACAAAGATTGTGAGTGACAGAATGAAGATGATGAGAGATGCCCTCCCCAATATGATGATCAGCTTTCTGACCACATGTTGCCCTACGAATGCAGCAACAGTTGCCACAGCCACAAAGTAGAGAGCTGCCAAAATAAATCAATGTTAAGTATTGAACCAGAAACAAAATCGGATTTGCTCCTCACAGCGCTTCCAGCTGTGCATTGAGAACATCTCCCGTACTTGATTTTGTCATTCATGTGAAGATGTTCCCAATGCAGTGCTGCGATGTACTGAGGAGCAAATCCGAATTCACCAGAAACCATCTTCATGTTGTTTACATCTAGATTCAGACAAAAATATAAAAGGAATCATGCATGGTATACTTTTACATTGGATTCACTTACCATATGGAACTGGAAAACGTTTCAGAAGGTAATATTCTACAACTGACATGGATGAGGAGAAAGTCATGGCAAAAGTGGCCGTAGCACTTGAAACCTACACAATCAAGTTCTCTAGAGTCAGACCCCCGCATTCGAGTTATACTAGAAGAAAATTTTAACTTTCCATGAAATGGTGAAAACAGAGAAGTTGTGTTTGTTGTCTTCATCCACAAAGATTCAGAATGAATGCATGATAGGCCAATTCTTTTCACTTGTACACATTGTGCATACAGTGACACTTGGAAAATTTAATAAATTCCAGGAAAAGTCTCCCCAAATTCCTTCACAGTCAGTAACATCAAATGCACCAACACCATCAATTAACTGTCCATAGTTCAGACAGTACTCTATCAACTTTGAGTTCATGAGTTCGATCCAAGTTTACCAATCAAAGGAACAGCTTATTAGGTTGCCATGTTAAAGAAGTGCAAATTATACCAACATGAGGGAAATTCAAGTTTTAAAAGGAAACCAATTTGAGCAATCACACAAGAATTGGGTGCTACTACTAGATCATATAGACATCCAAGGAAACTAGAGAACAGAACACACCTGGGGAGGGATTCCCAATTCCAAGAAAAGAGGACCTAAAATAAACCCTCCACCTAGACCAAGCAGCCCGCCGACCATACCAGCCAGTACACCACAGGAACAATACAAAATCAGCTGGTGCACTTTCCAGTTTGTGCCTGCATCTCCCTTTGATGCAATCACTCTCCGTCCTCTGTATAAGCTAATTGCCTCGTATCCACTCACAACAACAGCAATAGGTATCTGCAAAGTAGGAGGAAAATTCTATTTAGTTCTTCAAAACAAGGTATAAATATATAGGATGAATGGACTAACCATCCGACTCCAGGCGCTTAGCAGCTTCCTGAAATAATAAACAAGAAGGTTTCAGGAGCAAGGACAGATCCAGATTAAGATCAATTAGCTGATGTAACATCTACAACAGAGAGATAGTAATTCATAGACTACCTTTTTTACTATGGTTTCTTTTTTCCAGGTTTCAACACCCTTTAAGAATGCCTTAGTTGATGTGCCTGCAGATTACCATAATCAATCCAGGATGATCCATTGTAATTAATCAAAGATGCTTTAGAGCTTGAAGACAGCAAGGAAAAATTGTGTTCAAACAGTCATTACCTATAAAGAGTATAATTAGCAATACAGTAACCATCCAGTCTGCAAAAATCACATTGAAAGCGACTCCAATACTGATCCCCAGCATAAGCATAGGTTGGAAGAGCAAAGCCAAGTCATAGTCAATAATGGGCATATCAAGAGTTGGATGCCTTAGCTTAAGATTGTAGTAAACAGTTGAAGCTGCTGCACCCATGATCATACCTGGCATAACAAACGGGACCATAATCTTAGTATTTACTTTAAGGTGGATTAATAGAGCATAGCAGGGTGAAAATGTGAAGTAAAAACTCTGGGAAACAAGCTTAGTCAATCAATGGCTTCCATATTCCAAGCTCAAAATTCAATCACATCCCAAGATGGCCTTCTGGGTCAAGCCAAGGTGGCAACTGAGTCTGGGTTGTATGGAGCCCATGAGATCCAGTTGGTGAAAAATGAACCAGTCATTGGAAATTCATAAAAAGTGACTGTTCTGCTGGTTTTATCCCAAGTACGAGATGAATTTCTGATTCACCGGTGGCAGAGCATATTTGCTGGTTCAATTCTTCATTTGGCTACGAAGTTTCCAAACAGGTTAAAATTAGGAGGAGAAAAGCTGCAACGGCTATGTCTTACACTTGGATATTGCTGTTGATGATTTCGCATCAAACCCAATAATCAGAGTAAGCATAGGAACGAAAATCCCGCCACCACCAACTCCTCCGACACTACCAAACGCTGCACCACAGAACCCAATTATCGTACCCACGATAACTTTCCAGCCGAATTTCATTTCCTGCAAAGGAAAAGGAAAACGAAAACACATTTAAAGCAGATCTTTATAAGTTAGAGAAGAAAGAAAAGCAATTCAACTATTTTCTTTTCTTTTAACTACTGGTTGCAAATAGAATGAGATTTTACTTACAGGCCAAACATGTTGGTAACCTGATTCACCCGACTGCCACAGGAAATTTATAATTTTCAGAAGATAGTCCGATTCACCATCCCGAGTTCCATTGTTTCCTGAGGCCCCATGTTTCAGACTGCGCTCTGCAGAAACAAACACAGAAGCTAGGAGGAAGCTGAGAGCAACCATCGCTACCGATCTCAAGCCTTGCCATTTTGCTCCAGCTTCAGCCATCGTACGATAACAGAGTACAAACTTTCCACTCTTTTCCTCTGACTACCACCTCTAGATCAAACTAAGCTGCTCAAATTTACTCAAACGTCTTCTTTAAACGAAAAAGGAAGGAAAATTTTCAATTCCACAGCGCAATCCAGCTATCTGCAGCTGCTCTTCTTTATTAAAATCAACCACTCCAGTCCAGCAAACCGAATCACGGTTCTTAAACTACACGGGAGCGAATGTCTGACGTGGAAGTGAAGAAACAGAAACAGAATTCAAACTTGAGTTCCAACTCCCAGAGGTGGTAGTCACGGCCTCTTCCCACTACAACCGTCTGCTCTCCGCAGTTCCGACCCGAATCTAGACCAAACTGCGCTGGAACCCGTGACCCCAGAAACCAGAGTCGCAGGCAGAGCCGGAACTAGAGAAGAAGGTCAGAGCTGGGCCAGTCACTGACGTGGTCCTTCTCTCTCCGTTTCCCCGGCCGGATTTTATGGATTTCGTGACGTGCTACCGTAATCGGCAATCCGGGCCGGGACGGGGAGGTGCTTAAGAGATCAAGCTGGAAAAACAGGACGAGAAGAAATGCAAAGAGCAAGAGCAGAAGAAAGCAAGTTCGACTGGATTGAAGAAAATGTAAAAACGAGATTGCAGTTGGTCCAGGACCCGTTTTCAGGTTAGGGGGGACTAATCACTTAACCAGTGCTCGTTTATATACACACATTTGCCTCGCTCCGTTCCTCACCTGTTTCGTCAGTTTGCTGCTGCTGCTCTCATTTTAAATGCAAAAATGTCATAAAAAAATGAATTTGCCAAATAGTTACAAAAACTGAACCGGTGTATAACATTCTTACCAAACGTAGCCTTAACTCTTACCTCAAACAGTGCTCTCATTTTAAATGCAAAAACGTCATAAAAAAATGAATTTGCCAAATAGTTACAAAAACTGAAGCGGTGTATAACATTCTTACCAAACATAGCCTTAACTCTTACCTCAAACAGTTCTACTTCCAATTTTCTAAAGGCAGCAGATGATCTGCCACTGCACTGATCAGGGAATCTTCGCATCTACCACGCCACGCCGATGCAACGTGTTCGAACGGGATTCAGTCAGTGCAAATCCGTTCGAATACCCATTATATCCTTGCATTGGAATTTGGAAATATCTTCTACAGAAAAATGCGGAGACAAAGCTCCGAGATGTTCTCGATGCAAGGCTGTTCGAATGTGATTTGCACTGACTGAAGCCGATTTCTACTTTGCCTGGGTTTTTGGGGAATATGAAATCAACCATGTGACACAATAATTGTTCAATGCCAATTAGGGCGGTGTTTGGTATAATTTTCGTTTATTTGATAAGTAGTAGTTTGTCATCACCAAATTAACATTTATGCATGGATATTTGATAAAAGGGCTTAGCATTTTTTCAATGTTGTGGTAATTTGGTGCTTAATTGCGCCTAATAACACTTAGCAGCATCTAGTTGTCAATAAATTGTTTATCAAGTATTTTTTTCTTAGTTTTGAAAACAAATTCAATACAAAACATTTATTTAATAAAGGGAAGCTATATCAAACACATAATAATGGGAAATTGTGTAAACTCACCACAACTTTTTAAAATGTCTAAAACTCACTATGTCAATAAGTTTTTATTTTTCAAAATTCACCTTCTGTTAGTACACCGTTAATACTTTGTAATAGAGGTGTCCATATCAGCATAAATAATAATTTTAATGACCAAATTACCCTTGAATGGCGAGTTAGAGGAAAATGATATTTTTCAGTTTTCAATTTTTTTTTGCATTTTTAGTGTTTTGTTATAATTTTCAATTTTTTTTTGCATTTTCTATTTTCTATAATCTATAAATTTTCCTGTATTTTTATTATTTATTTGTAATTTCTATGTTTTTCTATAATTTTTGGTTTTTTCTACAATTTTTATTTTTGATTTTGTTTTTCAATTTCTATAGTGTCTATAATTTGAATATAATTTTTTATTTTGTTTGCAATTTCTATAACTTTTTATATTTTTTATAATTTCTATGTTTTTATGTATTTTATATTTGAAAATATTGTTGAACCTTTTCCTTTTTTATGTCTAAATATTAAAATGATAATATATTAACACTCGTTAATTTATTTTGTATATATTTTATATTTTTTATGAAGGTTAAAATGATAATATATTAACACCCATTAGTCCGTTTAAAGTCAAGTTAGTGACATGATGAGCTTTAAACATTTTGAAAAGTTGTAGTGAATTTAAGAAAAATGATAAAAACTAATGGTAAGTTTTAGACAATTTCCAATAATTTATTTTTGTTGGGTTATTGTGGTTGGTGCATATGGTTGAAGTCTAAAAGAATTTGTTGTCCGGCCCACTTTGGCTTAGTTGGAGTAGGTCAGGCCAAAAAAGCTTTAACTGTTGGGGGCCAACAATATAGGTTGTTGAGACAGTTTTTGAAAATGTCACATTACCACCTCAATTTATTTTGACTAAATACAAAATCATTGGCATGAATAGATGAACTGCCCAGAAACTGTCTCAAGAGCCTATTCTGTTGGGCCCCAACAGCTAAAGCTATAATGGGTCAACAATGTGCCACATCAGTCATCATCCGTTCACGTACAGAGTCTTACTCAGCAGCCATTCTTTATTAGTTTATTGTAATCCTTTCCAATCCAATGCAAATCAATTATATAGGTATTTTTTTCTTATTTGTTTATTAATATCAGTAAAAATCAAACAAAAATAAATAAATAAATAGGTAAATGACACGAGCTCGAATCTATTATCCACTAGCTGTTTCTACATCTCTACCTATAAAACGTTACAACATTACAGCTGTGTATCAGGAATATCTCCCCCATCATTGATAGAAATATGTTTTTAATATAGAATAATTTATGGGCAACAGATCTCAAGTGATATAATACACGAGATGAAACCAAGATTTTTTTTCTTTGGGGACTGAAATGTTAACAAATAAAAGAGCCAAAATATAAATGGGATATAAATGAGGATCCTTGGCATTCTAAGGCATGGGCGAATGGCTCCCATGCCTCTCATGTGTTGGACAAACTTTTCATAAATGTGTAAAATACATGAATACTATGGATTTTAAAAGTAAGGATTAGAAATACAAATATTTATTTTTTAATATAAAATATTACTATACTATTATATATAGGCCTTTTATAAAATAAACATTTGCCTTGGGCATTTGTATTAGATATATTTACACACGTGCATAGTACATGTTAATTAAGGCGATGTTGCCATTGCGTTCATCTCGTGGATGTCAGTCCTGTCCACTGAACAACGCCACTTTGGTCGGCTGTGGACGGGACAAAATTCCCATTTTTCATCAACAGTAAAAAAAATTGTGGATAAGGTCTTTTCATAGTGAATTTTTTTATCTTCTTGCTCTACATTCTTCCTAAAAGGCTGAGATTTATTGTGTGTTTCACATTTTAATTTTTTTATCAATAAATTATTAATTATTTTATTTAAATTTTAATGTTTTTATTAATAAAATAATATTTTTTAAATATTTAAAAAATATTTTATAATTTTTTATTATTTTACTATTTTTATATAAAAAACTAATTTTTGTTGGTTAATATTAATTCATTGATGCTTTTTTCAATATATTTATCATATAAAATGCAAAAGTTAGATATTTATAATTAACTTTGTAGATCATTCGTAAAATGTACATGAGATATATGGAATCAAAAAGTTTGGTGTGGACCGTCCATACCACACCTATAGAATCCCATTGTGGGTGTGGATTGGTCCAATCCACACAATTTATCCACATTTCATTACAACTATGGACTATGGCGTGGTGTGTAGGGGTGGATTCGAGCTTAGCCGAGTTGAATAGTATGAGGCTCAAGCTTAGTTCGCCAAGGTTGTACAAGGCTCGAATTCGGCTCGAGTAAAAAATTCATAAGTTTGAGTTCGGCTCAATTCAAACTCGATTTGAGGAAAAATATTTTATAAAAATAAAAAATTATATATAAAAACATTTTTATTTGATATTTAAAATTTAAGAATTATAATATTTTTATTATATATATTATTTTTTATAATTTTATTATATCATATATTCGAGCTCGACTCACGAGCCTCACGAGCCAAATTCTATTAGGCTCAAGTTTGGTTGAAATTGAGCTGAACCGAGTTTGAACAATTGATGAAAAGTTCGACTCATTACCACCCCTAATGATATAAATTAATCCATTTCACATATATAAACTAATCCACATTCATCAATTTATTATCCACACTATAAAATACCCATTAAATTAATCAATTTCAATTATTTAATGTAGTTTGGAGTAATTGTAGAGTCACCATCAATGACATGTTAGGTCCATTAAATAATTTTAATTTTGTCGTGAGGGCTGTGAATTTTGCATGGCCGTTTGCCTGTATATTGTCCCCAGTGAGAAGGTCCCTTGGTTACTGCCAATATTAGTCGCCATGATTAATTAGTAGTACAAGACAAGTCTGCACCCTCGTGGGCCACGTCATCATCATAATCACAAAGTTGAAGTGTGAGATATATGCATGATTCCAACCTTTCAACTAATCGCTTGCTCGTCAAACAGGGGTGAACAAAAAAATCGAACCGATCTAAATGAAACTGAAAAATCGGTTAATCAAATTGATCGTTTCGGTTTTTGTTTGGTGTTTTTAAAAATTTGAAGGTATCGGTTATGTTTCATTAATTAATATAAAAAATCGGCAGTTAATTGAACCGACCAATATAATATATATTTTTATATATTATAAATTATAAATATTATATATAAATATATATATAATATATATATATTTAAAATATAATTTTTATATATTTATATTTTATTATATATTTTTATAATATATATTATAAAATTTAAAAACTGAAAAACCGATAAATCGATAATATTGGTTTAGTTCCAAAATATGTCCCACAGTTTGATTAACCAATCTATGAGCACCCGTATCATCAACAAAGGACTCTTGAATCTTGATGCAGAGAATCCATGTTTTTATTATAGAGTAATGAGGAAGGTCAAAAGTTCTCTCTCCTCAATGCTCACACGGAATTACTTTTCCGTGTATATCGGGAGGCGAACTAAGCAACAGATTGGCTGGTGAACAAGCGTCATTCTTTGTCTAATGGTATTGTTTCTCTTGATCTTTGTATCCTTCTTAATGATTATATTTAGCTTCTATTTGTTTTGGTGATTTTGTGGGGCGTGTTATCCCTCATCTTGTATAACAACTTTTGTTTCTATCAAAAAAAGAAAAATCTCTCTTAATTCCCCTCCTTTTTCTCCATTGAATAATTTTTTTTTCTTAAATTTTTTAAACCCCTTTTTAACTCTCTCTCTCTAATCAAATAGCAATATCAATTAGATGGACCGGATCGAGTTAAGTTCAACTTAAGACCTAATTAAACCTGGACATTGGTTGGTCTAGACGATTTGACCCAAACTAATGTAACCATGCATTGCATAGACTTATATGATAGTGTATATTAATAAGATGGTTAGTAGGGGTGTTCATTATGTGGAGAGGTGGAGGCAAGTATATTGACGGTTTCCCCCCTCTCCCACCCCAAAAAAAAACCTTTTTGTTAAAGACCATTGTTTATATAATTACGGCTCAGTTTAGAAGGAATATAAATACAAATATGTACAGTGTAAATATTAAATACAAAACAATACAAAATAAAAATGTTTTGCACTTTACATATTTGTATTTGTACTCCTTCCAAACTCAGCCTAAGTGGGAGCATGGTAAAAAACATAATAAATTGGGTCATTGATCCCCCAAAACCTGAACTAAAATGTAAAGGATCACTCTCTATGCTCCTCCACCAATCATAACACATTTTTTTGGTTTAGTCTGGTTTTCTAAAGTTTAAAAACCAAACCGTAAACCATAAAAAAATTTCAAACTATAATTTATTAATTTGCCTTGGGATATTCTTCAAACCGGACCTAAACACCCATAAAATCGATTCTATAAAATCACAATCACATGGTGTTTGGAAGTATAGGCACTTGTTGAGACAGGTTTTAAAGAAAAAAATTCATGCTTCAAAGACCCATTTTTCACAAAAAGAAAAAGCTTTTGCCACGTAGGCAATGAACAACACTATATTGTTTGGTAAGGTGAATTTTATCACTGCTTTTCATGTATGTGCTGACAGGTAAACACCACATAGGATACACATCAGTCAACCATTAAGAGAAACAGTTCACCCACCGATACACACCGTTTTTCATGCATCAGTGAGTTTCGATTTTCGAAGTATACCCAACTTTTTAATAATCATCTCAACTAACAGTGAGATATATGGGCATTTGTTGAAACGCGTATATGAAACAACCGGTTTTCAAATCGATGGATTCCATAAAATCACAATCAAATTCCCGTAGGAGCACAGGAATGCAAATAATACCCACTTACGGATCCTTCTTACATCTGGAATATTGTGCGGGACCCATCGACATGTACGGCGCCTTTTGCAAAGGCGAGAGAAGATGAATGCATATACGAAACAAGATTTCCCACGATTGATTGCGTAAAGATTGGAGTAAGTATTTCAACCAAGCTGAAGAAGCAATAAGGCTGTGTTTGGTTTGGCCCCTACCTTTTCTTTCAAACCAAACACAAACACAGAGTTAGGGATTTTTTTTTTTTTTTTTTTTCTGAAAATAACGGTCAAAATCAAGAAAAGGAGTGGTCTTAAGAGAGTTAGCATGGAATTTGGCAAGTAACACCAACACATTTGCTCCTCTTTCTTTCCTTCATCATCATCTCTTAAATTAATTTATTAAGACAAAACAAACGGTAACTTCAACGACACGTGATTCGGTGATTGGCCGTCGCCATTCAACTCAACAGTCAACATCCCTTCGTTTACAAAGGGATAAAATCAAACTTATGCTCAGTTGGAGAGGAGGAAGAATTCCAGATGATCGGGCAACTAAAATGAGAAAAGGCAAAGCCAGAGCGGCTCGATCTTATCTGAATAGTCTAAGGCCCAAGCACTACTCCGATAAAATATCATCCTTAGTTTGGTTCAAATTCAAACGGAAATTAAAGAAAAAACCCAAGTAGGAAAAGGGTCGCCCGGACTTATCCCTGCCCCTGGCTGTATCCGCCCGCGTGTATTCGGCTTTGGCGTTGTCTTTTTCTGCCACCGACCGACGACCACCATCTTATAAGTGATAAGCGCGAGGCCAGATCTGCTCCTCACATAGCTCGCCTCACGCCGACTTCACATTGGTCATTGGATTTGGACCCACAAGCCACACTTGAATTGCTATTGCAGGTGTAGCATCTTCAAAAACAGTCCAGGATCTAAGTGGGTTGTGTACTTAAGAATTATGAAGCTTCCTTTTTTTTTTCCTTTAAATTTTTCGTTTTTGTTTTGGACGCCACGGACCAAGCAAGTTTCATGGTAGCTTCTTCATTTTGGATTTGGACACTGGCAAACTCTGTTTATGATACATATTCCAGGACTAGAAGTAGAAGAAGCTTCCCTTCTTCATTGGGTTTTATTGTTTTGGGAAATTGGACGAAATAGAGCGGGACCCGGCAGTGAGAGAAGCTTCCTCTGGTTTGGTTGTTGTTTGGGTCTAGCTAGCAATCCAACTAGGCTGGAGTCTAGAGAATTCCTTAATAGTTGTGGTAGTAGGATGGCCTGGTCCCAGTCATCAGTTATTGTGTTTAGGCTGAAAGCTGCTGCTGATTTGTATGTATGTCTTTGGCAGCCACCCATATCGGATCCAATGATCTTTGACAGAGAGAGAGAGATGAATATTATATTCTGAGTTTTTTGGCTATGGCTGGCTTTGTATTATATGTTAAATCAATCAACGATCAATAACGATCACTACGGAGATCAGGTACGTCTGAAAATTGAAATGGTCTTTCTTTTAGCAGATAAGGGCAACTTTTTGCCCTTAATATCAATAAGAAATAATATCTTTATAAAATAGTTAAAATAAGATAATTTTTTTGGAAAAATATAAAAAAGGAGCAGTGGCACTATTCATCGTCTTCCTCTTTCTTCCTTTGTATTCATATCAGCCATTTCA
Source organism: Nelumbo lutea (assembly GCF_056320005.1). Classification (NCBI taxonomy): domain Eukaryota; kingdom Viridiplantae; phylum Streptophyta; class Magnoliopsida; order Proteales; family Nelumbonaceae; genus Nelumbo; species Nelumbo lutea. Next base: position 10,406,556 of record NC_142691.1, read on the forward strand.
ACAGGTCAACGGCCCGCATGCCGGAGGCTCCAGAAGTTATCTCTCTGGGTTTGCAAGGTCGCTTAAAATAAAAGGTTTTTGAACTTTAAAGTTTGAAGAAGAAAATGGCCATTGACTAACGTGACGATCGTTTATGCAGTGTTATAGGTCAGCTGCAGACCCATTTTTTACTATTTAATATTAATTTATTTTTATTTAGTGGTGTTTTTATAGTTCTGATTTGAGTACATATCCCTACGTCTGTCAAGGAGAGAGGAGAGATAAAACGAAAGAAAACAACGGAGAAAGATCCACGGATCTGAAATCATCTCTCTTGCCTCTCTCTCCCACTGTTTGGGAGTGTTTTATTTGGGTATCTGAAATCATTTTTCTCTGCAAATCCAGAGAAATAACTTCTGGAGGGTTGCAGGAAATGACTAGGTGATGGGTTTGCAAACCCAGAGAGAGAACTTCTGAAGCTTTGAGCACGCGGGATGGACTGTCGGAACCCGTTGACCCGTTGAAATGGCTGGCATGAATACAAAGAAGGCAGAGGAAGACTATGAACAATACTACTGCCCTTTTTTGGTATCTTTTCAAAAATGTTATCTTATTTTAATTATTTTGTAAAAATATTATTTTTTATTGATATTTAAGACAAAGAGTTGCCCTTATGTGCTAAAAACCCTTTCTTTTATCCTGCTTCATTCCTCTAACCCGCCAAGACCCACTGTGCTTCTACGAAACTGGCTTTTGAAAGCATAGCATTGGACCATTAAAAACGACTACTCTGGCTCATGTAGATCATGTAGGGAACCCCTTTCTCATGCATCCCCTCTTCCTCGTTCAATAAAAAAAATATATATGAGAAATAAAACATTAAATTATGTCATTCTGCATGTCATAAATATTTCCGAAATTATCTCATCTTCCTTACTTTTAAGTGCTCATTTGGGAGGAATTAATAAGCTTGGAAATAACCCAAAAAAGTCGAAAATAAATTTACATGAGATGAAAATTGAGAAAATTAGTTTTAGAGTGAAACTAGATAGGGACCAGGGCTAGAAAATTAACTTCTTAACTGCACTGGTCAGTCATGGTCAGTCATTCTCCCTAGGGTTAAGGACATGGCAACCCAATGCAGAATTTTGAATTACAACCCCCCATAGTCTATTAGTAGCCCCCTACTACACTGAATTACAGCCCTCAATACAGAGTTTCGCGGTGAGGACTCATCCCCCTTTGTATGATGTAGAGGTGTAAATCGGGCCATGTCGTGCTGGGCCGACACGGCCCATATATACTATTTATATATTTTTTAAATATATTTATATATTTTATATATAATATATAAATATATAATATAAATTATAAATATATAAATATATAATAATATATAGTATATAATATATTAATAAAATAAACAATTGTTTTCAATTGTATTATACTAATTTGTTTAATCATTGTATATATAATCAATTGTATATATCAAAATTCATATATAATTAAAATTTAAGTTTTTTCAAATTTTTAAATAAATAGGCAAAAATAGTTTTGGCCCGGTCCATGGCCTGGCTTGGGCCAAGGCTTGGCCCTTGGGCCATGGGTCGTGCGGAGCCGACCCCCAAACTTTTAATTGGGAGGGCGGTATAGCTAGTGACAGCCCACGGGCCAGCACAGCAAGGCCCACACTTTGCACGGGCCACCCACTTTACACCTCTAGTACGATGGGGCTAGAAAATTCTGACCTGAACTGATCATTCATTCTCCCTTTTAGATATCTTCTTCCAATTCCAATTGGCTCAATCAAAGCAGAGGCCCTCCCAATTAGGCCCTTATGGTTTCCTCTTAAACTTTTAAGGTTTGTGAAAACTTCTCGCTGGTTAATAACAAGTGTTATATTAGCACTTTTTGAAAGTTCGAGTACTAAATTATCACATTTTAAACTTTAGGGATCAAAGTGTCACTAGTCCCAAAGTACAGGGTACTATTTGAGAATTTTCCCTTAAGCTATGTTCAGTTGCAATGCAGTTTTATGTGCACTAATGCAAATGCATGTTACTACAAATGAAAAAAAAAATGTAAATTCTCATTTAATTTTGTTTTGGGTTTTACTTTCTTCTGTTTCAAGTCTTAATTTACTTCATTTGTACTGCAATGTGACAAAATAAACAAAATTTTTGAAATAAAATAAGTCACAATATACACTCAAATCATTTGCACAGCTATAGTATTACATTAGTACAAATTTATTTACATTACAACCAAACCCAGCCTTAATATATAAATAAACTTCAATTTCCAAATTCCAAATAATGCAACAGGTGGAGCTCTTTTCGTCCATTCCAAGGCTTCCATGTACAGAACCCCAACCTAACCTAACCTAACCTAAGTGGTCTCTATTGTCTACAAAATAGAGGTGAGGGCTGAGGTACAGGAGTCTCTAGCTGCCACGGATCTAAGTTTTGTTAATTTGTGGTAATAGAATGTGACCCTCTTTCATATTTTGCCTACTATAGTAGTTTGGCCACTTTTAAATGATAGCTATATACGTTGGTTGTTCTCTTTCAAGTTCCAATTTGTGGGGTTAATCGTTCAGCTCATTCGAGTGGTTGAGGTAAATTCGCATGGACACCCCACAAAGTGCACCCATGCGGCGCTACAACACATCTCGATTATGTATTAGAAACATCTCCCCATAACAAGCACGAGAGATGTTGTCAAAGCAGAGTGAAATGTGCATGTGGGGCATGCTTAATATACCACTAATCTGAACTCGTTCGAGTCCCTCAGTTTGGTTATAGTCTACTTTGTTTGGATCTTGGTTGTTCATAATCTGTGGATGGAAGGTTTTTCAAACCATGGTAATGCTTTGTGTTTTTTTGTTATGTATAGGCCTGTACAAGTAGGATACTAAAAACATCAAATTGACAAATTCAAGTCTTTTGGGTTATTATTTGATGTAGCGCAATCCGGTCACTCCTAACTGGCTGCTGACTGGTTTCTTGTCGGCAATGGACGGCACTTGAGAAGATGAAAAGAATGACTCCCGGGGATTTTACGTGGTGAGAATACTCTGATGCTTAAGTTAGTATTGTGTATAGGAAGCAAAGGGAAAACGAACACTAAGAGTGTAGGTCGCGCTTTATCACTATACTCGAGAGATTAGAGGTCTCAAGAAGAAGTTTCTCTTCTGCCCTGAGGGCTTTTATAGGGGCGCTCTTGTGAGATCGGGCATAACCGCCACTGGGCCCTTGCCACAGTCGTTACCTGTCAGGCCTGCGCAGGTGGCCGTTGTGGCGTACTCCTCGCACGGGTGAGTGACACGTCTCCAAAGTGACAGGCACACCTCCGCCTGCTGAGAGACGTGGGTGCAGACTATCAAAAGGACAGGGACTGTGCCGTTAGTAAGGGACGTGGCGTAGTCTAATCGGTATGGTTTGTCAGATAGAAGCTTCTTGAGGAATGCTCGTGCGACCCATTCGCGAGCTACTTTGTAGCAAGCTCGGAATACTTCAAGAGTACCCTTAGTAGAATTGGTCCTCATAATGATTTGTCTGCTTGGGAGCTCAGGCGAGCTGGTTTTCTTAGCTCGCAAGCTAAAATTGCCTCGGAATATCCCTTTGGAGGTAGCTCGGGGGATCCGGAGCTTGCATTGTGGTGAGCTCCTCCTTTTTCGCGCTACAATGTAGCGAACTATTTTATGGGCCTGTTACTTGGTTGTACTGGGCCACAATGTTGAGTTGTCGCTTACGCTGAGTCAGTGTCTACGTGTCACCGTTTCATAGGTTGGGTCAAATCATCTTTCATCAATTGCCCCCCACTCCTCGAGCTAAGAGTACCACCTTAGCGCGGGGAGTTTATAAAGTGCAATGGACTGATTTGACTGAAATTCAAACTTGATTGACTATCCTCATTAAATGCATTTGCGGGAATCAAGAGATCTTCTGACTTCCCTGACTTTTCGGATTCCAAAAACGTGCTGAGGTGGCCTTTAACTCCGAACGTCGTGTGGCTGCGACTACCTTAATTATGGAAGACGTGCTGCCAATCGCCTTCGGTTTTCAGAAGGCGTGCAGTTAGGGTGCCCACTGACCGTTGGATTTGCTTTGATCTGGGCCGTCAATTTGAAAGGGTGGAAACTATAAATAGGGGGGCCCCTCGGGCCCTATTTTCTCTCACGTCATCTTGTTGTCTTTGGATTCTGAAGTCGTGCGCTTCACCTAGTCTACCTGAGTTCCTCAGTCTACTCTGTTCCGTCTATTCTGGTGAGTCCCAATCACTGCTTGCCATGTCTGGGTACCCATACCATACCTATCACAGGGGCGATAGCCAGGATGATGATGCTCCCTCGAGCTCGGGGGGAGCCTGGGAGCAGATCCCGGAGGCTCAAGAGGCCTTTGGTGACATTTATATCCCTATGTCATGAGTACTGCCTTCCTTTAGACCTTGATATTTTTGTCTCTATACTTTGTATAAAGAACGCGGCTCCTGGGGTTCCTCCAGAGAGGCGCTTTTATTACCTCTCTTCCCGTCGCGGCTATAAGCTCTTGTACGAGTTGCTGAATAAGATTCCCGCCTAGAAGCAGGATTACTTTGTGGTTTGTAACCCCGAGGGGTGACCCTTCCCCACTACTTGGAGGGGCGCCATTTAGGACCTTGGGGCCGAGCTGGACCCTAAGACTCGGAAAATGATGCTGTTTTGGGCGTCAGTAGTCTTCCTTTGCTTGGACTACTTGACTGAGAAGAAGCTCGTGCAGGCAGGCTTGAGCCCGAGTAGGTCGACCTTTTAGGTCGTGTAGTGCCTTGTGACAATATTGTGTACACATGTATTTTGTTTTTTGTCGAACTAATATCTTGTAGTCTTTTAGCAGCCATCATGTTTAGTGCCAATTCGCGCCATCTTCTCTCAGGCAGCCAAAGATGCCATGCGAAGAGGACGCGCCCCGACCGGACCCCTCCTTTGGGAAGTACTAAGTTCGGGTCTGCTGAGGCGGTTCTACCCTCTTCTTCGCCCGAGGTTCCGATGCCCCCACCTGAGGGGGCTAGCGGGATTAGCCCTGGGGGAAACGAGCTCCCTCAGTCGGGGGAGGCTCCCCGTAATCCCCTTCAGTCCCGTCCTTACCCCCGGTTCCTAGTGGTAAACTGGGAAGGGGTAAATGATTATCTGGTGGCTCGCCAGAGGAGCCAGAAGGCGATCACTAATGACGAGATCGCTTAGTGGGGAAACATGGAGCCCGGGGACCTCTCCACGTTCGCCTCTGCTCATTGCATGGTGGTAAGTGACCTTTTTCCCTTTTTTCTCTCTCATTTTGCCCTTTTCCGCGTCTTCTGATCTTCTTTTCCATCAGCAGGTGAATTCCGCCATCCATGCCATGGCTCTCCAGACGCACATCCATCGCGCCGGGGGAGCGAGCTCGACCGGATCCAGGGTGAGCTCCATCACACCCGCAAGGGGAGTGAGTCTCAGGAGCTACTCGTCCATGTCCAGGAGGCTCAAATCGCCCGGCTTTCTGAAGAGAGCACACGTTACAGGGAGGAATCATCGAGGATGGCGGCGGAGAGGGAGCTCCTTAGGCAGCAGGTGCAGGACTTGGAATCCACTCTTCAAAATTGGACTTGAAACTTTGATCAGATGGTGGAGGCTGAGCGAGAGAAAGCAGTATGGGATTTTAAAGACTCCTAGGAATTTCAGGACCTCCATACGAAGTACGGTTCGTACCGCTCGGGGTTTAAGCTTTGTCGGTGGCTGGTTCAAAAGATGTTCTCCAGACTCAACCTCGACGGCATTACTATAAAGGATCTATCTCCTGAGACGGAGGACCAAGCGGAGGAAGAGGAGCCTGACTCTCTAGAGGAATAGGAGGCGGATCCTTGAAGCGGCATTTCTCTAGGCTTCCGGTGGCTTTCGGGTGCCGTAAATCTGGTCTTTCACAAGTTTTCGGTTGGGCAGTTGTGCCCTGTGATAATCAAACATTTCCCGAGTTGTTTAGCTCGGTTTCTGCACTTGTTATTTTTCTTTTCTTCTTCTTTTTTTTTTTGACAATGAAAGTTTTTTCCTTCTTCTAAGTATGATGAACTCCCTTTATTTTTGTCAAAGTGATCTCATCATTTGAGCTATTAAAGCTACATGCCCGAAGTAGGACTTTTCGGTGGTTGTTATCCCAATTTATCCTTTAACGTTTAAGGCCTCTATGGCATACTGCGAAGTGATTACTATGTATGCCCGAACTATGCATTGGTTGGTTATTCCTCAGTTCAACCAACGTATTGAGACGAGTTATGCTTCGTAGGGTTTAAACCCGAAATGCTTACGCCTTTGATTTTTCATACCTTGCCTTCGCCATTGAAGTGGCTAGGTCTTTCTTCACGTCGAGGTCTTTGTTAGCTCGGTGTTTTGGCCCTTGGGCTAAAGGAGTGGCTCGTGGCCCACTCTCGGAGTCTGCCCATGCCATAGGGGCGACTGAGTCCTATTGTGTCGATCTCATAATAGCTCTATATTCTGGCCCTTAGGCTTTGGGAGTGGCTCGTGGCCTACTCGATTCTTACAGATAATATTGCCTTAGGTTGACAATATTCCATGCTTGAGGTACTTGTTTCCCTTTGAGGGTCTCGAGCTCGTGTCTTCCTTCACCGAGCACTCATTTCACTTGGTAAGGACCTTCCCAGTTGGACCTGAGCTTGCCAGCGCCATGCTCAGGCACCATAACTTTTCAAAGGGCCAGGTCGCCAACGCGGAGGTTTCGCTTCTTAACCTTGGCGTTATAGTACCGAGCTACTCTCTGCTGGTAGGCTGCGGTCCTAATGTATGCGAGGTCTCTTATTTCGTCAAGTAGATCGAGGTTGGTACGTAGCTCATCTTCGTTTGTTTGATCACTGTATGTTTCTAGGCACAACGTAGGTACTTCGATCTCTACGGGGATCACTACTTCGATGTCGTATGTGAGATTGAAGGGTGTTTCTCCCGTGGCAGTCTTTTCTATGGTTTGGTATGCCCATAGAACACTGGGTAGTTCATCTTCCCACAATCCTTTAGCTCGGTCCAACTGTGCCTTCAATCCGCGGAGGATGGCTCTATTCGTTACTTCTGCTTGACCGTTTGCCTGAGGGTGTGCGACTGAAGTAAAGTTCTGTCGGATTCTCATGTCTTGACACCAGTCTTGGAATTTGATGTCATTGAACTGTTTGCCGTTGTTGAAAATCAATACCCGAGGTAATCCGAAGCGGCATACAATGTTTTTCCAAAAGAAGTTTTGGACGTTTCGGGCAGTTATCATTACGAGGGGTTCGACTTCTACCCACTTGGTAAAATAGTCCACTACTACCACTAAGAACTTCCTTCCACCCGTTGATGGCGGGAATGGCCCGAGTAGATCGATGCCCCATTGTGCAAAGGGTCACGGACTAGTGAGATACTTGAGGTCGGTAGCGGGTTGGTGGTGAATGTTGGCATGTCTCTGGCATTTGTCACATTTTGTAACGAGTTCAATGGCATCTGCCTTCATTGTTGGCCAATAATACCCTTGTTGAAGCGCTTTCTGAGCAAGAGCTCTGCCCCCAAGTGCCCGCCGCACAACCCCTCATGAGTGTCGCGGAGTATGAGTTTGGCTTCGGTAGGCTGCAAGCAATGTAGATAGGGGAGCGTGTAGGATCTCCTGTACAGTCGCTCATCTATCATGACGTATTTGGCTGCCTGGTGCTGCACCCTTCTAGCTGCATTGCAATTTGTAGGGAGGGTCCTGTGTAGCAAGAAGCTCGCGAGCGGGTCAATCCAGCTCGGCTCTGCTTGAACGATGGGAGTGACCTCCTCTGCCCCCCTGAGAATGCTAGATCGAGACAAGTCCTCTATGTACACGGTTCTCGTGGTGATGTCGCTAGTGCTGGCTAACTTGGACAGGGCGTCGACCTCAACATTCTTTGACCTAGGGATCTATCTGATGAAGTGTGACTGGAAGTCGAGTAGGGCCTCTCTAGCTTTGGTCAAGTAGGCAATCATGGTTGGCTCACGAGCTTCATACTGGCCGGTGACCTGGTTAACCATGAGCTGGGAGTCATTGCAGATAACAATGTGCTTGGCTTTTACTTCTCTGGCTAAGGTTAGTCCAGCTAGCAATGCCTCGTACTCCGCTTCATTGTTAGACGTTGCGAACTCGAAGCGTAGCGCGTACTCCAGTTTCATGTCACTTGAGCCGTGCTGGACTATTCTGCCTCGTTGCCCTGTTGGTTTGAGGAGCCATCTACATGAAGGATCCATGGCTCCTCATCCCAGCTCGCGCTTGGCCTAACTAGGAGAGATGCCACACTGGCTGCTACCTCATGGGGCTCAAACTGAACCGGCCTGGGAGCTTCGAGCTCACCCGAACTGGGGACCTCGCGCTCAACCAGCCTAGGGGCTTCAGAGCTGAACGTGCACTTGGCAATGAAATCTGCTAAGGCTTGGGCCTTAATGGCAGTTCGCGGCTTGTACTGAAAGTTGTACTCGTTGAGCTCAATGGCCCACTTCGTCAACCGACCAGAGACCTCGGGCTTAAGCAATACTTGCCTCAGGGGTCTGTCAGTGAGGACGATAACAGTATGAGCTTGGAAGTACGGGCAGAGTTTCCGAGTTGCGATTATCAGTGCGTTTGCTAGCTTTTCCATCTCCGGGTATCTCGTTTCTGCTCCCTGCAATACTTTACTAACATAATAGATGGGTCATTGGACCCAATCTACTTTCTTTATTAGTACCGAACTGACCACTTCGTCACTCGCCGAGAGGTACAGTTCTAAAACATTGCCCTCCTCGGGCCGGGTTAAGGTCGGCACACTAGCGAGGTATTTCTTGAGCTCATCAAACACGAGATGACAGTCTTGGGTCCACTCGAACCCTTTGCTCTTGATTGCCTTAACGAATGATAGACATCAGTCCACCGATTTAGACATGAAATGGCTCAGGGCAGCTATGCGGCCATTCAACCTCTGAACCTCCTTCAGCTTTTGGGGTGGTTTCATATCTAAAATGGCCTTAACTTTATCCGGGTTGGCCTCATGCTGCGCCGGTTAACGATGTATCCTAGGAACTTGCCCGATCTCACACCAAACACATACTTTCTTGGGTTCGTTCTCATATTAAACTTACGCAAATTTTCAAAAACAGAATGCAAGTCTTGTATTAATTCATGTGAGAATCGAGTTTTGACGACCATGTCATCTACATAGCATTCTACTTTTCTGCCGATTAACGACACAAACAACTTATTTACAAACCTTTGAAAGGCTGCCCCTACGTTTTTCAACCCGAAGGGCATAACCTTGTAACAGTATAAACCGAATTCCGTGATGAAGGCAGTCTTTTCTTCGTCCGCCGGGTCTATCGTTATTTGGTTATAGCCTGAATAGGCATCTAAGAAACTCAGCAACTCGTGCCCTGAGGTCGCATCCACCAAACGGTCATTTCTGGGGAGCGGGAAGCAGTCTTTCGGGCAGGCTCGGTTTAGGTCGGTGTAGTTGACGCACATGCACCACTTGCCATTAGCCTTCTTTACCAGAACGGGGATGGCTACCCAGCTCGGGTAATGGACTTCTCTTATGAAGTCAGTTGTGAAAAGCTTCTCGACCTCCTCGTCGACCGCTTTCCATCACTCCGAGGGTAGGTTGCCTTTCTTCTATCTAATGGGCCTCACTACAAGTTCAGTGTTCAGCTTGTGAGTTATGGGTTTGGGGTTTATACCGGGTCTCTCTGTCGCGGACCATGCAAAAATGTCTAAATTTTGAAGTAAAAAGCTTACCAATTCGGATCGTAGGGGCTTCTGGATGGAAGCGCCGATCTGAAGTGTCCGAGTCGGGTCTGCTGCTGAGGTTGGGACCGCGACTGTTTCTTCCGTGAGTGCAGCTCGCTCTTCGCCTTGCTCCGTGGGTCGCTCCAATTCGAGGTCATCGGCCACCTTGGTTTTCCCCTTCAGGGCGGCAACATAGCACTTATGGGATTCGAGTTGGTCGCCCCACGCTACTCCCACACCGAAGTCTGTTGGGAATTTCATAGCCAAGTGGTAAGTGGAGACCACCACCCGTAGGACATGGGTGATCGGTTGACCTATTATGGCATTGTAGGGGGAGGGGGTCGCTACTACCAGGAAGTTGTGTTTGAATCTGACCACACAAGGCCATGTGTCGATCTCTACAGGTACTGCTACTTTCCCAAGGGGGCAGACTTCTTTTCCGCTGAAGCCCACTAAAGGGGTGTCTGTAGGCTTCAGGTCGCTTCTCTGCAATTGAAGCTGGTCGAACGCAATTTTGAAAAGGATGTCGGTTGAGCTGCCTGAGTCCACGAGTACGTGCTTGACCTCAAAGTCATTGATTCTTAGCTTTATCACGAGCGCGTCATCGTGGGGGTAGTGGACTCCTCGCGCATCATCTTCTGTGAAGAAAATTGGCTCTTTTGTTCTCGGCCGCTTTGGGGGGTTCTGCTCCTCCCAGGTGGCCTCACGAACGACGTCCGAGCTGCTGCTGAAGTGCAACCCGCAATGATCGAACCTCCCACTATCATGTGGATGGTCCCCCAAACTGGCCTCTCCTCTGGGGGCTGCCTCTGCGATTGTTCGGCCGGCCTGCTGTTGGACTCGGGGGCATCTTTACCGTGCTCCCCTTGTCGACCTATTCTATTATTATTGCGATTATTATTTTGTACAAAGTTTCTCAAATATCCGCGACGAATGAGCTCCTCTATCTCGTTGCGAAGGTTTTTACAACTCTCGGTACGGTGACCGTGATCTTTGTGAAAACTGCAATACAGACTCTTATTTCTTTCATTGGGATTCCCCTTCAGATGGGGTGGCCACTTCACGAACGGGGCATCCTTGATCGCCATCAGGATCTCGGCCCGCTTCGCATTCAGTGGGGTGTAATCAGCTCGGTTCGCTACAGGAGCCCGGAACAATTGACCCGTCTTTGCCCCCTGAATCATTTCCTTTTTTCTTCGGCTGTCCCCTTGACTAGAAGGCTCTCCTTCTCTCTTTCTTTTTTAGAGTGCGCCCTTGCCCTTTTGGTTGATCTCCTCTTCGGTGGCTATGAACTTGTCCGCAAGCTTCAGAAACTCGGTTATGGTCGCAGGTTGGTTGACAACCATGTGCCACTTGAGACTTGGTGCAGTACGTGTTGTTGATAGAGCTGAAGTTGCTGGAACTGTTGCATTTGGGCCTGCATGGCCCACATGCACTGCATCAAGTCCTCCAGTTGGTTTGAACTGGCAGCTGGGGGCACGTCCAAAGGTTCGATGAACGTCGCTCCGACTGTAGCAGGGAGTGGGGCAACGACAGGTGCCAATGTGAGAAGCACATTCAAGCTGGGGATTCCGTCCCCAGAGAGGGGAACGGTGAACTGTCCGATACAGACAGTAGGAAGCTGGGGTAGTTCTCTAGAGTTGTCCATTTCCGTGCTTCGTCCAACGTTGCTAGAGGAAGCCATGAGCATTGGATTGTTTCAGGAAGATAAGAACTGAGAAAGTTTAGAGAGAAAGGCCTTTTGAAGCGTTTCCCACAGATGGTGCCAAATGATGTAGTGCAATCCGGTCACTCCTAGTTGGTTGCTAACTGCCTCCTTGTTGGCAATAGATGGCACTTGAGAAGATGAAAAGAAGGATTCCCGAGGATTTTACCCGATGGGAATACTCCGATGCTTAAGCTAGTATTGTGTACAGGAAGCAAAGGGAAAACGAAGGCTAAGAGTGTAGGTCACACTTTATCACTATAATCGAGAGATTAGAGGTGTCAAGAAGAATCTTCTCTTCTGTCCTGAGGGTTTTTATAGGGACGCTCATGTGAGATCGAGCATAACCGCCACTGGGCCCCTACCACAGTCGTTATCTGCTAGGGCTGCACAGGTGGTCGTTGGGGCGTACTCCTCGCCCGGGTGAGTGACACGTCTCCAAAGTGATAGGCACGCCTCTGCCTGCTGAGAGACGTGGGTGCAGACTGTCGAAAGGACAGGGACTGTGCCGTTAGTAAGGGACGTGGCGCAGTCTGATCGGTACGACCTGTCAGATAGAAGCTTCCTGAGGAATTCTCGTGCGACCCATTCGCGAGCTACTTTGCAGCAAGCTCGGAATACTTCAGGAGTACCCTTAGTATAATTGGTCCTTGGAATGATTTGTCTGCTTGGGAGCTCGGGCGAGCTGGTTTTCTTAGTTCGCAAGCTAAAGTTGCCTCGGAATATCCCTTTAGAGGTAGCTCGGGGGATCCGTAGCTCGCGTTGTGGCAAGCTCCTATTGCTTTGTTTCCGTTTTTGTGCTTGTATCTTTTTTTAATTTTCTGATACTCCGCTTGGCTTCTACAGGCATTGCCACTTCCATGAGATTGCATCATTGGAGCTGATTCAAGCGTTCGAATCGGAGTAGTAGTCCGTCGAGGCATTGCATACACTGGAGTCCTGAATAAGCCTTTCTAACCCATTTCTTCTATATTCACTTCTAAACCATTTCTTCTATATTCACTTCCGAGTCTCCTTTCCGTGCCCACGCCATTCACCTGTCAAGAATACCTAATCAGAAATAGGTGGAGAAGAAAAGGTTTAAGAGTGTATATAGAAAAAAAGGGTTGGAGTGGCTTATTCTGGACTCCAGCATATGCGAGGCTGTGGCTGGTTGCTGCAACAATTCAAATGCTTGAATCAGCTCCGCGGACGCAACTTCCTGAAAGCGGCAATGCCTGAATTTTCCAGTCAAGAGGAGTATTAAAAAAATTAAGAAATGTTGCATGCACAACTACCGGAACAGAGCAGTTAGTAACCCTCACACCCACAAGAAACATCCAGTCACTTATCCTACGAAATTAAAAGATAAAATAAGTCAATTAAGCTAGAGATGTTTTGTATACTTACATTGATATCGAAAATCGGAATCAATGGTAAGGCACAGAAGCCGGCAAGCCCATCCCCAAAATGCGCAACGCCTCGAGCAATCTAAAACTGCACATATAACCCAAGCAAATTAGGAACCAAAACAACCACAAGAGAACACCGAATGAACCCGAGATTTGAGAAATTTACATCAAAGAGTTGACCAGCTTCCTTATAGTATTGCGGCGAGAGGTTGCGCATCTTGCCCGCACGTCGAGCAATTTTCGTGCCTGCACCCATAAGAACCAACGATATTATTGTCACCTCCACAACCGACAAGCATTTTCTTCTAAAAATTTTAAAATTTAGGGATGCACACATTTGACAACAATCACATACCGATGCCGCTAACGAATCCGTATCACTTTCGAGTCTCCTTTCCGCGCACACGCCATTCACCTGTCAAGAATTTCTACCTGGATGTTGTGGGTGTGTGGGTTACTAACTGCTCAATTGCCGTTGTTTTGCTTGTAATTTTTCTTAATTTATTAATAATCCTCATGACTGACACCTTCATGCATTGCCACTTTCAGGGGATTGCGTCTGCGGAGCTGATTCAAGCGTTCGAATTGTAGCAGTGATCAGCCAAAGCCTCTTTTACGCTAGAGTCCAGAATGAGCCACTTTAACCCATTCCCCTTTTATTCTCTCTTAGACTTTTTCTTCTCCACCTGTTTCTGATTAGAAATTCTTGACAGGTGAATGGCGTGTGCGCAGAAAGGAGACTCGAAAGTGATACGGATTCGGAAGCGGCACCGGTATGTGATTGTTGTCGAATGTGTGCATCCCTAAATTTTAAAATTTTTAGAAGAAAATATTTACCGGTTGTGGAGGTGGCCATAATATCCTTGGTTCTTATGGGTGCAGGCATGAAGAATGCTCGACGTGCGGGCAAGATGCGCAACCTCTCACTGCAAGCTGAAGTTGCCTCAGAATATCCCTTTAGAGGTAGCTCAGGGGACTCGGAGCTCGTGTTGTGGCGAGCTCCTCCTTTTGTGTGCTACGATGTAGCGAACTGTTTTATGGGCCCGTTACTTGGTTGTACTGGGCCATAATGTTGAACTGTCGCTTACGCTGAGACAATGTCTACGTGTCACCATTTCATTAGTTGGATCAAATCATCCTTCATCATTACCCATTGTAGGACTTAGACTGAACTTCCCCCCCCTCCCCCCCCCCCTTCCCCGTTATACATCGATATTTGATTGTAGGGATCAAGAAAATATTTTCCTCGGCATCATTTACCTAGGTAAGTGGTACGCATCTCCTACTTTTATGGTTAAAATGGTCGTTAAAGAACATGGGTGAATGCATTTACACAGGTAAGTAGTTTACCGAAAAATGAACAGGGCCTTAATTAAATTTCTTCTCATCAAAAGAAAAGAAAAAAAAATAATTCAAATAAATGGTCGGCATAGCACTAATCTATATTTTTTTATAAAAAAAAAAGGGATTGGCTCCATGTCATCAGTTTAAATGTCTTGACCCATGGTTGGGAAATAATTAGATTACTTGAGTACATGATGTCATAAATCATATAATAAAGAACATAAAAATAAATGAAAGTTATTGTTATTAATGACGGAAATGGATAAAAATACAAAAAAAAAGACAAAGAAATAAGTCATTAAGTTTAGTAACTTCATCATCATCATTCACAATTTATCCCCATTACATGGGATCAACTGCGTTAGTTATGTTTCACTAATCCATTCTATTTAAAGTCATATCCACGTTAAATAATTAGTGCTTAAATTATTTCTTATTACTTCTACCTATGTCTTTTTTGGTCTATCATTATCTCTTCTAATTCCTTCTACTTGTAATAAATCAATTTTTTTAATATGAGTTGTTGGTAGTCTTCTATGCATGTGACTAAATCATCTTTGTCTATTCACTCTCATTTTATCACTTATTGGAGCTACTCCTATGTTTCTATGGATGGTTTCATTCCTTATTCTATTCTTTCTAGTTTTCTATTCACCCATCTCAGCATTAATTTGCATTTCTACCACACTCATTTTATAAACATGTTTTTTTTATACGACCCAACACTTTGCCCCATTCAAGATAGTTGGCCTTATAATTGTTTTATAGAATTTTCCTTTTAATCTAAGTGGCATTCTCCTATCACACAAAAATCTAAATTCACCCTTCATTATCTATTCTAATTCTTTGGTCACATCCTCAATCTCTCCCTATGAATTATTGAACCATTGAGTTATCTATTGATCTCAAATCCTAGTGTATCCTAATTAGTACTCTTATTATTACTAAATTTGCATGTCACAATTTAGCAACTTCAACGGTTATCAAATGGTCCCGTAGAAAGTATTACTGTAATTTTCCCTTTATTTATTTATCATGCAAATGCAATTTTTGCCCCCAATAAAAGCAAGCTATCATTAGGGATGGCAATTTTTCCCATGGGGATCTGTCCCGAATGGGGCAGGGATGGGGATGGGGAAATTTTCATCCCCGTTAGCGGGGACGGGGATAGCACTCCCCACCCCATGGGATCCCCACTAATATATATGACACATATATGTACATGTGTCTATATATTAATGTTTTTAAAAATATTGTTGAATATGTTTGAATCTTTCCTAAAAGAATTGTAAATTTTAATTATTTTATTTTTATTTTTTTAAATAAAATAAAAAACAAAATATTTAACATTATAAAAAATATGGGGAGTGGGGATCCCCGTGGGGACGGGGATGGGGATAAGCTTTTCCCCGTTAGCGGGGACGGGGATGGGGATGGGAATTTTTGTGGGCATGGGGATGGGGAGAGGCTCCCCGTCCCCACCCCGCCTTGTTGTCATTCCTAGCTATCATAAGCTAGACTAGGTCAAAGGTCAAGGGGATTATGGTGTGTTTGAGAGTCCTTTTCAATTTTAACAAACTTATAGAAAAGCTACTTTTTGAAAAAAATAATATATTTTTTTTTTTGCATTGGCTTTTTGTTCAAAAGAATCAAAACAACTTCTTGCAAGTTGAAGGGGCTAGAAGTAGGGGTGTAAATGGTTCTAACCCAAATTGAATCAGGCAATATCCAACGAATTCGATTAGAAAATTTGATATCCGAATCTGATTCGATATTTGATTTGAATTCAACCAACTAATTATTTTGGGTAATTATATAAATATATAAGTTACTTATATAATTTAATTATTATATACATTATACAAAAATATTTAAATATTATATATAATAATTAAATAATTAGTCAAATTCAAATATTTATTAAATCGAAATGGGTCATATCCAGATTCGATTTGATTAGTTAAACGATGTGAATAAAATATCCGAAATTGACTAATTATGATATTCAAATCATTTGATTTCGATTTGCTTATGCTGAATCTCAAATCCAAAATCTCTGATTTTTGAATACCATTGACACCTCTAGTTAGAAGGGCTGAAAGCGTAAGGATAGGCTAAAAATGACATGGTTCAAACTTTAAAATATTAAAAATTTATTTAAGCATTAATAAATTAATAATGTATATAACGATGGAACGTACAGGATCCTTGTAGCCGACCCATATAATTAGGACTTGGGATAAGACTTGGATTTGGACTTTTTAAAAATGAAAGCTCAGTTACTCACCAAACGGTTTTTAACGAGTTTTTCTATGTCCATCAACATAAAAAACAAAATAAAAAAGTAAAACAGAAACCCATTGGAGAAGGACTCCCAAATGCAGCCTAAGCGTAGTTGGGTACGTGTTACTTACTATATAAGTTAGGCAGCCCACACCTCCTGAAAAGGAGGGATGCCAAACGACCAACTCAACTAGGTAATGACTATATGCTTTTTTTTTTGGGTGCAAACCATATGTCCATATATTAAATTCCTTGTTGATATTATTGTACGTTGACAATGAATTCGAGGTCAATAAAAAAATAATTAATAATGCATAATTTCAGCATGCTCTATCTATAAAAATATAGACAGAGCGCTCTTCTTGGATCTGCCTTCCCACCGGGGGTAGCCCATCCCTCAACCCATGTGCACAGGCTGGAATAATATTATTTGCCTTAAACCCACAATTAAATAAAAAAGAAGAATGAAAGTATATTTGAAAAAAAATATACTCTCTAACTAACATGCAAATCTTAATAAAACATTTACTTCTGTACTGCATCCTAATATGTTCTTAGTCAGAAATGGTAACAGAATATAATTAAATAATCTGGGCCTTAAAAATAATCTTATTTATCTGGTTGAATTTAGAGTCTAGCGAAGAGCCATTGACAATTGGGCGGCTTTGATTATTTGTGTTTTATACTTTTATTTGATAGTCGAGATTTGAGAAAAGACCTTTTTTTCTTCCTTCCTGTGTTCTTATGTTTGAACATATAGACACCCTTCAAAACTCAGTAGAAAACGAGTTTTGGGCTTCAAAAATCAATACATATCATATAATTAATATGCATTAATATAGATACTTTGAAATTTGAACTTGTTTACAATTTATTTGGAAAGGTGGTCTTTATGCTAAAATAAAGCAACCATTTATATTTAATTTTTGGGTAAAAGTCTTAAAAGCATACCCAGAATTAATTTTCATAAATCAACTTAACGAACCCTGAATTTTCAAACTGATTTAAATATATCTTTTGGGCCGACTCCATTGAACTTAAATATACTCTCCATCAATGAAATGTCACATTTGAATTCATTTAAATTTTTTAAAATCTTATTTTACCCTTTTAGGTAAGAAAAAGAAGAAGAAGAAACATGAAAGGAAGGAAGAGAGAGAGAGAAAAAAATACTTTTAATAAGTGCATCGAGGTTTCTATAAATCTTATTCCATTTGATATTTATGAAAATGTAGATTTAGTCCTCATAAAATCACCCTCACAGCCTTTTGCTGCCATGCATTGAGAACATCTTCACACTTGTATATTTTTATCTATATATGGGAAGATATTTCTAATGCACAGGTGCAAAGAGCTGTGAAAACCATTTTGTGAGGACTGAATCTGAACCAAACTCAGGGTATGTTACCTCTTACCATTAATTTCTTATAGAATGTGTCCTATAAAAATATAGTATATGATTAAGAAGTCCAAATGATTATATTGTTTATATAAATATATCCAAACCATTAATATATAATATAACATATTATATATGTTAATTAATACACATGTTACATGTATAATTCATTCTATTTTACTCTGCTTGCCGCAAGGTGCCAGCTGGAATAATGAAATGATAAATCATGAGAATGTATTGAATCTTCGATTCGATTCAAAGAGGGATAAATGACCTTGGTGTCATCTAGATTCGATTCCCAAGCCTCCACCTCAATCTGTCAAAACCTTATCAATTGAGTCAGTTAGCATGGTTCAAAGTATCAATATGATATGCCTGATACATGTGCTGTGCCACAGCAGATTGTATCAAAATTTTAAACCTTACCGATTGTTGGTTGGCACTGTCTTTCAAGATCTCCATCTATTTGTTGACTAGTAATGTAATAACGCTGAAATCATGTGCTGTATTATTATTAAAAATATTGTTTTAATAATGCTTAAAAAGCTCCAAGTCTTTCACGTTATCAGTCAGACTTGATTTAAATTAAATAAACATTTAGTTGATGGAACGAGTGGGATATAGAAATGATAACGATAAGAAAGCGTGTGAACCGAAGAAATATGAAGAGAAAGACAAAAAGGAAATTAAATTGCAAGTGCGTGATCATTGAGTTAACTGATGGATCTGACACCGAAGAAATATGAAGAGAAAGAAAACAAGAAAATTAAATGCCAAGCGGGTGATCATTGAGTTAACTGTGGATGTTAATTGTGTTAAGGTAAGGAAACGCTTTTTATAAATGGGCATGTCCGTACCTTTACGAAGGTTTTTCTACCTTTTTCCATCTTTTCTTTCAAACCAAACATACTCATAATGTTTGGTGTATAACAAAAATAAATGGCTCTGGTGTACTGGTACAATATCTCAATGAATGTTTGCCATGTTGTATTTTATATATCAATAAAAGGTTTTTAAAACCGGATTTTAGTTCTTGGGTTGAACGGTCAACTATTTGGTTTGAATGAATAATTCATTCTGATAAAAAATAAAAAATTGAAAAAACAAAAAAGGCTAAAAATTGTTGTCTGAGTCAACAGTTTGACCACCTGGGTTAGAGGTTCACTGATCAATCAATGGTTTTTGGCCAAAAGGCAGTTTTTGGGTGAAACGGTGATCAATTCTCAATTTTTCTGATGACCGTCCAATCCGGTCCAATTTTGAAAACATTGTTCTCAACATTTTTACACAAAATGTATAATTGTTTATTGTTATTGTTGTTTAAGACACATAAGACAAATCAAAGTAGAAACACTCCTTTTACTAGGCTTTTAGTAGGGTAAGGAATGTCAGCTCTATGAATACGGTGATAGTTGGACCTCCAAAAATACAAGGAAAGAATAATACATTGAAGTTGGAAATCAGGGCAAGAAGAGAGGGGAAAGGAAATTTTGGCTGAACCCCGAAGGGTTGTTTACATATCCTTCGATGAGGGATCAGGCCACTGTAGTTTGCTGGTTCTAGATTTTATGGTTTTTAAAACCGACCCGGTGATTGAATCGGTCAAGAGTCCGGTTACCAGGTCGAATGGTCCGACCGTTCGAATTGAATGCCCAGCCTGTTCTGACAAGAAAATAAAAAATTCAAAAAAAATAAAAAATGGTCAAAACAGTTCGAACGGTTAATTGCCTGGTTCAGTAGTTCGCTGACCAAAATCAATGGTTTTGGGGGGGGAATCTGGTTTTTGGGAAAAAAGGAGCCAGTCACCGGTTCCCAGTTTTTTTGGTCCAACCATCTGGTCTGGTCCAGTTTTGAAAACCATGCTAGATTTAGAAATAAAGGCAACGAGAGAGAGAGAGAGAGAGAGAGAGAGAGAGAGAGAGAGAGAAGGAAATGCAATCGAGGAGGGAAGACCATGTAAGATAGAAAGATGGAGAGAGTCTATTTAGGTATTTGAACATGTCAAGTGTATTTGATACTTTATAAGGCTAACACTAAGGTTATGTTTGGTTTGAAGGAAGAAGTAGGGAGAGGAAGGGAAATGTAAGAAAACCTATACAAGTTTTGTAAAGGTTTTCTTACCTTCTTCTCCCTTTTCCTTCAAACCAAACACAGCAGCCTAATATCAAATTCACATACATTCTGTATCTTAGATTGAAATTTAGCACCATAGCCATCTTGCTTCTTGTACTTCCCAACAAACTTCGGCTTTGTGGGGGCCTCATTGAAACTTATGGCCCCACAATGAAATATCCAGAAGAGAATGACTTGGGTTTCAGAATTTGCAAAATAGAAAAGAAGCACTCTTTTGTTGGTATAACGATTTTAGCCACAAACTCAAGTTTCACGGGGAGATTCAATGCTGAACTTCTGGTTTCCCTCTAAGAATTTAGAAGGTAAACGATGACTGTTGGATTTGGCACCAGAAATGTACTCACAGAGAATGCAATTTGTATGATCTTCTGAAAACAATCACCAGAAATAGAATTTCTGGAATTCTAACAGCTCTTCATTGTAAATTCATAAAACACACGATAGATAGAGATCATCTGGCAAAGACTATAAGCGCACAAACAGAATTTCTGGATTTCTGAAAGAAAATACCAAGTTCAACAGCAGTTATTGACTGTTTCATTTGGGATAAGTTTTCCATCTAAATGCACCACAAGCCAGCCCAGTTATAAAGAAATAGTTAAATTACTTGGGTACATGGTGTGATAAATCATATAATAAAGAATATAAAAATACAAAAAAATTACAAAAAAAAAAATCTACCATACCTTTTATATTATATATTCATCATATTAAACAAAAACAAATGTGTGGTAAATGAAAATTATTGTTATTGATGATAGAAATAGATAAAAAGTACAAAAAAAAAAGAGTTAGTATTTAACTTTATAACCTACTAACTAAATAAAACAGCTCAATGTTTCAACAAGATGGAACACTAGGTCATTTGGTTAAGTCAATGTTTTTTCGTAAATTAACAACTCATGGACTAAATGGATTTGGTGACAAGTGATTCAGTTATATTCCCACCTACCAACTTAGGGGTTGTTTGATAACAAATGAAGTTGCTGAACTAAAAAGCCTATTGTTTTGTCTTTTGGGGAATAAGATTTTTAAGGAGGTCAAGGACTCCTTAATGGCTGAAACGGAAGTGGGGTAGGTTGCTTGCCCTTGAATGTTATAAAAGATAAAGAAATAAGTCATAAAGTTTAGCAATTTCATCATCATCCACACCTGATCCCAATTATATGGGATCAGCTACATTAATTATGTTTCACTAATATGTTTTATTTAAAGCCATATACATGGTTAAATTATTAGTTCTTAAACCATTTCTTACTACTTCTACCTATGTCATTTTTGGTCTATTTCTAGCTCTTTTAATCCTTTCCACTTGCAACAAATCAATTCTTCTACTAGGAGCTGTTGTTAGTCTTTTATGCATGTGATCAAACCATTTTAATATACTCTCTCTCAATTTATCACATATTGGAGCTACTCCTATATTTTTATGTATGGCTTCATTCCTGATCATATTCTTTCTTGTTTTTCCATTCATCCATCTTTGTGTGGGTTACTAATTTGCTTGGATTATATGTTTAGTGTAGTTGCACATTGCTCGATGTCTTGTTCCTTTAGGGAGGGGCTTGTCGACTCTTGTGCCTTACCATTGTTTCCGATTTCAATGCAATGTAAGTATATGACACATCCCATGTTTAATGATCTTTCATTTTCTTTTTATTCCATAGGATAAGTGGTTGACTGTTGCTCATCAAGCTCTAAGTAGTGGCTCAATGGACATTGGCCGCCATTCAAGATATGACTGTCAATAGGTGGGGTCTGAGTCTGCAATAGGTAGAAGCACTCCCAAACTGATCATTAATTGGGACAAAACCATAGACCCAAAACCATCATTTTTAACTTAAAATTTAGGTTTAAACAATAACATTGGTTAAAAACTGAACCAAATAAACTTAAAACCACTTTTCTTATTTAAATGCTATTCTAAAATTTAAATTTTGATCATAAAACATTAATAAAATTGATAGAAATTTTTTAAATTATTTATATATAAAAGGTTAAACACCTATGCCTATCTATTTATCATATTTGACACTTTAAACCTATAGTATGATAAAAATTATAAGAAAACAAAGGAAATATTATATATGCCTAACAAAATAATTGATTTCAGAAGGGGTAAGAAACGGAACTGATCCAATTATTAATTCCGAATGGAACCAGAACCTTTACAATTGACTCTATCTGTCCAGGCCCATCGAGTAAACCCAAATCGTTGACAACCCTTTCAAGAATACAGAAGATGGGAAGGCTAGTGCTTCAGCAAGGTTGGTATCTCTTTTTCTTTTCCATTAGGATCTGTTCTTCTACGTCAGGACCTTTCCAACCCATACTCAATGTTCAAACTTTTGCTATTGTGGCGTATGATTCTCTCATATGATTTTATTTACTTGCTTCATTTGCTCACCAAAGCTCCAAAAACTCCCTATTTGCTAATGTTGTTCATTCATTCATCTTAATAAAATATATTTTTAAAAGGTGGTTAAAATTATAAAATCATTACTTTTTTGTGTGAAAATTAAGATTTTAAGACCCTAACATGGACTTGTTTGGGCTTGCCTTGAGGAGCATGACACAAAAGCGGCTCATAGAATCAAGAATATAATATGTTTTACATCACATTAGCTGCTTTAAGTAATGCAATTGAGAAAAAAAAGGATCGTGGGTTTTACATGTTTGAAAATGTTTTATATGTTTGATTTTATTTTTAAATCTTCATTTGAATATGCATTACATGTTATGTTTATGTATTTTAATTTTAGATAATAGATTTTTTTAATTTAAGTTTATACTTTTATTAATATTATGTTCATCTTTTTTTGTATTTTCTGAATTTTTTATTTTTAGCTTTTTATTTTTGTATTTTTGCTCTTTTCTTTAAAAAGGTGCACGCCTCGCATTGTGCAATGGGCCTCGGGTGCAAATTGGCCCCTGAGCCTTGTGCTTTTAAACACTAGTATTGAAAAACTAAAATTAGATATACCAAAACTTACTGTATGTATGTATTCCATGCTAATCACAGAGTGGAAGCTATGATAATATAATCACGTTTTGACTCGAAATTCAATTAATCCATATATAGTGGCTGTTTAACCACAATATGATGGAAACCAGTAACCAATAATGCAAATTCTTGAGCCCTTTGTTTTTCATGGTTAAGTTCCTTAATCGTGGTTTGGTGAACTAAAGCCGACATGGGGAACTAACCATGATACATTAAGGTAACTATTCTACATAGAAATGATTGAGTTTCTGGACTATAGAGTATTTTACCAATTGGTTTCTTGTTTTGCAAATTCATCTTGGAGTGGGGGTTCACTAAAACATCCTTGAGTGGGAAGAATTTGTGGTAATCTGATACTTCCTAAGGTGGTCATTTAATTAGTTCCTGATGCTTGAAAATTTGCCTTGAACGCTTGATCAAGGAAAGAGAATTCAATTGGGTAAAATAAATGTCTTATGTGCAAGAAAGAGGAGAAATATGGCAATGCTTGTTTCTTCATTGTAGCTGGCTCTATGAACTTGGCTTCAAGAGTTCATGCAATCTTTGTCATGTTTCCTTTTGAAGCAAGTGATTTTCTGAGGCATCTAAAAAGGATGAAACAAGAATCTTTGAAATCTTATCGAGAATCTGTGAGAATATATACGCATTAGTAAGTGACTGGCCATTGGTTGTAAAGAGATTCTAAAATACAAGTATGGGGAAAGAAAGGATATTTTGGTATTTTTGTGAGACCTGGTTCTATATAGTTAAAGTTATGGAACTAATCATGGTGATTCTAGTTTTGCATCTTTACTGACTACGACTTGTTGAAACATCAACACTTTTTCTTTCTTGCAATAGTTTTGTTTCCATTAAGAAGACGATTAATAAAAATATCATTTATATCTAATTTTAGCAAAAATGGTTCTTTTTCATTCTCTCAGTTCTGTTAATTCACATGGATGAACAAATGGATGGTAAAACATTGATTGGGAGTTATATCTGTACGGAGCAACCCGGTGAATTCAGATGGCAACCTGGTTCTCTTACTCAGGTCCTCTCTCTCTCTCTCTCTCTCTCTCTCTCTCTCCCTCTCTCTCTCTCTCTCCTGCTTCTTTTCCCCTGATTAATAGAGCTTGGGCTTCAGAATAGGCTGAAGGGAAAATGAAT
This sequence comes from Nelumbo lutea, assembly GCF_056320005.1. NCBI lineage: Eukaryota > Viridiplantae > Streptophyta > Magnoliopsida > Proteales > Nelumbonaceae > Nelumbo > Nelumbo lutea. Next base: position 10,430,701 of record NC_142691.1, read on the forward strand.
GTTCTTCCCTGATCCACCTAGTTGATATTTTAGGGCAAGTTGTTTTTGGACCCTTCCCTTGAGGACTCTAGAATTTGGTTAGTCTCACCAGATGGTCTTTGCACATTCTCCTCTTTTTTCAAAGTCTTTGTTTGCCTAATCCTAGTGAAAGAAATTTGGATTAAGCCTATTCCACCTAAAAGTTCATCTTTCTGTTGGGAAATCTTCCTTAGTAATGTAAATACTTATGATATGCTGCAGAGAAGAAAGCCTTATGCTTGCCTTTCTCCTCGCATGTGTTTCATATGTAGGGTAGTGGTGACTGGTGAGACCCTATCTCATTTATTAATCTCCTGTTTCTTTGTACATTGAATCTGGGAGTTTTTCTGCTCTTTTTGGATGCAAGTGGGTCCCTCCTTAAGATGTGATGGGCATTTTCAATATTGACTTCTTGAGGCAATAAATAAAAGAGGGAAAGTGCTCTGGAGAGCCACTAAGGCAGCAATTAGTTGAGTAGTGTGGGAAGAAAGGAATAATAAGATCTTCTTTGAAAAAAGCAGGACTTTGGAGGAGGTTATAGACAACATAAAATTGAAGGTAGTGCTGTGGGTAAAGACCTTGGATAGCTTCCAAATCTTCTCAATCATTGGCATTTTAAGAGCCAGGACCGAAATAGCACAATCCTCGAGAGAAAAAAGATAGATTTAAAGTGGATTGGAAATCCCCAGAAGGCAACAATGTCAAGTTGAATTTTGGTGGAAGTTCCCTTGGAAACCAGGATATGGTAGGAATAGGAGGGGTAATCAGGAATTCTAAGAGGAGGGTTTGGCTTTATTTTCAGGGCTAATTGGTATGGGAAACACTTTGAAGGCTGAACTATTGGCTCTGCTACAAGGTCTCCGGTTAGCAAAGCAGCTGGGTTTTAGGATGCTTGAGGTGGAAGGGGATTCAAAAGTTGTTATTTCATGGGAAAATTGCAATATACATACTCCTTGGACTCTTAAACATGTGTTTAGGGAAGTGGAAAAGATTGCAAAGGATATGGAGGCTGAATTTAAGTGGATAAGGAGTACAAATGGGTTTGCTGATTCCCTTGCCAAACAAGGGGTTATGTGGCAACAACCGTTTTGTGCTTCTATGTAACTTGGGTTTGAAATTTGGGGATGACATTCTTGTCACCAAGTTGTACTAGCCACAACTTTAATCAAATATAATAAAATAAAATATATTTTCTGATGATAAAAAACAATGATATGCAGCCATGCAGCCATGGTTAATAACATTATCATAAGGCACCTACCTTATGATTTTTGTTGCCTAGGCTGGCACCTACTTTCCTAGATGAGTGCCTTTTGATATGAGTGAAGTTGTTCAGAAGAGGAGACATTCTGTTCTGCCAACAAGGGCGCAGGGAAAATGCTCAAGAAAGTGATTTTTAGTTCCAAAGATTATGCTTTAAATTCGAGATGGCATTGTTCTATCTTAAGGAGGAAAGGTTTTGGTGAAAAGTGGTGTAAATGGATTAAAGGATGTATTTTGACATGTCATTATTCCATCTTGGTTAATGGTATGCTAGGGTTTTCTTTCTAGCAAAAAGAGTCCTTTGACAAGGAGATCCTATCTCCCCATTCCTGTTGACACTAGTATCAGATGTTTTGAGTGGATTGATTTCAAGTGCTGATGCTAGCACCCTATTAAATGGTTGGAGAGTAGGAATTTGGAAGAGAAGGGATAGTGGTTACTCATTTACAATTTGAGGATGATATCATAGTTTTTGTGATGGAGAGATGGAATAATTAAATAACCTTAAAAATCTTATCAATCAATCTGGAAAGATCTCCAACTTAAATGTAAATTGGTGTAAAAGTCACTGGCCTAGAGGAGGAAGTCACTAGCCTAGCTAGAGTTTTGGGCTGTGAGGTTAGTGGTTGGCCTTAGAATTATTTGGGCCTACATCTTGGGGAGAACCCAAATTTGGAGAGTTTTGGCTACCTGGTCTTGGAAAGGTTTAGAAAGAAGCTCGCTGGGTGGAAAAGAAATTACATCTCACTTGTGATGTGCTTCAAAGAAGAAGGCCAAACTGGTGCCTTTTGAGAAGATTAAAAGCCTATCCAAGGACATGCAGCTATTAATTCAGTGGACTCCAAGAGTGGCAAATGGATTTGCAGACCAGCTAGCTAAACGAGGGGCTAACAGGTGACATTGTTTCTGAGCTCAGTTGTAAGGCTGATAAGTCAAAGTTGATAGTTTGCATCTTTAAATTCTAGTGGGGTAGCTGAGGCTACTTATAATCTGTAATATTTCCTTTTTTCTTAATGAATTTTCCTTTTATTGATAAAAAAAAATGGTGCCTTTTGCCCAATATTTGCTTCACGTGTTTTAGTTGTGGTGAGAGAGTTAAGCACCTACTTATTTCCTGCCCTTTTGTCACTTGTATTTGGGAGTGGTTTTCTTCTTTCTTTGGTTGCTGGTGGACTCTTTGAAGGAAGTTTCTTTAGGCAAATGAAGGCAAGGGGAAGAACTTTATGGAGAGCTTCAAGAGCAACAATACTATGGGTGGTATGGGAAGAAAGGAATAATCAGATTTTTCAAGGGCAAGGAAAAATCTGATTATTCCTGCCCTTTTGTCACTTGTATTTGGGAGTGGTTTTCTTCTTTCTTTGGTTGTTGGCGGACTCTTTGAAGGAAGTTTCTTTAGGCAAATGAAGGCAAGGGGAAGAACTTTATGGAGAACTTCAAGAGCAACAATATGGGTGGTATGGGAAGAAAGGAATAATCAGATTGTTCAAGGGCGAGGAAAATCTGAGGAATAGTTAGATTGCATTAACATTAAAGTGGTTCATTGGGTAGAAATTATTGATTTGTTTAAGGTGTTCCCAGTTGATGATAGTAATCAGGGGATGGAACACAATAGCAAATTCTTCACATTCCAAGCGTATTATCCAAGAAACTTGGGCACCATCGACACAACGAAGGTTTAAACTGAATTTTGATGGGAGTTCATTTGGCAATCTGGCGTAATTAGGTATAGGGGAGCTTTAAGAGATGAAGAAGGAAAAAACCATTGCTCTATACTTGGGACCAATAGGCATGGGATACTTGTTAAGAGTTAAGGTGTTGGCCCTCCTTCAAGGGTTGAGATTGGTTAAACAATTGGGATTCCATCAAATTGAAGTGGAGGGGTACTCAAAGCTGGTGATAGGCTAGATGCAGGAAGGAAGTCTAGGAATCTGGATCCATAGACAAGCCATGCCTGAAAAAATCATTGATCTATACTTGGGACCAATAGGCATGGGATACTTGATTAGAGTTAAGGTGTTGGCCCTCCTTCAAGGGTTGAGAATTTTAAACAATTGGGACTCCATCAAATTGAAGTGGAGGGGTACTCAAAAGCTTGTGATAGGCTAGATGCAGGAAGGAAGTCTAGGAATCTGGATCCATAGACGCCATGCCTGAAATTTGGTGTCTAACAAGGGATATTATCAAAAAAAGAAAAACAAAAAACAAAAAGTAAAGGAAATTGATGGATTAGTCAAACAAGGGTCAACCAGGGAACTTTTTTGGGCAGCACCGTGATAGTGGATGTCTTTGTAGGGTAGCATCCATAAAATGGGGTGCTTTTTCTGTATTTTTTATTAATCATTAAATGAACATTACCATTTCCAATTAAAAAGATTGTGCTTTAAATTCCAGTTATTTGACAAATCGATAATATCAAGAAGTGAAAAGGATGGTCATGTGTATGAAAATGGAATCAGTTATGGGCAAGAAAGGGGTGTATTGGATGGGGTAACATGAATTTACAGAGATGATTTGGGGTGGGGGGGGGTTGATACTTACACTATGGAAGAAAAGGTAGAGGTGGGTGGAGGTCAAAGGAAAGAGGTTGAGGTGTTGAAAGGGAGAGGAAGAGAAGACTCTTAAAAATTTAAGTATGTAACAAGATTAATTGACGAGTTCATGAATGTGCATCAGAGGTTGTGTGGGTGATGTGGTTAGGTTAGAGAAGGAGGGTATTGAGTATGGGGTTGATACCATACTTATTGATAAGGTGTTCAAGAAATGAGAAAGTGGTGTTCAATAGGGTAACTGTGAAAGCAGTAGACATGAGTAGGAGACTGTGTTTGTACTTTGTAGGAGGTGAAGACTCTGCAAGGACAACTTTCTTGGAGCTATAAGAGAAAGGGAGAAAGAAGAAAAAAAGGTAATACAGGTTTGGATTTGGAGATGTTTAAAAAGGGATTTGGTTATTAATGGAGGGTTGTGAAGTCTTATTGGGAGGTGGTCAGTGGTGTTAAGAGGTGTTTGAATGTGCAAGGTGGTGTGAGTCGTGTGACTGATCAGTTGGGCACAAGGATAAAGGTGGGTGGGGGTTTTGTTGGGTGATCGTTGTACTTCTACATCTTACTTTTTGGTAGGTGGCAGGGTAGTGAGTGGTGAGGGTGCTTAAGTTGGGTTCTCTTTGGGTTCTTCTTGCCTCAGTGATATTTCTTCATCCGGCGTTGTATTTTGTCCTTATTGTTTTTGGTAAAAATTTATATACTCAAGAAAGAAAATCAAGGTGTTCAGGATAGGGAATGCGATGTCTTCTCTTGACAACTATGCCTAGATCCTTAATTTCAAATTTAGAAGCCAGGGCTTCCCTTAAGTTGTCTATCTTAGTAGGATGTTTCCATGTAACCAGAATGCCGTCATTATTCTAATCATGATTGTTTAGGAGTCATCACCCCTCTTTACCAACAATTGCTTCAGCCCATATATTGACTTCTTTAGCATGCACACTTTTTTCTTGTAATCCTTGTTCAACTAGTTCAACTCCTGGAGGTAACTATACATACACCTGTTTTGGGACTTTTGGGATAGCTCCATTCAATAATGCATTTTTGACATGTAGTTGCTAGAGGAAAAATAATAATAAGCAGCTAGAGGAAGCAGAATATGGATCAAGTTTATTTATGTCACTAGTGTGAGCATGTCTTGATAGTAAACCTCATAGATCTATTTATACCCCTTCGCAATCAGCCTTGCTTTGTATATCTCTATGGATCCATTAGCTTTATACTTCACAATAATGTTCCACTTAGAGCTGACTGGTTTTTTATCCTGAGGAAGATTGATGATATCCTTGTCTTATTATTTATTAGTGTCTTCATTTTCTGATTCATGGTATCCTTAAAGTTGGATTGAGGGAAATTTCATAAGGAAATTTGAACTTTTTATTTCTCTCCTATTTTCTGTCGAACCAAACACAGGTAAGTAGATATCAAAAGGAACAACATGATTAGAAGGAGGTCTTGGAGCAGTAAGGGAAGCACCTGAGTCACTTTGGGTCAAGGTATTTGATGGTTGTCATAGATCAATTTTGGGGACTACTTTCTGGTGACAACTGTGCACCTGCAAATCTTTTCGCTGCATATTAGAGCTAGAGTCAGAGCCGTAAGTAGGAAGTGGACTAGTAGAAAGTGAGTTGTTGGACATAGGTACTAGAGTAGGTAGAAATAAGCACTCCTCTCTCTTAGTGTAAAATCTCCTCCTGAAGAGAGATGGAAGTAGCATAGAAAGGCGAGACTCAAAAAGGACAAATCCCTGGTAACAAAACATTTATTAGAGACAGGATTTTAACAACTATAACCTATTTTGGTTTCATACAGTAAACACAAAACACTTAATCAGTTTCATTACTCTGAGTAGCTTTATTCCAGTTTTCTATTTTGTGAAAGCAATATGAGTGCTGTGGAATTAGAAATTTCTCCACTAGCAGTCTTATTAGTGTCCTTTGCCTGGACAAATGGATATGACTTGGTGCTCTGTCAATGGGGTTGGATTTGGTTTTGGTCAGGCTTGACCTGACTTAGTATTGTAAATGTGCAGAACCAGTTTGAAATCGGGCTCCATATGTGTCTGTGGTAACAAACCCAGAACCTATGTAATTATTAATTGGGACTATTGGGTCTGACCTGATAACACCTGATTACAATTGACAGCTATACTTTTAGCCTGTAATTTGACAATAAACCTACTTTTTAAAATATTTGGTAGTATATACATTTTGAAAAATGCAAGACTATCTGGAACTATTAGGTCTGTTGTTTTAACTTCTATGATAACACAGAGCCACTATCCTTAGAAATGAGAGTCAAATATTTTAACTCCATGTTTGTTACAGTTCTTTTATTTGGGTCTGAATGTTTGTAGTTTGCTCAACTTATGATGATAGATTAAAGCAATGGTTGCTAGTTAACACTTAGTACATTAGTATTTTGTTTATTGACCAAAGAGTACTTTTTAGTAACAGGCAATATCTCCTTTGGTGTCCTTTTGATAAGAGTGATGATTGGACTGTCAAACCGTGAAGATCTGTTTGATATAGTGAATGCATGGTATCCAAATTTGGAGGCTATTGCTGAGAAACTTATAGGTATTCTCTGCTGTTCTTATATGCTGGTGCTTTCAAGACTAATATAATCCTTACAAAATTGATTTCTGTTGTGTCAGAGACATTTGGAAAGATCAACTCTTCTCCATCTTACCAGCCTGGAGGATGTGTTGGTTTTCCTGCTTCTTCTGCTGTTTTAAGCAGGTTCTCTTTAAGGTAGATAGTGCCTCTCTAGCAACTCTGTGCATAATAAGACCCCAACAGATGTCATTATTTTTCATGTTTTGTTATATATTTACAGGGATCTGCTGAAATGGTGCAAAAGAATCACAGGTCAAGGTTTTAACTTTATGGGGCTTAGCTTATCAGCTTATGAAAGTAAAAGCATTTGTCAAGAGGTTGTATTTGATTTCCACTTTTTATTCCTTCTTGTGATAATGTGATGGATGACTATTGACTTGTTTCTACTGGTTACTTAATAAACTGTGGGTCTGTATTTATTTTTGCATCTTCCTCAATTTCTTCTGAAAGTCGACTGTTAATAATGAGACAAATAGCAAAGATGTGGGGAGTACCGATGTAAGAAGCAGAAACATTATATCCTCTTAATAAGCCCATAGTTCAGGTGTCTGTCTTTTCTAATCATTGTGTCTGATACGTTTGTGCTATGAGCATCAAGTACAAAAATCTGAAAATTTTTTTCCTGCAGGATTTTCAATCAGATTTATGAGTTGGAAGGGTTACCCTCAAATGCACTGAAGCTGCATTACATGTAAGCACTTACTCTGTTTTATATTACTTGTTGCTTACTTTCTGACATTGGTTGACTTTCTTGATGTGTTTTCTGCAGTTACATCACTAAAAGAAACCTTTTGTGGATATCTGTAGTTCACTACATGTTCTTGAGAGGGTAGCATGTTCTGTTAAGTGCAATGAGCCAATTCTTTTGGTTGGTGAAACTGGTACTGGAAAAACAACTCTTGTACAGAATCTTGCAGTGAGGCTTGGTTAATCACATACAGTCTTGGTATTCTGTCTAGGCAGTTTGTCATTATGATGGTTCTTTTGTGTACGGGACTCTTATCATGTGGACTAGAAATTGAATGCTAATTTGCTTATCTTGCAGAACTTAAGCCAACAAAGTGACATTTCAGACTTATTGGGTGGCTTTAAGCCTACAGATCCAAGATTTATATGAATACCTGTTTATAATTTGCTTATCTATTCCCATCCCCAAACTCAATCTCCTTTTCTAAATTTCTGCTTGTACTTATACTTCAATTTGCCATAATGTGGAAGGTAGGAGCCAACTGTACTAAGGATCATCTATCCTGAAATTGTAGTGTTGTCTTCTTATTGTTGTTATTACAATCTTTTATCAGTTGGTTAGCTATAAACATTATCTTGTTGTGACTGGTGATATCATATGTGTCCTGATTTTTTCCATCAGGGACTTGGTGTTTGATAATTGCAACTTTTTTTTGGATAATTTGTTTGATAATTGAAACTTTCCTCCACTATGATTGGATGATGATCATCATGATCCAAGCCTTACGCCAACTATATAGGATTGGTCAACATGAATCCCGTTTCACCATTCCTCCACTATGATTGGATGATAATAACCTTGATTGCATTTTTTTTTCTTTATAGCTTCTTTTTTTGTTGATAAGAGGCAAAATATGACAGTACTCTTCTGTGCTTGTATGCAGGACAATGGGGATTTTCTTGTTTGTCTGAGAAAACATGTGTCTGATAGGAACTGGAAAATGGTATTAAATGGATGTCAGAAAGGCCTTGGTTTTTCCAGGAAGCAAGTTTGTGAGGTTGGTAAATCTCTATCTGGTACAAAGCGAAAGCGACTTGAGTGAAGAACTCATCCAAGCTTGGGAGCGTTTTTCCATGAAACTTGAGACAGCACGTAGGCAGATTGGCTCTTCAGCTATGGTTTTTTTGTTTGTGGAAAGAGCATTCGTGACAGCAATTAAAAATGGTCATTGGATATTACTTGATGAAATAAATTTGGCTCCTCCTGAGATGCTACAGAGAATTACAGGGGTTTTGGAAGGAGACGATAGTTTAATTTGTTTATCTGAAAGGGGAGATGTTGATTATATTCATTGACATCCTGATTTTCGTATATTTGCTTGTATGAATCCTGCTACTGATGCTGGAAAGAGGGACTTTCCATATTCGTTGAGAAGCAGGTTTACATAGTATTTTGTTGATGATGTGTTAGATGATGAATATTTGACTCCATTTGTGAAACAATTTATGGATTACAGCAGTCCCAATAGAGAATTGGTAAATAAAATTGTGTGTTTTTACAAAGAAGCTAAGAAGGAACCTGAAGAGAGGCTAATCAGAAGCCCCAGTTCAGTTTAAGGTCTCTATACTGTGCACTGGATAGTCCTTGTTTCAAGTTTATGAACAGTATGATACTATCATATTTGTAAGGTGGAAATATGCCTCCAAATGTTCCCTTTGATTGTTTACTTCTTGGATAAGGGGAAATTGAGTGATGATGCTTTCTTGGATAAGGGGAAATTGTTGAAATACATGTTGATGAGATTCCTGAAGATGAACTGAGCACAATACTAGATGGGAGGTGCAAAATTCCTGAAAGTTATGCGAAAAAATGGTTGAAATTATGAAAAACTTGCAGTTGCAACGCCAGAGTAGCAAAGTTTTTGCTGGAAAGCATGGTTTCATAACTCCAAGGGATCTGTTTCAATGGGCTGATTGTTTTCAGACCTTTGGTAACTCATGCTGGAAAGACATGTACCAAAAAAGCTTTGACCAATCAAAGCTCCCCTTAATTTTGATAAATACCATCCTATTGGTCAACATGTTTATGATATTGGTTGATTGGTTACAAGTTTTTTTTTTTTTTTTACATCCATGGGTTTGAAAAAATATACACAACAATACTTTGAACTATGATCCCAAACGTAACCACCTCGTTCTTACTTATTATCTCTCTCTCTCTCATTCTCTCTCTCTAATCTTCATTGTTTTCGGTTTTTTTATTAACTAGTAAACATGTACATGCATTTACATGTGACAGTATCTCTAAAGCCATGTTCGTTTTTTGTAAAGTGGAGGGAGGAAAGTTTGGTCAATGGGACTATGAATCCCATTGACCAATTTACCTGTGTTCGAATTTTAAATTTATGTGGGACCCACACAAAGTTTTATTTTCCTGGGTATCAGTTCCCCGAGTAAATGATACACTTGGGATACTTGGATAAATTGGTTTCCCGAGTGGAGGGTAAATAAATAAAAAGTAAAATCTCAAAATTGCCCCCACAAGATGAGCCCAGATCACGGCTCTACGTTTCTCCTCTCACCTCTCGGCTCTGCATTTCTTCTCCTCCACTACGTTTTTCTCCTCCTCCATTCTACTTCTCCAAAAACCACATTGTGTTTCTCCTCTTCCACTCCATAATCTTGTTGTGCGGCATTGGTCCTCTTAGTTGTTGTTCCACTTAATCAAGTCATCGGCTATTGGTTCTCTCAGTTGTTGTTCCGCTTAATATAGTAATCGGCTCCACCGTTGATGCTTCATCCTCCTCCACTCTGTTGCCGATACCATTGAGCTGCTCGCTGCTCACTATTTTTTTCTCCATTGAAATGGTAAGAATCGGTGATGTACATAATGCATCTCTTTTTTTATCCAATAATGCATCTTATTGGTCCTCTTTTATTACTATTTCATTTATTTCCTTTTTATTTTGACTGTTTTCATTATAAGAAAAATCAGTTTTAGCAACGGACCAAACTGTTGCAAAAAATTAAAAAACCGTTGCTAAAAGTTATAGCAACAGTATTTTGTCTGTGGTGGATATTGGCGTGGCTAAAACTTATAGCAATGGATATTGTACACCATGGCTAAAAGTATATATAGCCACGGTTTATACTGTTGCTAATTGTAACATTTATTGCTACGGTTTTAATATGAAATGTTGCTGCAAGTTGATATAGCAACGGGTGCGTCCGTGGCTAAATGTATAGTCTATTACAACTATAATGAACTGTTGGCGCAGTATTGTTTGAATGATACTTTTAGCAACGATTTACGTAAACCGTCGCTAAAGTTTTATTATTTCATTTTAAAATTTAATGAATGCCATTGCAACTTTAAAGAAAGATTACTTTCACCTATATCTGTATGGTAAAAGTGATCTTTACAAAGAAAACCTTTACACATTTACAAAAAAATATCGATAGTAGTATTTGTTCAATATTCACATTTACACAAATCATTTTAAAACAAAAAATAAAAAAGACAAATTTTTCATCGTCGTCTGAACATTTGCTTGTATACACGTGCATTATACTCAAGACCTTCGTTTTGGGTAATAAACTTCAATCTGCCAAATTCAACAAAAAAATAATATATAAGGATTAATATCAATAATTAATTAGCTAATTAATTTCTTTCATAAACTTCAATCTTTCATTTACATAAGTCATTTCAATACAAGCTGATTCCTTCCCTAATCAATTTCTTACATGGGTCTAGACTCTGGACCCAAGATAAAACTGTTTTTTATGGTGATCAAAACCCACTAAATTTCAAGATATTTGAAGCTTTTTCATAGAACTCAATCAAGTCCAATACAAGTAATCTCATATGTTCAAGATATTCTAAACTTCATGCCTGCAATATAGTTGGTGATACAATGTGTCAGATGGTTGTTGAACTAAATAAAGCTGTTTTTTTTTTTCTTTTTTTGGTTTTCTTTCTATAAAATTAACTTAGAAACTATTTAAGGAAGCTCTAACTACATAATTGGTTTTTTTCATGTTTACAGCAAATTATGATATATGTTCGTATTCTTTTATTAATTAATAGCTTTATGGTGAATCATCTCATTATACAAAATGTTTTAATTGGTAGAACTTGTTAGATTGACTTGTCTTACCAACTCCAAACCTTGACTAGATTCATTTACAATCAGGTAAGTTTAGTACAACCATTTTGCCCCAGGCACTTGTAGAGTCTAGCCCGTGCCTGCAATATAGTTAACCATTTATTGTTCAATAGTGCCATCAGTTAGAAAACATTTGTATAGAAAGCACGGGTTATCATGTAGATAGTTGATACAACAAAACCACACCTGCAGCATATAACTTGTTGTCAGATCATCTGTTTCCATCTGAGATCCTTGAAGTGTCATAAGGACATCCATAACCTTGCAAGACATAACAAACCACATATGAGACTAGCAATCATAAATAATCAAATATCTTGCCTTGTCCATGTTCATCTTTTTTTATCTAATGAATAGTCATGTTCAACCATGATATCTGCCACATAGGCATATTAATATCGAATCAATTTAGTGCTCTCTTATCTTTTCAATCAATATTCAACAGCAGACCAACTGAGTTAGATTGATCAGTGGCATTCATCAATATAGCTTTCAAATAAGGCATAAAAACATCATAATATTTTTGGAAGTGGTCCTACAGAAATGTAAGCCATGTCAAATCAAATAATTTCAAACAAAAATATGTAATCAAACATTACAGAAGGCTTCAAGTAAATGTGATGAGTCAACAACTTATACCAAAGTTGCCAGTGCCCCCTCTTGCACCATTTGCTTACTATTCTGAAAAAGAGGCATAGAAATAAATAACTATTCCCTAACCTATAGAAACTAGAGAATATGGAAAGTTTATATACATAACATATAAATACATGCACACAAATACATCTACCAATATAAATGCATCCGGATACAGGTTTTATTATACATTTATGCATGAAAAGATTTCTATGTGGATGATTATTTTGACAATTATATACCTGTACAAGCATAAGCAATTTTCTCACAATTCCAATTAAGGGTTAAGATATCTGTTGTACAAACTTCACTGAAGTTCAGGACTGCTGAAGCAGCATGTGCCTATAGAAACACAAACAATAAAGTAAAATGTCAGCAAAGGTTTTAATTATTAAGGAACAAGAGGAATGAAACAACTAAAGATTGCATGAACCACTAAAGCAAAAGAAAAAAATCTTTGAAAAAAAAAATAATATATCAAAATTATGATAATAGAAAAATCTGAGTTTATTTAACAAAATACCTATCATGCGAGTGTTTTGACAGACAAACAAGACAAAACAACTGATCAATTATGGCTTCCAACAGTCAATCCAGTGTTTCACCATTTTCTTCATTGGTGTTAAAATGACTTATGCTGGCTACTTATTTGATTTCTGGACCCTATACTTATTTTATTTTTGGGTATCAGTCTTAAAGATGTCAGCTAGCTAACTTGGTAAAATATATATGCCCATTGGTTTTCTATTTAGCCCCTTTCAAATTCAACAGACCAACATTGTTCAATAAGTTACTCTTCCAAAAAATGTAATGTAACCCTCATGAACAACTAACACATTCCAAAATTTTCATTAGTTAAGAAAACATTTTGTTTCCAGAATTCTTGGATCTGGTATTTTGGTTTAAGAAAACAATTATTGTTTAGAAGATATACTCAAGGTTTAAAATTTCATCACGTACCGGCCTGTATCGGTCGATACGTATCGGGCTGGTATCGGCCCGTTTCGGTATGTTTCGGCTGATACGCGACGAATTCACTGTTACAAATAGAATAGCCTTCAAAAGAGGGCTTCTAAACCCATTTCAGAAGTCCTCTTTCTTCCCCAACCCATCCAGAAACTTTCTTTACATTCCTAGAGACTCAAATATAGAAAAAACCCATCAAAGCACCTACAAAATTGAAATATTCAACAAGTTTTTCAATGTTTCTTAAAAAATAGCGAAAATATGATTTTTTTTTCAAAATTTTTTACATTTTCAACCAATGTTTTTGGGTTTTTCTTTTTCTTTTTTTTTTTTTAATTTGGATTCTTGAAAGCATCTTTATATATGTTGATCTTCTATTCTTGTGCAAAAAATCCCACTTATTTTGCTCCTATATGTAAATCTTTGTGAACATTTGAAGAAATTCCAGAATAATAAAAAATCTGAAAAAAATTGAAAATTTTAGGTTTTTCTTTTGATCTACCTTTAGAAATTGATTATGTTGTAGATATATGGATGATCTACCATATCCATAAATCAATTGAATTTTTCTAAATAATTGATTTTTTTATTTTTTAATTTTCAGAAAAAATAATATATATATATAATTTCTTTAATTTTATGTGATCTAACCCTATAGGCTGATTATGTTGTAGATTTATGGATGATCTACCATGTCCATAGATCAAATGAATTTTTTTCTAAATAATTGATTTTTTTTATTTTTGGAATAATATATATAATTTCTTTAATTTTATATGATCTAACCCTATAGGATGAGTATGTTGTAGATCTATGGATGATCTACCATGTCTATAGATCAATTGAATTTTTTTATAAACAATTGATTTTACATACATATTTTTTAATTTTTATAATAAAAAATGTTTATAATTTCTGTAATTTTATGTAATTTAACGCTATAGGCTGAGTATGTTGTAAATCTATGGATGATCTACCATGTCCATTGGTCAAATTCATTCATTTTTTCTGTTACATATTTACTTTTCTTAATTTTAATTTAAATTTTAGAATAAAACATGAAAAATAATTACGTGAATAAAAATAAATAATTATTTAGTTTCTAGGAAATTAGAATGAAACATGCAAAATGATTACTTGATCTATTATGTTCATAAATCCATTCATTTTTTCTGTTACATATTTACTTTTCCTAATTTTAATTTAATTTTTAGAATAAAACAACAGAATAATTATTTGAATATATAAAAATAAATAACTATTCAGTTTTTAGAAAATTAGAATGAAAATGCAAAATAATTACATGATATATTATGTCCATAAATCCATTCAATTTTTCTGTTACATATTTACTTTTCTTAATTATAATTTGATATTTATAATAAAACATCCAAAATAATTATTTGAATATAAATAAATAATTATTCGGATTTTAGAAAATTAGAATGAAACATGCAAAATATTTACTTGGTCTATTATATCCATAAATCCATTCAATTTTTCTGTTAGATATTTATTTTTCTTAATTTTAATTTAATATTTAGAATAAAACATCCAAAATAATTATTTGAATAAAAATAAATAATTATAAAGTATTTAGAAAATTAGAATGAAACATGCAAAATAATTACTTGATCTATTATGTCCATAAATTCATTCAATTTTTATATTATATATTTACTTTTCTTATTTTTAATTTAATTTTTAAAATAAAACATCCAAAATAATTATTTGAATAAAAACAACTAATTGTTCAGTTTTTAAAAAATTAGAATGAAACATGCAAAATAACTACTTGATCTATTATGTCCATAAATCCATTCAATTTTTTTGTTACATGTTTATTTTTCTTAATTTTAATTTAATTTTTAGAATAATTGAATAAAACATCCAAAATAATTATTTGAATAAACATAAATAATTATTTAGTTTTTAGAAAATTAGAAAAAAAAACATGCAAAATAATTACTTGATATATTATGTCCATAAATCCATTCAATTTTGCCATTACATATTTACTTTTCTTAATTTTAATTTAATTTTTAGAGTAAAACAAGCAAACACATTAGAACTGAATTGAGTACTTTATTAAATAGTATGTTTTTGTTCCCATATAATGATTATAATATATTTTTTTCATAAAACCCACTAAAGCATGTTAATTTTATACATAATAGCCCATTTATGTCTTATATTTAGTGATATTGATGTTTATTTATGATTTATTGGAGTATTTATAACATTTCCATGTGTATCTTAATTTTTCGTCCGTATCCATGCGTATCCAAGGTGTATCCCGATACATCTTTTAAATTTGCCTTTCCGATATGCATAGCATTTCCAATATTTTGAACATTGGATATACTTGGTGAATCACTATAAGTATTTGCATAAATTTTGAATTTCTAGATATCAATAGCATCTTGTATCAAGACAAATCTGATTCTACTTCTTGAATTCTCTCTTTTTCTATTAGAAAAAATATTTCAAATTTAATATTAATTTTCATATTTTGCAATTCTTTAATTTGTACTTAGCTACTGACTTCTTGCTAAGAAAGAAAGATTTTCACTATTTTGTTTTGGAAGTAAATAAATAGTATGTTAGTATGTTAGCATTTCTTAATGTTTTTATAAATTCCTCTGTTTATTTTGAATTTCTGTTTTTTTAATGTAATATTTTTATTTTTAATAAATTTCTCTGTTTTTTCCAAGGTTCTATTTTTTGTCTGAAACATATTTTGTGATTTTTTTTTATCAATTCCTGTATTTTCTACAATTTCTGCTTTTTTTTTGTCTGAAATATATTTTTGGCTCAAATATACATTCTTTTTATTTTTATCAATTTCTGTACTTTTTGCAATTTCTGCTATTTTTGGATGAAATATACATTTATTATTTTTGTATTAATTTCTGTATTTTTCTGTACTTTTCTTTTTTTTTTTTTTTTTTTGGATGAAACATATGTTTTTTGAAACATAGCAATCTTTTTTTATCAAATTCCTCATGATTGACATCCTCCATTCCTCCATTTAAGTTTTCTATTACCAGAATAATATTTGTCACTTAACAGTTTAGCATCAGTCCCAAACTAAGACATGCGATCAACCTTATTGAGAAAACAGAATTAATAGCTCCAAAGAAACAAGCCACTTAACAGTTTAGCATCAGTTACTTGGCACTTGGCAGTTAACATCAGTCGAAGCCACCTAGAAGCTACAATATTCTGTAAAACAAGCCACCTAGATATAGATATAGATTAATTTCAAACTGCTAACATTAAAAAAAAAAAGAAAATAATGCAGTAGGACTGTCAATGGGCCGGGACCAATTCAATATATATTAATTGGTTTTATCGGGATACCTGGTTGTTCTAAGAACCAATTGGTTCGGTTTCAGGTCTAAAAACTACAGACTCTATCAGGTCCAATTCAGTCATGGGTCCTTAATATTTCATGTCAAGTTGATTCTGATTCTAGCGGGACTCGATCCGTTGGTAGCCCTAGAATGCATACATGTATTGCTTATGACGTAGTTTGGAAAGAGTGTAAATACCAATATTTACCGTGCAAATATAAGGTTTATAAATATTATATACAAAATTTTGTATTGAATATATTTTTATTTGTATTATTCTGAACTTCGAAAAATATAAATACAAATATATACAATGCAAATATATACAAAATACAAGGCTTTGCAAATTGTATTTATACTCTTTCAAACTAACCTACAAGATTATTTTTTAGGTGGTCGGCTAAAATAGGCCAAGCAGTTTTGGGATCTTTCTGGTTTGAATGATCAGTCGACTGGTGAACCGTGTCTAAATTTGGTTGTCGAAACTCGAAACGGTTTCGTTTTATGTTTTTTTGCCTTTTACGGGAGAATCGCCTGGTCAACGATTCTGTTTAATGTCTGATCAAAGCCCATTTCCATCACCGTCCAGTATTGGTTCGCACTTCGGGTCAGCTATCGATACACGGTACTAAAAAGTTCCAACCGTACACCGGGAACATCTTCAATGAATGACAAAGAGATATTCCCAATGTGGGGCTGCAGTGGCCTGTTGGGACAGGAATAGTAAAGACTCGTTGGTAGCATATCACTACTTGTCCTGCTTATCCCGAGTCCTGACTGTTCAGTCGGGTCTGCTACAGAAAAGGGAAAAAGAGGAAAAAGCGAAGAGGAATTTTTTTATTTGAATATAAAAAGAAAAAGATAGCGCGACGAGGCCTACCAAGTACCAATGCATAGTTTCCTTTAAAAGCACTGTTGGGCCCACCTTTGTCTGAAGCGTGCTCGCGAGGCAGCTCGGCTGCAATGATGCTTGATAGAAATACCTGTTGAAAGGACACGTGGCATGCATCAAACTCGTGAAAAAACTTTACTGAGTAGTTTGGTCAACAGATCCGACGGTAGGCAGCATCCCTGCTTGATCTCTCAGAGGACGCGTCTCCAAATTCTATGCTTCCAAGCCACGTGTCCTCAAATTCCACGTATCTGTAACCGCCATCAGCAGACTTTACAGCGGCACTCAAACACGTGGACTTGGGTTGTGGACCAAACAACTATTCCACTGGCCCACCTTACATTAAAACTGGTATGAACGGGCCAGATGAAGTTAAGAAGACAAAGGATACCTTCTTGTGGGTCCCAGGAATCCACGCTGTAGGCAATTGTTTGCCGTTGGAGTAATTATAGAAGAGTTTGGAAGTTCGTAAGTAGTATGATATCGTCACACGTTGGAAACACCTTAAAATTATCTCGGCGAGAGGGAAAGGGAAGGAGAGGGTTTCGTCATGTCTGTTGTTGGTATAAAAGGACGGAACTCGTGATCGTCACCTGCGTTATCTAGAGAGGTCCTGAAGTCCTTTGAGAGACGGAAAAAACTCATCTACACCATCTCTCTGGAAACCCTAACTCCATATCCTATCAATGTCTCCATTTTCGCTCGAATGCCCCCTAGCCTTTCAGAACCCTATTCTGTAGCTAGTAATCTGTAAATCACGGCCTCTGAATCTCTAGCTCTCTTTACCGGCTTTGATAGCTCCGGGGGGAACTCTAATTTTCTCTGGGTTTCTTTTGATTCATTTGTTTCGAAACCCTAATTTCTTCATCAGAACTCTGGTATTTTTTTTTTGCGACATCGAGTGTGGTGAGGTTACAAGGTTACCGAGTCCTTCTTAGGTGTTTTTTGCCCCAGTCTGTTGAGCCCTATTTATTTTCTGTAGGAAAATCTAATTGGTTTGGACGTTACTCTGTAACCCTAGTCTTGAATCCTTGCAAGGCTAGATATTTGTTATCTTAGTTTCAATCTGGCAAATAGAACTGATGCTTCTAGTCTTCGGAGGCCTTTGCTCCAATACAGAATAACACAGCTGTGGCTTGTTTGATATCGGGCTAGAAAATGGTTGGAGGTGGAAGCAGGATGGACGATGGGCCCTTGGGGATAAGCAATACGAACGTTTTTGCTTCTCTCGAAGGCCTTAGGAGAAAGAAGAAATCTGACAAGGAGCATGGGTCGTCGAAGAAATCTGACCGGCGCCTCTGACGGTTAAATCTTGGGCCGATGTTGATGATGATGACGATTACTATGCAACAACAGCTCCGCCTAGTGCTTGGGGTTCAACACAACCACAACAAAGTAAGGATTGTTCAGCTCCCGTTGAGGCGTGTAGTTCGATCAACTTTTTACCTTTCTGTTTCCTTCCAGAGATATGCTTTCTGGGCGATGTTTAATTCAGTTTTACTGTTGTGACGGATTTGTTATGGGGGTACATTATTGATTCATTTTCTGTTGAAACAGTCACTCTTTGATCTCAAAAACCTTATGTCAAGATTTTTCTTCAGCCTTATCTGCAAATTCTTGTCTGTTTACAATATGCAATGCTAATATCTGATTTGGATATGTATATTTTAATGCAAGTAATTATCCCGTTCTATGTGGTGATTTTGCATGCTGTTAAGGGTGGCCGTGAACTTGTCTATGTAAAAGACGTTTGCATTGTAACAACTCGTTAATGAACCAGAAGAAACGGACGTTTACTTGTTTATTCTTCTATAAATGTTGTTCCTAGAAATAATTTTGATATCCAATACTGATTGGAACTCAATATTGATACTTCTGATACGGATGGAAAAAATTGATGCTTGTGGTCGTTATATCTCTGAAGAAGGCTGTTTTCTTGTTTGCATACGTCAGTTGTAAGTGCTGAACGAACCCACTTCCAATGAATACGTATCTTTAACGCATTTCACTATTTCCTAATCGGATCTGATATGGATAGTGTGATTTAAGTGTATCAAAATACCAAAACTCTAAACGACAAGAGAATGAGTGTGTTTATTTAGGGCAAACTGATGTTGCATTACAAGGATATGGGAGTCAGAATCCAATGCTTGTCCAAGAGTCTGGCTTGGCAAGATGAGAAAACATAGACTCACGACAATAGTTCATATATGATATATCATCAAAGTAGTTCACTTCTTTACTAAGCGAGCAGAAGAAAATAGTTATTTTCTTCTGAATTCTGACATTGTATGCCAGCAAAAAATGTTGACTTTGTTACTATGCAACATTTGATATAAAAAAATTATAGTAATCTTGAACATTGTCTGTACATTTATGTTAAATAAAAAATAGAATGTTTCGTTGAAGTGTCATTGAGAAAGGATTATTGGACTCTGATTGTCATGGGTATGCCATCTATTTAGGAAAATCCATGCAACATTGATGCAATTGTGCATATTTGTTTTTCCTACATTTGTGGGATGATATTTGTGTTCTTGTGCTTATTTGGCATGTGATCCTAGCAAATGTAGTCTTGATGCAATGCATATACATAATAGTCATTTTATTGTTCAATGAGGTTAATGAATCATAAATGAGGATACCTATTGATACAAAATAAATGAGGGGAACTAATAAGTTTTGCAAGTTGTCTAATTTATTAAGGGTAAAGTCCGTAACTATACTTTGTTAATCATAAAAAAGTACAAAATTATACTGAAAATATTCCCAACTGCAATGCAAAAGTAGCACAATCATAAACTCAGAAGTTACCCATTGTTATGGAATTCTACATGGAGATTAACCTCTTTTATTTCCATTACTAAATTCCATGAAGGTAGATGACATAGACACTAGGTAGTACTAGTTTTTCCTACCACTTAGAAGCTATCATGTCTTCAAAAGTCACCGATTTTCTTTTATTCATTTCCTGTATTTTAGCACAAAACTAAGTAAAAAAATGCTGTGTATCTTTATTTGGTGCCAAAACACTCTTAGATGACATAGACACTAGGTAGTACTAGTTTTTCCTACCACTTAGAAGCTATCATGTCTTCAAAAGTCACCGATTTTCTTTTATTCATTTCCTGTATTTTAGCACAAAACTAAGTAAAAAAATGCTGTGTATCTTTATTTGGTGCCAAAACACTCTTAGATGACATAGACACTAGGTAGTACTAGTTTTTCCTACCACTTAGAAGCTATCATGTCTTCAAAAGTCACCGGTTTTCTTTTATTCATTTCCTGTATTTTAGCACAAAACTAAGTACAAAAAATGCTGTGTATCTTTATTTGGTGCCAAAACACTCTTAGACACCTATGTAAGAAAATAAAATAGTGAACTATTTAACAGCTTTCTACAATTGGTTAGCTCTCATCAAGGTGAATGGTTTTTCACCCTTTCTAATGGATATCAATCCAAGCAGTCTATGATGTAAATTTCCCTTTGATGACATTAGAGTAGTAAATTTTAGAAGCTGAATTCTCTTGCAAGTTGCAAGTATTTACTGTACAAAATAGCTTTTTATAACTAGAATTTTTACCAGTTAATTAAAAAATGTTAGTTTGATGACATTTTATTTTTCCAATGGATCATGATACATTGGGTGAATTTGTTTGGCCAAAATTTCAGAAGCTCATCCCAAATTATTGGCGTTTCACACAAAACTTAGTTTATCTGAATTTTCAGTTCTATAGGATCTATACAGAGTTGTGTTCTAAGATATTTATATTCTCTTATTTGGCTGTGAATATCAGGGAGGCCTTGTATGCCAGGCTTCTGATTACCATAAACTTGTAGTCCTACGCGGTTTGTTGTGAATTTTCCTGTTGTTTGTGAGTGAAGTTGATCAATTACTCAATGGCAAATACGGAAAAATTCATAATTAGTTCATTGATAAATCATTGTAAGTGGGAAGCCAAGACAATGAGTGGTGGGAAGCTAGTAGCTTATCAAGTCAATTTTGGGTATTCGTTGTTTGCATTCAATAAAGGTTCTAGTATTAAATATGTTGGGGTAAATTTTTTTGATATTGTTGTAGATCTTTGGTGTTTAAGGTGTTGAAGAGAGAGAGAGAATACAATTGAAGCCACAAGTAGTTACTTGTAATGAACACCACTACTAAGGTTGGGCAACAGCTTCGGAGGTTGGATAAGAGAGTTACTTTAATTCTCAGTTTTGTAATTTCAACCTTTCAACTCCTAGTCTGAGGTTGGACAACCACCTTAGAAACCTGTAGAAGAAGTCACAGCCCTACTCGTTGAATATGCCAAAACATGATAAAAGCTTTTCATTGGTCCAACTGCGTTGGTGCTGAGTTGTGTATGGAGAAAATTACTAATTGTCATTATGTATATAATGAGCATCAAAGGACCCTATGGACATGGTTGTAGAGGCCTCAACCTTCAAAGGGACCCTTGGACATGAACATGTGACTTATCTCATTTTTCATATGTATTTGATGACAATGTAGCTTCAGTCATCTAGAGAATTGATTCCGAGAAATTGGTTGCTATCGAACATGATTCTATTTTCAAGAAACAGGAAACCAGTGACTACATCAAACATATTTGGCGATTCTCATTGACATGAACCTTTTTGGGTCAATTGAATTTGAACCTTTTGTAGTTGATTTGTTATTGTATAGTCTTGTGGGGGATCAAGGTATAGAAGGAAGATCTGCTAGTGATATAGTTGATTTCTTGCATGGAGGTGTAAATCAGGTTGTGTAGGGCCAGCACGATACGACTTTGCCCTCGCATGTGCTTGGTGGGTCGTACCGTGTTGGCCTATGGGTCATACTTTAGAGGTCAAGCATGGAGAGCTTGCAATCAGGTTTTATATTCTACGTTTCTACTCTTGAACTTACGGTATTTATTGCTCAAAAGTAAACCAAACTATTTGTTTCCTTTAGTGTATTTATTATTCATTTCTAACCTTATCAACTGAAATGTTCTAAGTCTTGTAGATGGTTTGGGACCCTAATACACCACGCGTCCCATAGTTTCATAGGAGACTGCATATATTATAATCAACCTACGCATTTCCAAGTTTCCTTTGAGTTGCAGTAGAGCTCTTTCCCACCAGACCAATGAACCCAATAATATGTATATAGTTATATAGTTACAGGTTGGCTTGGCTTATTATTAGCCCATCCAATCTCTCAAGTTGGTCCCATTCAATATGTGTGCACATTTGCGAGACTGCTACAAACATCTCAAATTGTTGAACTGTTTAGATTGTATTATGGATCATTTAACGACCTTCACCTAAATCTGAAATATTACTTATTAATACTGTTCTGGTATCTTGATCTGCAGTTGCCTAAGTGATTTTTTTTTAAGTAAAAATTATCCTAGGGTAGCTCACTAGGTTCCATAGCAACTAGCAACTGTATTTCTGTGATAATTGTCCATGATTTTCATAAGTGTAAACTTAAAGTATAGAAACTCTGCAACGAAGAATAATTTTATTACATGGAGTAGAGAGAAAGTAAATAAAGATTGAAAGGATGGTCAGCCTCAACTAACCTTCAAATTCAGGTTCATTGTTAAGTACAAATCCCCCTTGTTGCATTCCCCAAAACATAGAACTCGTCACCCCCTGTTTTGCTAGCAATTCAACTAAACTATGGCCCCAGAATGATTTGTTTATATGCTTAGCAAATATATTCATGGCCAGATTGAACAATCTCCAGTCTGTGGGTAGAAATTACTGTGTTCTTTCACATAAATATGTAGGCAGTCTGAATGTCTGACCATTAAATATCCATTCTTATTCTTAAGAAATCCCATACAGAAGTAGTAGTTGGATATGTTAATGACGTTGATTTGATGGTTATTTTATTTTTCTTGCATTAAAATATAGAATGGAATCTGTGATTCATAATCTGTGGTCAAGGATATGTTGATGATATCTAACCTTCTGTTTGAACTCAACCTGACGGGATTGATCAGAGAACATGGATGACACACTGGCAAATGAGAACATGGATTGATGGGAATTCAACCTCAATAGTATCTCATCCAACCAGTGGCTGATGATTAAGATAATCGTTGTATTGATTGCATTCCTCATGATTTTCCTATTTTTTGGGGGCATAACATTATATCAAAAATAACTAAAAAGAAGAAACAGAAAGAAAGTGCCTCTGATCAAGTTTCATCCAACGTTTCAAAAATTATATTTGCAGTTTTGCACTACCTTGTTGTACTTAACATCATAAGCTTTTTGTGTGTATGTACAATGATAAGTCTACCATTATTCTTCCCTTATATTTTCTCGGGTAAGTTTGCTGTTAGGATGACATGTCTTCATAGCTTCTTCTTTAGTTGTTTCCCATTTGCATTTCATCAGTGTGTTTGTGTTTGAAAGTTGAAATAAGAGCAGAATTAGTATAAATTCATTGAGTGATCGTGCTTATTCTCAGTTGGCGTTTATGAATAAACAAAAGTATTAACTACTAACTATAAAGATTATGGTTTGGCGAGTTTAAGACGTATCAATTATCGATTTGAGTGTGAGATTGATGAACTCCAGCAAATTGTTAAAATATTGGACGCTTATATTGCATTTTCTTGTCACTCTCTCATTGTAGTTTCATTTGAGTGCAATCTAGTCTATTTCTTTCTTTACTTTGCTTCATCTTTTATTTTCATTGATCCATACTGCAAACAAACTAACTCATGCTGAAATTCAAAACTAAAATAAACCAGAATTTGCACTCAATAATCAATTTGTTTACAAGCATGGAAATGAAATCGTATAGCAAACTAACAAGTAACAAGAGGGGACTGGGGATCCTCTTAAGAAATAAGAGTTAAGAGGAAACAAACATGCCCACACTTTAGCCTAGATCAACTCCTAGGCAGAAGTCACATATCCTAGATTCGCCCTTGACACATGAATATAATTCTCAAAAGATTTTACCCATGACCCGACAAGGATTTTGGTTTTGTATCAGGTTCGAGTCTGAAAAGAACTGATCCAAACATTACCAACTAAGATATTTACCATTGTTAATTACTCAATTTTCATGTTTAAAATAACTTATATTTAGCCATCACCGTGTCTAGAAAACATAGGCTTCGGTTCCACCAAATGGGCTTAAATTATAACCAAGTTTTAGGAATTAGACTTATATGTTATACACCCGATTGTTTGCCAAATCCTTTAAAATGCCTTTACATTCTAACAATTGACTAATTGTATCAATACTGTTACATTCCATTGGCACGTGATTGTTGTAACTTTTTAAAACCCAATTTTCAAGGGTCACCAATTTCAAGAACCTACACCCAACTTAACACCGTTTACATTCCATTGTTAGATTTGACAAAGGTTACCAATTTTGAAGAACCTACATCCAACTATTTGTTATAACTTCATGTGGACCAAACTAGATTAAATTTTAAACTTTTTACTGATTTTCAAGGGAAAATTTTCCAAGAGAGGAGGGTGATGAAAGCCATGGGGCTGCATGGTGCAGTAACATAACTAGGGGTGCAAATGGATCGGATCATGATCCAATTCGATCCTATTTGATTGAATTTGGTTCACCTCTATTCAAATCTTTACATCGGATAATATGATCCGACCAGAAAGTGGATCAGATTAGGATCAACCCAATTACGAAGGGTTAGCAAATGGAGAAGATATGAGAAGATGATGAGGATGAAAACAAACATTCGTAGAAGATGAGGATGAGAACTCCAATTTACAGAGACGAACCTGTGCTCCTTGTCTGCTAAGCACCTAAAACACATGGAAGGAAAAACATTCTTGATAAAAAAATGCAAAAATAAAACATGGATGATGTGTGAAATGGAATCCTGTCTCCTTGCCGTCTGAGAAGACAAAGACAAGGTTACCTTCGCTAGAGAAGGCAAAGACAATATCCTATCTCCTTGTCTGAGATCTAAGATCAAAGTTGATGGAGGAAGAGAATGGTATTTTTGGTAGAACAAAACACCAAATAACATGAAAGCCTGAAAGGGGATGTGAGTATTTACCGGAGGCCGTAAATCTCACTAGAGATGAAAGATAAAGTGGTTGGAGTTCGGACCGTTGCAGAGGTGGGAGATGAGAATAGTCCAACATTGACAAAATTTTCTCACTCGTCATGCAACTTTTGTGTCTCACTGGGGTTGCACCTATTTGGTGAGACCCCACGTCCCTTATTTTGAGAATACTAATCCCATCTCATCGTATCTTATCTCTCAAAACGAACATGAGAAAATAGAAATATTTGACAAATATTCCTATTTTCTCATCCATATTGCACGAACTAAATGGACAACAAAGGAAATGTTCTATATTTTTCCTTTTATATGTTCTAACCTCACCTCTAATCTTGCCTCCTTCACCCTCGCTTCCCCCCTCCTTCAATCCCTAATTCTTTCTCCCCTCCATTCTCCTCTACTGAACCTTTATCGCCTTTTCCTCCTATGCTCCCCAACAACTCTTCTACATCCCTCGTTTCCTTTGCCCCTTCAACCCCATCCACCTCTTGTCCTTGTCTACTCTCCCCCTTTTCTGCGACTCTACTTTCAATACTTCTCAACAAAGGCAAAATATCTCCCCACTCTACTTTCAATACTTTTCAATACTTCACCTGTTCATATTGGCTGGAATTTGTAATAGCTTGGAAGCTACTTTACACTGTGTATAAAATCAAATCAATGGTTGTGCATTTTGGTTGGTCCATCATCATCTGGTAAAATTTCAATTGTTAGGTTACTTGCCCAGCTCACTGGAAATGTGCTTAATGAATTAAATCTTTCATCTGCAACTGATATTTCTAAATTGCTTGGGTGTTTTGAGCAACACAACCGCTTTTCGCAATTTTCGTTGTGTTATTGCACAAATTGAGTAGTACATTGGTGAATACTACAATGTTTATTTTGGAACCATCAAAGGAGGCATTTATAATTGAGCGTGAAGATTTAATATCCAAGTGGCTAGATTTATCGTCCAACTTCTAGAATAAATGGGTATCTTTCTTCAAGTTCCACTTTTGCATATGCAGATGTTTCTAATGGTTTCTCATTTTTCTGGGTTCGTCTGTCCATATCATTGAACAACTAAATTTGGATTTGGAAAAATATCAGGTACCCATATCTTGGACACACAAGGACTTGAGTAAGTCTATGAAGAATATCCTAAACCTGCAAGAGTGTTGCAATAAACAACCATTTCTATTTCAAAAGGAACTTTTCTTTTCTCTCTCTCCCATTAACTCTTTTAATAATATATGTTCATTAATTATGCCATTAACTCTCTCCTTCCATAACTCATGTCACTACTTCTCTCTCATCTCAGTTACTCTATTAAATTGCATAAAATATGTTAACTTTATTTATATATCCATTTCAATTTCACTATATTTTTATATATATCAGATATATTTGCATGGAACTATAATTATTATTAAATAAAACAACCATTTCTATTTGCATGGAACTAATATTATAGTAAGTTAATTAAATAAAACAAAAAAAATTAATTTTATTGATAAAAATATTTTTATTAATATAATAGAAAGAATTTAATTAATAAAAGGAATAAGATAAATTAAAAACTAAGATGGAATTATCAAACAATTATTAGTTTTATAATTAAATTCAATTTAGAACCAACTTAAGTTCTACTGAAAAATAAAAATTTATATAGTTAATTAAATTTCCTAAGGAATTTAAATTTAACAAAAACTTAATATACTTAAATAAATTCAATTTTTACTAATTTAAAGAATTAATTTTAAATATAGTTTGGTTATTTTAAAATCAATTAAAATTCAATTAAAAATAAGGAAAATTATATAAAAAAAACTCATTGGGTTTTCTAAAAAACTTATGAAACTCCCCACTTTTTTGACCTCAACAAAAACCTTCACTATTGTTTTGAAGAAAAGGTGCAAATACCTTAAAAAAAAATTTGATGTAATGCATGAATTTTACTTCACATCAGCCTTTTTACCTTTGTCTAAGAAGAGTAAGGAGAATTATTCCTTGAAAGTTGTCTAGTAAAATAAGCTAGTGGAAGGTAAAGTTGAAACTCTAATTATGTTTGATAATGCACTAACAAGGATAATAGTATTTTGATAACTTAATTGCCGAAAAGCCAAGGGAAATGAGATATTTGCACTTTTTTCTCAAAACTATAGGGGAGGCTTTTGTTAGGGTCAAAACACAAAAGTGGTTTATAAAATTATTATAGGAGGATACTTTTTTTTATAATTTTACTTAATAATAGTATAAAAATAATAACAAACCAATAAAATTAGCATTAAGATATAAAATAATACAAAATTATTTAAAGAATAGGAAATTGTCACTCTCATTAAAGCAAAACTTATAATGTGATTGGATAAACCAAGCAGAACCCCCAAAAATATTACTTTAATTGAACTTAGATGGATACTATTTAATTAAAAATGTCATAGAGCTTCATCTTCAACTTTGCTTATAAATAAAATCCATGCGTCGTATGAGTCCTAACTGGTCTTCACTTTATTTTATGTAGCCGTAACTGCAATTTTCTCTCTCAAAGAGATAAAGAGGGGAAATGAAAAAAGTGAGGAGAGAGAAGGAAATATATTTCTAATAAACATTAAAGTTTTTGGAGGAGATTTTCGGTACACGTGTTCCATAGTAGTAAAATAATGGGATAACCATCGGTTCGTCCGTTATCTAACCCATTGGCGCTCCTATTTCATGCCAATTGCCAAGTTCGCTGCATTGGATGTAACCCGCTGGTGCTCTTATTTCATGCCAGTTGCCAAGGTCACTTTATTGGATGTCGAATGATCCTAATAGTAGCTAAAAGTTTTATGTTAACTCTGCACAATACATCGGAACCGTGTATTGGGAACATCTACCAGTGACAAGTACGGGAGATGTTCCCATAGATGTGCATGTAGGACTGATGTGATCTCCCAAGTTTGACATAAATCGTTGTTAGAACTTAGAACTGTCAATTGCCTCTAATGATGTCGTTGGACTGTTAAAGTTGATGTCACCACTTCAC
This sequence comes from Nelumbo lutea, assembly GCF_056320005.1. Classification (NCBI taxonomy): domain Eukaryota; kingdom Viridiplantae; phylum Streptophyta; class Magnoliopsida; order Proteales; family Nelumbonaceae; genus Nelumbo; species Nelumbo lutea. Next base: position 10,458,911 of record NC_142691.1, read on the forward strand.
CAACACCATCCACCGATGTACCGATGTAGGCAACAAATTCAGCACTGATCTCTTGATGATTAACTCATAAATCATGTCCTAAATCCCTATGCGTGCCTCACTTTTAGAATCCATATTTACCCACATCACCTACATCTAAATTTCTATGATCCACCATCAGTTCTTGTTGGTACTGCAAGGAGAGAGCAAAAAGAGGGAAGTTGATGGAGAAAAAAAATGTCAGCAAAGATACTCTAAGCAAGGTTTAATACATGATTCAAGCCATGAAAATAGGGAATTATTTGGGCAATATTTGGAAGCCAAGTTACTAAGAAAAACAACCACTATAGCTGAACAAAACAACTTGATATTTTGGGATTCTTTTCATGAAAATATTGGCCAACATAACCTTTGGGTATCTTTAGGAGCTAAAACATTGTAAAAAAAATGTGCTTTTTTGTTTAAAATACCAGTTTGTTTTGTTATTGTGATTGCGAATGACCACTGTAGCTAAAAAATGAGTGAGGAAGGAGATATTGCGTCGGGTTTGGACAATTCAAACCGGATCCCAATCCATATCCATGTTTACACTAGTTATATTCAGTCTAGTCAATCAGTCTACGTCGTTTTCTAAGTCTAAACAACTCAGGCCCAACCAACTTGTCATTCATTCTATCAACTCATGCCCAATTAACAATGGTTTGACCACACTTGTCAATTTAGGCCTAGTTAATAGTGGCCCGACCAACCCAAATTAGGGGTGTTCATAGGTTGGGTTGGGTCGATTTGAGTATTTTCTTAAATTGATCCGACTTTATTGGTTTACTTATTGATTAAACCGAAACTGACCGACACAAACATGAAGGGTCGGTTTATCGATTTAGTCGAGTTTTAAATATATTTTAAACTGAAATATTTATATCAAAATTGAGTTGTCGGTTTATTTTCTTGACCGGTGGTTTTGAAAAACTGACCAACTCGGGTTGGGTTGGGCCAATTTGGTCAATTTGACATTTAATGTGAACACCCCTAACCCAAATTATTGTTAATAATTAATAATTCTAGAAATACTATTAATAATTATAAAAAAAATATTAACAAGAACAATTTACCATAATTTTTAGGAAAATATTATTAAGAAAACCATCATTACATTGCTTCCTTTAAATTATGGAAAATTACCTATATTAATTATTTAACTAATCAATCAATATTAAAATTATCAAAATGGTTATTAAAATTAATCATCTATTATAATTAATATTATTCAAAAATATGCAATTGAATCAAGATAATTAGTTAATGATAATTAATATTACATTAATATATCTGATAATTTTCGATAATGATAATTCATATTAAAATTAATATTTCAGATATTAATAGAAAATGAAATTTTATTTATGACAATTTTTATAACCACTCAAAATTATTTACTACAATATGTTTTATTTTCTATAATAATTATTTGAAATAGTAATTAATAATTATCAATTAACAACAATTATTAACAGTTAATAGAAATTATAAAAAAAATCCATGATAATAATTTTTAATAATAAAATTGATAGTGATATTAATAATCCTTTGATAATATCTGATATTACTTAATTTTTTATAATAGTATTGATATTGATAGTAATTTTTTTATCTTTGGAAATATTAATAGCAAATAGTACTTATTAAATAATTATGAAAATTCTACAATTTCTAAAAATATTACCAATTTAATAATATATGAAAATATTAATAATTGATTGTAGTTATTGTTAATAATAATTAATTAGTATCATCCTAATAATATTTGATATTTCTTAATATTAATAAATAATTATAATAAATTAGTTGAAAATAAATACTAGAACTTACCAAAATAACTAGTAATTTATGACAATATATAAATAATTATAAAAAATATTAATAATTATCATTAGTAACATTTTATATTAATCATAAATTACCAATAATTATCATAAATTAGTAGAAAATGAATTACTAGAAATTACACGAAATCTTCAAATAAAATAACCAAAATAAATTACCAATGATTGTAAAAAATTATCATAAAATAGTAGAAATTTCTAGGAACTAGCACAAATTATCATAGAATAGTAAGAATGTCCAAAAACATCAAGGTTTTTAAAACTGGACCAAACAATAACCATTTTGGGGACTGGTTCCCTGGTTGAATGGTCTGACCGTTTGATCCGAATGGATGACCATTCTGACAAAAAACAAAAAAAAACAAAAAACAACAAAAAATCGTTATTTAGGCTGACAATTCGATGGTTTGACCGCTCGGGTCAGAGTTTTGTTGACCAAATCAATGGTTTTTTGCCAACAACCGGTTTTGGGGTGAAATAGAACCTGTCAAGTGACAATTTCCTAGTTTCCGGTCCGACTGTTTGGTTTGGTCTGGTTTTGAAAACTTTGAAAAATATAACTATACAATAGAAAATACTAAAAATTAGGAGAAACTTTGTAAAAAATAACCTGTTATTTCCAGAAAATACAATAAATTACCAATAGGTTATCTTATAGTTAGTATAAAAATTTAGTAGAATTTGACCACAAATTATCAGAAAATAGTAGAAATGTCCTGAAATTATTAATAAATTACCAAGAATTAGTATTAATTTACCAAAAATTATCATAAAAAGAGTAAAACTATATTAACTTTCAATATACATCATCTTATATTTTTGTCAACTAATTGGATTTATTTCATTTGCCTATAATTTCTATTATTTCATTTTTGTTTAATACAATGTAGGTTTTGCACTCCACATTTTTGTACTTGGTGATGGCATATAATATTAACGTCATTTTTTAGTTTATTAACGTCTACAGGATCCGATTTGAGATCGACGAGTATCCAATTTAACCGTTAAGAGGATCCAATGCGATACGATCTTGATTTCCTTTGCCGAAGGCTTTGGCCGGGAGTGAAGGGTCCAAGAACCCATTCTGATAGCAAGAGTAGAAATAGGGGGCTTTGGCCTGGAGTGAAGTCTCCGTGAACCCATTCTGATAACAAGAGTCGAAGTAGGGGGACTGCGACGCATAGCCAAAAGATGCAGGTAAGTTGAGTCGCAGAAGGCAGGGGATTCAGAGGCGACAATGCATCTAACGCCACAGGAATAAAGCAAAGGATCGGAGCCAAAGTCCATCTTAGCAGAGAGGTTCGCCGGCCGGTCGTCGCCTGTCTGAATAACGAGGTAAGTTCTGGTCCTTCTCCCAATATTTCCCCTTCGACGAGGGTGGGATCTTTTTGTAAAGAGGTAAGTTCTGGTCCTCCTCTCTTGTAGGTTTTTTCCTTTGTTCCCACCTAAGTTATCTCCAAGGCCAAGTTGTGACTTCCTGCTAAACTTTGTTGGAAGTTGCAGAATAATTTCCGATGGTAGGGGGTGGCAGGGTTTGGTTTTCTCATAACCAACTCTGCTGGAGCAGTATTGTGGGCTTATAGTGGACCTATTGGCATTACAGACGTGGTTGAAGCTAAAGTCAAAGCTCTTTTTATGGGCTTAACCGCTTAAGGATGGCTAGAACTATTCACTCTGCCCCCGTTGTGGTGGAGGGTGATTGAAGAAATGCCATAGGATGGGCTGCTAATCAAGAAGGGGGTCCTGGGGTTTTGGCCTGCCTGCTCAACGACACTCAAGGGCTTTTTGTTCTTTTAGATGGGTTTTTAGGGAACTGAATATGGCTGTTTCTTTAGGAAAATCAGGGGTGGATAGGGCTTCATTGTATAGTGATAACACATTTCCATTGTTTTTTATTTTTTCCTGTTTGGCTTGTTTGGGCTCTCTGTTTTTTGTACATTCTCTCATGCACACCCCCTCCATTTGGTTCTTAATGAAAGTTACCTCTCTCTTTTTTTTTTTTTTTTGATAAGTAAAAATGAATGAAAGTTACCTCTTGTAAAGTATACCTGACTTAGGGTCAAAGGTGAAGAAGGCACAAATTTAGAAAGTTTGGAAAAAGACTGTGTTTGGTTTGAAGGAAAAGGTAGGGAGAGGAAGGGAAAGGTAGGAGACCTGTAGGTCCTGTACAAAGTTGCAAACCAAACCCGTAGGGAATTGATTTTTTTATTTTCTGATTTTCATTATGGATTCAATATTTAAAAAATGATGATATGCAATTGTTATATACAGAGAGAGAGAGAGAGAGAGAGAGAGAGAGAGAGAGAGAGAGAGAGAGAGAGAGAGAGAGAGGTTGGAATTTATCTTATGTTTCTCTCTCTGATCAGTAGTTTTTGTGCTTTATGAGTGGTGTTTCTTTTAAGCTTTAGAAGGGACATGTTGGGATTTTCTTTTAAGCAATTGTTAGGCATGCTCCAATGTTATTATTATCTCCAATCAATATTATCCTTGTATTGGTTTCAACTTTCTCATGAAGTAGATAGAGTTACTGAATTAAATTTGGTCTCTTCATGTGCTTATTGGTTTTATAGTCAAATTGCACAATTGCATTTGTGTCTACATATATTGGTATCATCTTACTATATGGTTGTTATGCCATTGAAGAATATAGCCTTATCTATGGTGTTCTTTCCACCAACAAAATATCATATGCACTTAAAAATTGAGTTCTGGTTATATTTTAGCAATTAAGAAATAAACCTCTGAAATTCACCTACAAATCTAGTGCCTCTAAAATTTAATAGTTGTACAGAGAATGGAAAAAATGGATCATGGTCACACATATTCTCTTGTTCAAACAAACTTCATTAAGTGCACAACAGCCCAAGTTGAAACAAACTACATATCAACTTTCTGCTTCTTTCTCATTCTTCATCAAACCAAATACAACTTAAATCATTTGTTATTACTTCCACCCAATGTATCCTGTTTTTCCATTTCATTCATACCGCGTTTGTGTATTTTTGAATTTTTAATTGGAATGAACATTCCTGTTGATGGTACTGACTAGTGCGTCTGATTCTAAAACTCTCCCTGTTAAAGCTTTGCTATATTCAAGGGTAAGAAATACATCCTGGTTTAACGCATGCAAATACTAATGTATTCTTACCAGATGAACCTTTTCAAAAGCTTTTCATGCAAATACTAATGTTATTAACATGAACAGTTAACCATAATTTTTAGGAAAATATTATTAACAAAATCATCATTATATTACTTTCTTTAAATTATGGAAAATTACCTATACAAATTATTTAATTAGTCAATCAATATAAAAATTATCAAAATGGTTATTAAAATTAATCATTTCTGATAATTAATATTATTCAAAGACCAACAATTGAATCTAGATAATTAGTTAATGATAATTAATATTACATTAATATATCTGATAATTTTCGATAATGATAATTCATATTAAAATTAATATTTCAGATAATTAATAGAAAATGAAAATTGATTTATGAATTTTTTTATATCCACTCAAAATTATTTACTACAATATATATTTTTATTTTCTATAATAATTATTGAAATAGTAATTAATAATTATCAATTAACAACAACTATTAACAATTAATAAAAATTATAAAAAATATTCATGATAATAATTTTTAATAATAATATTGATAATGATATTAATAATCCTTTGATAATATCTGATATTATTTAATTTTTTATAACAGTATTGATATTAATAGTAACTATTTATTTTTGAAAATGTTAATAGCAATTAGTAGTTATTAATTATTTATGAAAATTCTACAATTTCTAAAAATATTATCAATTTAATAATATCTGAAAATATTAATAATTTACTGTAATTTGTTAATAATAATTAATTAGTATCATCCTAATAATATTTGATATTTATTAATATTGATAAATAATTATCATAAATTATTTGAAAATAAATTACTAGAAATTGCCAAAATAACCAGTAATTTATGACAATGAATAAATAATTTTCATTAATAATATTTTCTGTTAACCATAACTTAGTAGAAACTAAATTTCCATAAATTACCGATAATTATCATAAATTAGTAGAAAATGAATTACTAGAAATTACATGAAATCTTCAAATAATATAACCAAAATAAATTACCAATGATTGTAAAAAATTATCATAAAATAACAGAGATTTCTAGGAACAAGCACAAATGATCATATAGTAGAAATGTCCAAAAATATCAAGGTTTTTAAAACTGGACCAGACAAAAACCATTTTGGGAACCGGTTCCTTGGTCGAATGGTTGGACCGTTTGGTCCGAACGGACAACCCATTCTGAAAAAAAAAAACAAAACAAAAAACAGCAAAATCAATTATTTTTTGCCAAAAACTGGTTTTGCGGTGAAGCAAAACTGGTTAGGTGATAGTTTCTTGGTTTTCTGGTCCGACCATTTCGTTAGGTCCAGTTTTGAAAACATTGAAAAATATAATTATACAATAGAAAATACTAGAAATTAGTAGAACTTTTCCAAAAATAACCTGTTATTTCTAGAAAATACAATAAATTACCAATAAGTTATCATATAATTAGTATACAAATTTAGTAGAAATTGACCACAAATTATCATAAAATAGTAGAAATGTCCTGAAATTATTAATAAATTACCAAGAATTAGCAGAAAATTACAGATAACTACTATTGATAAATTAGTAATATAGATCATAAAATTAGTATAGATTTACCAAAAATTATCATAAAAATAGTAGATTTTTTTTAAAACTTTATTAACTTTCAATATAGATCATCTTATATTTTTGTCAACTAATTGGATTTATTTCATTTGCCTATAATTTCTATTATTTTATTTTCGTTTAATACAATGTAGGTTTTGCACTCCACATCTTTGTATTTGGTGATGGCATATAATATTAACGTCATTTTTTAGTTTATTAACGTTTACAGGATCCGATTTGAGATCGACGAGTATCCAATTTAACTGTTAAGAGGATCCTATTTGATACGATCTTGATTTCCTTTACCGAAGGCTTTAGCCTGGAGTGAAGGGTCCGAGAACCCACTCTGATAGCAAGAGTCGAAATAGGGGGCTTTGGCCTGGAGTGAAGGGTCCGAGAACCCATTCTGATAGCAAGAGTTGAAGTAGGGGGACTGCGATGAATAGCCAAAAGATGCAGGTGAGTTGAGTCGCAGAAGGCAGGGGATTCAGAGGCGACAATGCATCTAACGCCACAGGAATAAAGCAAAGGATCGGAGCCAAAGTTCATCTTATCAGAGAGGTTTGCCAGCTGGTCATCGCCTGTCTGAATAACTTGGTAAGTTCTGGTCCTTCTCCCAATATTTCCCCTTTGACGAGGGTGGGAGCTCTTTCTAAGGAGGTAAGTTCTGGTCCTCCTCTCTTGTAGGTTTGTTCCTTTGTTATCCAAGGCCAAGTTGTGACTTCCTGCTGAACTTTGTTGGAAGTTGCAGAATAATTTCACATGATAGGGGTTGGCAGGGATTGGTTTTCTCATAACCAACTCTGCTGGGACAGTATTGTGGGCTTATAGTGGACCTATTGGCATTACAGACGTGGTTGAAGCTAAAGCCAGAGCTCTTTTTATGGGCTTAACCGCTTAAGGATGGCTAGAACTATTCACTCTGCCCCCTTTGTGGTGGAGGGTGATTTGAAGAAATGCCATAGGATGGGCTGCTAATCAAGAAGGAGGTCCTGGGATTTTGGCCCACCTGCTCAACGACACTCAAGAGCTTTTGTTCTTTTAGATGGGTTTCTAGGGAACTGAATATGGCTGATTCATTAGAAAATCAGGGGTAGATAGGGCTTCATTGTATAGTGGTAACAAATTTCCATTGTAATTTTTTGGCTTTTTTGGGCTCTCTGTTTTTGTACATTCTCTCATGCACACCCCCTCCTTTTGGTTCTCAATGAAAGTTACCTCTTGTCAAAAAAAAAAAAAAAACATATTAAGTAATTTAATATAGCAGCTCAATAAACGATCCCTGTCCCCAGATATACATTCTATACATGGTTGATTAGTATACACCATGAAAGTCATATGCAATTATATAATAAGTATTCATGCTTATCGAAAGATGCAAAAATATTTTTCCATCCTATTGATGTCTAAAGTTTTGTACTTCTGGACTTCAAAGTACTTTAATATAGAGGTCCAGTCCATTAGGGTTCTTTCAATGCAACCAATGGGGGCTTCCATGGCTGAGCTTTTGTTTATTGGATATATGTCTATTTCAGCCTTTCCACATGAAACCATGAGCAATCTTAGAAGAGAAGGGGCTTCCATGGGTGAGCTTTTGTTTATTGTCATCTCAGGAAGGGGTTTCTGACTCTTGTGGTAAGACCATTCTGATTGGTTTTTTGCTGACACTGTAAGTATAGGACAAACCATATACCATTCTTTTGCCATCTTGGTACTACTGGATCTTCTATGAAACTTGGAAATGAAAGGAGGATAGGAAATAAAAGAGGTGGCCAATGATTCAATTTGCTATTTCTTAAATGTTATGGTAGTACAGCACATACTCTCTCTCTCTCAGACACACAAACACATACACACTACATGCACACAGATACCTCTGAATAATGAAACATCTAACCATTCAAATTAGTGTTTTGTGACAAATGAAATACCTAACTATTCAAATTAGTGTTTTGTGACAAATGGGAGACTTTGATAACAATCTCTGAGTAGTCTAGAAATCTCTAAGTAGGTATCATACCATTCCAGCATCATAGAATTACACCAAACAAGGGTTGACTTTGATAACAAATGGGAGACTTTGCTGTTATATTTGTTTCTTTTCGCCTCTTTTTTTGTAAAGTTCCAAATATTGGGGAGACATAGCCATCCTATTTCTGTACATCACTTATATTTATATCTAATGAAATTACTGTTATTGATTAAGAAAAGAATTTTTTATTAAAAAAAGGAATAAACTTGTTTATGGAATAAGCATACCTAAACAAGTTTGTGCAGTCTTTAGCATATTGGGGTGTTTTCAGAACCTAGAACTTCGTACTTGTGCTATTTTCTAGAGAACCAAGTGCTGCTAAAGTTTTTTATCATTCCAGATTTATTTCTTCTTGGTGCAGGTTGTTTGTTAAAGGAAAATATTCTTTTCTTTAACTGAATAATGCAATTAAACTGTTGATGAGACTGCCCTTTCTGAGAAGCCAAAGGTTAAAAAACTTAAAACCCAACCAACTATTAGGCCACCATGCTGGTTGGTTGTTAGAATTTATGAACCATTGGGACAGCAAAATAGAATGGAATATTAACTGGGCCTGAATTCTTAATTCCATCTTGCACAACAAGTATGTTGGACCCAAAAATATTTAATATACATCGACCTTGTTATCTACATTTTGTTGTTGTTGGGATTCTTCTTGACCTTTCTTTTACTTGTAGAGAGAAGGAAGTAGATGAATGGAATGTTAAGAATGATTTAATTGGGCCTTTCTCCATTAATTTGCTTACTGAATCCATTTAAAAAAAAAAAATTGCTTACTGAATCTAATTACCCAACAAAATTTTGTTTATTAGGGTAGAAGATGGGAACTTTGTTAAGTATTTGGTATTTGATGAAGGCTGTCTTGCCTGAGTCAGCTTAATAATATATAGGGCTAGGTTGGTCCCAACTTCCAAGTTAGATAGGAAGATGAAAGCTGCATTGGTTAGGGGATAAGTGTTATTTACTTTCTCAATCTGTTATGTGGATATTTTATTGCTTTGGCAAAGGAAACCCTTTACATATTGTGCTCATTTTATTCAACAATCAAGAATACTATGCTGACCTCCAACCCCAAGCAATAAAGAAATGTTGGACTGACATGGGAGTTTTAGCAAAAAAAATGCTCTATTACCAAACTGATGTAGGATCACTGGGTAATCTTAGTAAAGTATACCTGGTTTAGGGTCAAAGGTGACGAAGGCAAAAGTTTAGAAAGTTTGGAAAAACTAAGGCTATGTTTGGTTTGAAGGAAAAGGTAGGGAGAGGAAGGGAAAGGTAGGAAACCTGTAGGACCTATACAAACCAAACCTGTACAATTAGGGAATTGATTTTATTATTTTCTGATCTACATTATGGATTCAATATTTAACAAATGGTGATCTGCAATTGTTATGTACAGAGAGAGAGAGAGAGAGAGAGAGAGAGAGAGAGAGGTTGGAATTTATCTTATGTCTCTCTCTCTCTCTGATGAGTAACTTTTGTGCTTTATGAGTGATGTTTCTTTTAAGCTTTATAAGGGAGAGGTTGGAATTTTCTTTTAAGCAATTGTTATGCATTTTCAATTTTATTATTATCATCTCAGTTCAATATTATCCTTGTATTGGTTTCAAATTTCTCATGAAGTAGATAGAAGTTACTGAATTGAATTTGTTCTCCTCATGTGCTTAGTGATTTGCTAGTCAAATTGCACAATACCATGCATGTTTTTGTGTCTACATATATTGGTTTCATCTTACTATATGGTTGTTATGCCATTGATGTGTAATATAGCCTTATCTATGGTGTTTTTGTTTCTACATATATTGGTCTCATCTTACTATATGGTTGTTATACCATTGATATGTAATATAGCCTTATCTATGGTGTTCTTTCCACCAAAAAAATATCATATGCACTTAAAAATTGAGTTCTGGTTATATTTCAGCAGTTAAGAAATACACCTACGAAATTTACCTACAAATCTAATGCCTCTGAAATTTAGTAGTTGTACCGAGAATGGAAAAAATGGATCATGGTCACACATATTCTCTTGTTCAAACAAACTTCATGAAGTGCACAACAGCCTAAGTTGAAGCAAACTACATATCAACTTTCTGTTTCTCTCTTATTTTTCATCAAACCAAATAAAACTTAAATCATTTGTTATTATTTGCACCCAACATATCCTGTTTTTCCATTTCATTCATACCGCATTTGTGTATTTTTCGAATTTTTAATTGGAATGAACATTCCTGTTGATGGTACTGACTAGTGTGTCTGAAACTCTCCCTGTAAAGCTTTTCTATCTTCAAGGGTAAGAAATCCATCCTGGTTTAACCCATGCAAATACTAATGTATTCTTACCAAATGAACCTTTTCAAAAGGTTTTCATGCATGGGTGTATCTGTCTTTTTAGTTTCTTGGGTGGGATTTAATTTGTTTTGGTGTCCAACATTTGTCATTCAGAGATTCAATAGCAGATCTAATAACAGTTTTGGGTGGGATTTAATTTGTTATGTTGTCCTAGTTTTGTCATCCAAGTTTTGTCATACAGAGATCTGATAGCAGATCTGATTTCAAACTGCTTTCATTAGATGCCAAACAAATTGGTCTTCCAACAATTTCAGATTTACTCAATCTTTCTAGGTCCATTACCGTGCCAAAAGGATTGATTTCCAATCACCCAAACACAACTCAAACTAGGCTCATTACCATGTCAAATCTGAGAACAAACAGAAGTCTAAAAGCTGAATTGTGTGTGCACCTGAATGTCTTTAGTCCTGTGATGTTTAAAAATGGAGGTGGTAGATTTTGCTGCACCTCTGAATCTATGGACACTCTTTCATCTCTTCTTCTTGTGGTAAATTCCCAAAGTGGGTCCTTCAACTGAGTCAATAATTAATATGTACAGGAGCTCCGCCTTTTGACTGTGGATTTGATATTTAGGAAGGGTGGCGTACCTTGGTTTACAACTAAATCTTGCCAGAAAGATGAACCCCTACAACTGTTGTCACACTGATAATTTAAATATGATTTGTTCTTGGAACTTGTATCTTACACACCTTTCCCCATACCCAGTTACCCCTTTAATGTCCAATTGAGTTTTTTGTATAGGTAAATGTGTGAGTAGGGCCCATTTTAATATTTTGCATAGGTAAATGCGTACATGGGACCCACAAATAATATTTTCATGTTTGAATGTGTTATTGGGTCCCGTACATGACATTTAACATGTATGTAAGAGGGATTGACAAGTATGCTAGCCAAATAGTCTTTTGGTCTTTCTAGCTTTTGAAAAGATCTTTAAAATTTTGCAACCAAACAGTCTTTGGTCTTTGAGGATCTACCTGTGAAAGCTCACCAGTCTGTTGAGATCTTGAGCTTTTGGAAAATATTCCTAAAAAGACTCGCCAAACACCTCTTAGGTTAGTGGCATCTTTGGGTTTTTCTGCTGCTGGCTGGACTATGGTAATGTCTGAATTGATCAAGTCAAGAAAAGGTAGATAAATAGAGAAGTTAAAAAAGGCTCCATGTTGGACCCAAAAATATTTAATATATATCAACCTTGTTATCTACATTTTTTTGTCGTTGGGATTCTTCTTGACCTTTATTTTACTTGTAGAGAGCAGGAGTAGATGAACGGAATGTTAAGAATTATTTAATTGGGCCTTTCTCCATTAGATTCCAACAACTAACTGGTTGGTGTGCATAGTTATGTATTGCAACTCTTTGATGTTATTAATTTGTTTACTGAATCTAATTACCCAACAAAACTTTGCTTACTAAGATAGAAGATGGGAACTTTGTTAAGTATTTGGTATTTAGTGAAAGCTGTCTTGCTTGGGTCAGCTTAATAATATGGGTAGCTAGGTTGGTTCCAACTTCCAAGTTAGATAGGAAGATGAAGGCTGCATTGGTTAGGGGATTAGTGTTATTTACTTTCTCAATCTGTTATGTGGGTATTTTATTGCTTTGACAAAGGAAACCCTTTACATATTATGCTCATTTTATTCAACAATCAAGAATACTATACTGACCCCCAACCCCAAGCAGTAAAGAAATGTTGGACTGACATGGGAGTTTTAGCAAAAAAAAAATGCTCTATACCAAATTTATGTAGGATCACTGGGTAATCTTAGTGAAGTATACCTGATTTAGGGTCATAGGTGAAGAAGGCAAAAGTTTAGAAAGTTTGGAAAAACTAAGGCTGTGTTTGGTTTGAAGGAAAAGGTAGGAAACCTGTAGGTCCTGTACAAACCAAACCTTTACAATTAGGGAATTTATTTTATTATTTTCTGATCTACATTATGGATTCAATATTTAAAAAATCATGGTCTACAATTGTTATGCAGAGAGAGAGAGAGAGAGGTTGAAATTTATCTTATGTCTCTCTCTGTCTGATGAGTAACTTTTGTGCTTTATGAATGATCTTTCTTTTAAGCTTTGCAAGGGAGAGGTTGGAATTTTCTTTTAAGCAATTGTTATGCATCTCCAATTTTATTATTATCATCTCGAATCGATTTTATCCTTGTATTGGTTTCAAATTTCTCATGAAGTAGATAGTAAGTTACTGAATTGAATTTGTTCTCCTCATGTGCTTAGTGATTTGCTAGTCAAATTGCACAATACCATGCATGTTTTTGTTTCTACATATATTGGTCTCATCTTACTATATGGTTGTTATGCCATTGATATGTAATATAGCCTTATCTATGGTGTTCTTTCCACCAACAAAATAGCATATGCACTTAAAAATTGAGTTCTGGTTATATTTCAGCAGTTAAGAAATGCACCTACGAAATTTACCTACAAATCTAGTTCCTCTGAAATTTAGTGGTTGTACAGAGAATGGAAAAAATGGATCATGGTCACACATATTCTCTTGTTCAAACAAACTTCATTAAGTACACAACAGCCTAAGTTGAAACAAACTACATGTCAACCTTCTGTTTCTCTTATTTTTCATTCATACCGCATTTGTGTATTTTTTGAATTTTTAACATTCCTGTTGATGGTACTGACTAGTGCGTCTGAAATTCTCCCTGTTAAAGCTTTGCTATCTTCAAGGGTAAGAAATCCACCCTGGTTTAACCCATGCAAATACTAATGTATTCTTACCAGATGAACCTTTTCCAAAAGGTTTTCATGCATGGGTGTATCAGTCTTTTTAGTTTCTTGGGTGGGATTTAATTTGTTTTGTTGTCCAAGTTTTGTCATACAGAGATCTGATAACAGATCTGATTTCAGACTGCTTTCATTAGATGGCACACAAATTGATCTTCCATAAATTTCAGATTTTCTCAGTCTGAGTTTCTAGGTCCATTACCGTGTCAAAAGGATTGGTTTCTAATCACCCAAACAAAACTCAAACTAGGTCCATTTGCATGTCAAAGCTAAGATGAAACAAAAGTCTAAAAGCTGAATTGTGTGTGTGCACCTGAATGTCTTTAGTCCTGTGATGTTTAAAAATGGAGGTGGTAGATTTTTCTGCGACTTCTGAGTCTATGGACACTCTTTCATCTCTTCTTCTTGTGGGAATTTCCCAAAGAGGACCCTTAAACTGAGTTGATGATTAGTATGTAGAGGAGCTCTGCATTTTGGTGTGTGACCTTTTTTTATGGGCAGATGCAATTTTTTTTTCTCTACTACCATATCTTACCATTACTACCTAAGGCTTATGGATTAAACGATATTGCAGGCATCAACAATCATGTAACACCGGGATTTGGTAGTTTATCAGCTGGAGCAAGTAAAAAGGGGTTTGTGTCACCTCTAGATGATCCAACCCATGATTGCCAAAGGCAAGTTATAACATTTGGCATCAGTCCTAGCCCTCCTGATGCACTTAGTGAGAAGCCTAACTCCTTAGAAATTCTGAGGGCCTACCAGAAAAAGAATCAAAGATTTTATTTGTTGTTCGCCTTCAAAATGATTGTACTAGAAGACAAGTAGTTCCTCTAGATGATCCAACCCTGATTGCCAAAGACAGGATATAACACTTGGCATCAGTCCTGTCTCTCCTGATGCACTTAGTGAAAGGCCTAACCCCTTAGAAAGTCTGAGGGCATACCAACAAAGGAATCTAATATTCTATCAGCCCTAACCCTCATTCAATGGGCCCTAACATGTAAGTACTTTAATAGGAATCTAAGCTGTATCCTCCTCTTTTCTAGGTTAGTTCCTTAGTTCCCACCTAAGTTATCTCTAAGGACAAGTTGAAAATTCCTGCTAAACTTTAATGGAAGTTGCAGAATAATTTCAGATGGTAGGGGGTGGCAGGGATTGGTGTTCTCGTAATCAACTCTGCTGGAACAGTATTGTGGACTTATAGTGGACCTATTGGCATTACAGACATGGTTGAAGAGAAAGTCAGAGCTCTTTTTATGGGTTTAACTGCTCAAGGATGGCTAGAACTATTCACTCTGCCCCCTTTGTGGTGGAGGGTGATTGAAGAAATGCAATATGATGGGCTGCTAACCAAGAAGAGGTTCCTTGGATTTTGGCCCACTTGCTCAACGAAACTCAAGAGCTTTTTCTTCTTTTAGATGGGTTCTAGGGAACTGAATATGACTGATTCTTTAGGAAAATCAGGGGTGGATAGGGCTTCACTGTATAGTGCTAACACATTTCCATTGTAATTTTTTAGCTTTTTTGGGCTCTCTGTTTTTTGTACATACTCTCATGCACACCCCCTCCTTTTGGTTCTTAATGAAAGTTACCTATTGTCAAAAAGAAAAAAAGAAATACATATTAAGTAATTAAAATAGCAGCTCAGGAAATATTCCATGTCCCTAGATATACATTCTATTCATTCGGTGTATTCTTCGGTGTAAGCTTCTCAATTCTCGGTGTCATTTGGTGTTCTCTTGTGGGTGTATGGGTTACTAATTTTCTTGGGCTATATGTGTAGTTTTGGATTGCTCGAGGCGCTGCTACTTTTGGGGATGGGCTTGCTGACTCCTGCGCCTTACCATTGTTCTCGATTTCCAATATGAAGGTAAGTATAGGAGACACCTCGTGCTTAATTGACTTCTGTTTTATTTTAATTCCGTAGGATAAGTGGCTGGTTGCTTTTTCTGGGTGTTTTGGTTACTAATTGCTCTATTGCCGTTGTTGAGCTTGTAATTTTTCTTAATTTTTTTTAATACTCCGCTTGACAGACATCTTCAGGCATTGCCACTTTTAGGAGATTTAGTTGGCAGAGCTGATTCAAGCGTTCGAATTGTAGCAGAAATCAGCCATATCCTCACATACGCTGGAGTCCAGAATGAGCCACTCTAAACCATTTCTTCTATATTCACTTTTAAACTATTTCTTCTCCACCTGTTTCTGATTAGATATTATTGACAGGTGAATGTCGTGGGCGCGCAAAGGAGAATCGAAAGTGATACGGATTCGGAAGTGGCATAGGTATGTGTTTATTGTAGAATGTCTGCATCCCTAAATTTCATCAGTTTTGGAAGACAAGGTTTTCCGGTTGTGGAGGTGGACATAGTATCGTTGGTTCTAATGGGTGCAGGCATGAAGAATGCTCGATTTGCGGGCAAGATGCACAACCTCTCACGACATTACTATAAAGAAGCCGATCAACTCATCGGTGTAAGTTTCTCAATTCTCTGTTTCTTTCGGTGTTCTCTTGTGGGTGTATGGGTTACTAATTTGCTTGGGTTATATGTGTAGTTTTGGATTTCTCGAGGCATTGCTACTTTTGGATCCGGGCCCGGTCTAGGTAGAAGCACTCCCGAATCGATCATTAATTGGGACAAAACCTTAGACCCAAAACCGTCCATTTTAACTTAAAATTTAGGCTGAAACAATAACATAGGTTTAAAACCGAACCATTTAGGCAAAAAGAAACCACTTTTCTTATTTAAATCGCAAACTAAAATTTAAACTTGGATCATATATCGTTAATAAAATTGATAGAAAAATACTAAGTTACTTATATGTTAAAACGTTACACACCTCTATTTATCTATCTATCAGATTCGACACTTTAAACCTATGATAAGAGAAAAACTATAATAGAACGAAGGAAATAACATATATGGCTAACAAAATAATCGGTTTTGGGCATGAATCGATTCGGGAGGGGCGGGAACCGGAACCGACCCAATTATTTATTTCAACATAATCACGGAACCGGATCCTTTATAAATGGTTGGGTTTATTCGGGCCAGTCGGGTAGACCTGAACCGTTGACCGCCCCTTCAAGAGCACGAACGATGAGAGCGATTGTGCTGCAGCAAGGTTGGTATCCCATTTTCTTCTCCCTTCGGACCTGTACTTCGAGGTAAGGACCTTTCAAAACCGCACTCGATGTTCGTACCTTTGTTATTGAAGCATATGATGTTGTCCTGCGAAGTTGATTTTGGATTCGCACGAATGAATAGACTCTGCTAATGCAATTTCTGCCTTGTCCTTGCAGGAATATTCTAATGGGTTCGCATTGTCAACCGCCGTAGCAGAATGACTGCGACAGTGTAAGCCAGCATTGCTTGTATCTGTTTAAACTTCTTATAAGGGCTTCTATTGCTTTGTTTCCGTTTTTGTGCTTGTATCCTTTTTTTTTTTTTTTTAATTTTCCGATACTCCCCTTGGCTTCTACAGGCATTGCCACTTCCATGAGATTGCGTCATTGGAGCTGATTCAAGCGTTTGAATTGGAGCAGTAGTCCGCCGAGGCATTGCATACGCTGGAGTCCTGAATAAGCCTTTCTAACCCATCTCTTCTATGTTCACTTCTAAACTATTTCTCGCCCACCTGTTTCTGACTAGATATTCTTGACAGGTGAAGGGCGTGAGCGCAAAGGAGACTCGGAAGTGATACGGATGCGTAAGCTGCACAGGTATGTGTTTTTCGTACAATGTCTGCGTACCTAAATTATATCAGTTTCGGAAGACAAGGTTTGTCGGTCGTGGCAGTGTCTGTAATATCCTTGGGTCTTATGGATGCAGGCACGAAGGATGCTCGACTTGCAGGCAAGATACACAACCTCTCGCGGAAAAACCATAAGGAAGCCGATCAACTCTTCGGTGTAAGCTTCTTAATTCTCAGCTTCATTCGGTGTTCTCGTTTGGACGTATGGGTTGCTAAATTGCTTTGGTTATATGCGTAGTTTTTGATTTCTCGAGGCGTTGCTACTTTTGGCGATCGGCTTACTGGCTGCTGTGCCTTACCCTTGTTCCCGGTTTTCGATGTCAATGTAAGTATAGGAAACATCCCGTGCATAATTCAGTTCCGTTTTCTTTTATTTCCGTAGGATAACTGAATGGGTGTTTCTTGTGGGTGTGTGGGTTACTAATTGCTCTATTGCCATTGTCGTGCTTGTAACTTTTCTGAATTTATTAATAATCCTCATGACTGACACCTTCATGCATTGCCACTTTCAGGGGATTGCGTCCGCGGAGCTGATTCAAGCGTTCGAATTGTAGCAGTGATCAGCCGAAGCCTCTCTTACGCTGGAGTCCAGAATGAGCCACCTTAACCCATTTCTCCTTTATTATCTCTTAGACCTTTTCTTCTCCACCTGTTTCTGATTAGAAATTCTTGACAGGTGAATGGCGTGTGCGCGGAAAGGAGACTCGAAGGTGATACGGATTCGGAAGCGGCACCGGTATGTGGTTGTTGTCGAAAGTGTGCATCCCTAAACTTTAAAATTTTTAGAAGAAAATGTTTTCCGGTTGTGGAGGTGGCCATAATATCCTTGGTTCTTATGGGTGCAGGCATGAAGAATGCGCGACCTCTCGCGGGAATACTTTAACGAAGCCGATCAACTCTTCGGTGTAAGCTTCTCAATTCTCAACTTCATTCGGTGTTCTCGTTTGGGTGTATGGGTTACTATTTTGCTTTGGTTATATGCGTAGTTTTAGACTGCTCGAGGCTTTGCTACTTTTGGCGATGGGCTTGCCGGCTCCTGCGCCTTGCCATTGTTCCCGGTTTTCGATATCAATGAAAGTATAGGAAACATGCCGTGCTTGGTTCAGTTCTGTTTCCTTTTAATTCCGTAGGATAAATGACCGGATGTTGTGGTGGGTGTGTGGGTTACTAACTGCTCAATTGCCGTTGTTTTGCTTGTAACTTTTCTTAATTTACTAATAATCCTCATGACTGACACCTTCATGCATTGCCACTTTCAGGGGATTGCGTCCGCGGAGCTGATTCAAGCGTTCGAATTGTAGCAGTGATCAGCCGAAGCCTCTCTTACGCAGGAGTCCAGAATGAGCCACTTTAACCCATTTCTCCTTTATTCTCTCTTAGACCTTTTCTTCTCCACCTGTTTCTGATTAGAAATTCTTGACAGGTGAATGGCGTGTGCGCGGAAAGGAGACTCGAAGGTGATACGGATTGGGAAGCGGCACCGGTATGTGATTGTTGTCGAATGTGTGCATCCCTAAATTTTAAAATTTTTAGAAGAAAATGTTTGGCGGTTGTGGAGGTGACAATAATATCCTTGGTTCTTATGTGTGCAGGCACGAAGAATGCTCGACGTGCGGGCAAGATGCGCAACCTCTCGCCGCAATACTATAAGGAAGCCGGTCAACTCTTTGATGTAAATTTCTCAAATCTCGGGTTCATTCGGTGTTCTCTTGTGGTTGTTTTGGTTCCTAATTTGCTTGGGTTATATGTGCAGTTTTAGATTGCTCGAGGCGTTGCGAATTTTGGGGATGGGCCTGCCGGCTGCTGCGCCTATCCACCGGTTCCGGTTTTCGATATCAATGTAAGTAAACGAAACATCCCTAGCTCAATTGACTTCGTTTGTCTTTTAATTCCGCAGGATAAGTGACTGGATGTTTCTTGTGGGTGTGAGGGTTAGTAATTGCTCTGTTCCGGTAGTTGTGCATGCAACATTTCTTAATTTTTTAATACTCCCCTTGACAGGAAAATTCAGGCATCGCCGCTTTCAGGAAGTTGCGTCCGCGGAGCTGATTCAAGCATTCGAATTGTTACAGCAACCAGCCACGGCCTCGCATACGCTGGAGTCCAGAATGAGCCACTCCAACCCTTTCCTTCGATATACACTCTTAAACCTTTTCTTCTCCACCTATTTCTGATTAGGTATTCTTGGCAGGTGAATGGCGTGGGCGCGGAAAGGAGACTCGGAAGTGATACGGATTCGGAAGCGGCACAGGTATGTGTTTGTTGTAGAATGTCTGCATCTCTAGATTTTAACACTTTTGGAATATAACTTTGCCGGTTGTGGAGGTGTCCATCATAATATCCTTGGTTCCTTTGGGCAGGCACGAAGAATGCTCGATTTGCAGGCAAGCTGTGCAAGCTCTCACGGCTTTTCTATAAGGAAGCTGGTCCAATCTTCGGTGTAAGCTTCTCAACTCTCCACTTCATTCCGCGTCCTCTTTTGGGTGCATGGCTTACTAACTCCCTCTGGTTATATGTGTAGTTTTGGATTGCTCGAGGCGTTGCCACTTTTGGGGAGGGCTTTCCGACTATTGCGCCATACTATTGTTTCCGGTTTCCGATAACAGTGTAAGTATATAGGACACATCCCTTGCTTAGTGGACTTCCATTTTATTTTAATTCCTCCAGATAAGTGACTGACTATTTCTCGTCATGCTTTGAGTGGTGGCTCGACCGGAAATTGGCCACCATTCAAGATAGGGCTGTCAACGGGTGGGATCCGGGCCCGGTCTAGGTAGAAGCACTCCCGAATCGATCATTAATTGGGACAAAACCTTAGACCCAAAACCGTCCATTTTAACTTAAAATTTAGGCTGAAACAATAACATAGGTTTAAAACCGAACCATTTAGGCAAAAAGAAACCACTTTTCTTATTTAAATCGCAAACTAAAATTTAAACTTGGATCATATATCGTTAATAAAATTGATAGAAAAATACTAAGTTACTTATATGTTAAAACGTTACACACCTCTATTTATCTATCTATCAGATTCGACACTTTAAACCTATGATAAGAGAAAAACTATAATAGAACGAAGGAAATAACATATATGGCTAACAAAATAATCGGTTTTGGGCATGAATCGATTCGGGAGGGGCGGGAACCGGAACCGACCCAATTATTTATTTCAACATAATCACGGAACCGGATCCTTTATAAATGGTTGGGTTTATTCGGGCCAGTCGGGTAGACCTGAACCGTTGACCGCCCCTTCAAGAGCACGAACGATGAGAGCGATTGTGCTGCAGCAAGGTTGGTATCCCATTTTCTTCTCCCTTCGGACCTGTACTTCGAGGTAAGGACCTTTCAAAACCGCACTCGATGTTCGTACCTTTGTTATTGAAGCATATGATGTTGTCCTGCGAAGTTGATTTTGGATTCGCACGAATGAATAGACTCTGCTAATGCAATTTCTGCCTTGTCCTTGCAGGAATATTCTAATGGGTTCGCATTGTCAACCGCCGTAGCAGAATGACTGCGACAGTGTAAGCCAGCATTGCTTGTATCTGTTTAAACTTCTTATAAGGGCTTCTATTGCTTTGTTTCCGTTTTTGTGCTTGTATCCTTTTTTTTTTTTTTTATTTTCCGATACTCCCCTTGGCTTCTACAGGCATTGCCACTTCCATGAGATTGCGTCATTGGAGCTGATTCAAGCGTTTGAATTGGAGCAGTAGTCCGCCGAGGCATTGCATACGCTGGAGTCCTGAATAAGCCTTTCTAACCCATCTCTTCTATGTTCACTTCTAAACTATTTCTCGCCCACCTGTTTCTGACTAGATATTCTTGACAGGTGAAGGGCGTGAGCGCAAAGGAGACTCGGAAGTGATACGGATGCGTAAGCTGCACAGGTATGTGTTTTTCGTACAATGTCTGCGTACCTAAATTATATCAGTTTCGGAAGACAAGGTTTGTCGGTCGTGGCAGTGTCTGTAATATCCTTGGGTCTTATGGATGCAGGCACGAAGGATGCTCGACTTGCAGGCAAGATACACAACCTCTCGCGGAAAAACCATAAGGAAGCCGATCAACTCTTCGGTGTAAGCTTCTTAATTCTCAGCTTCATTCGGTGTTCTCGTTTGGACGTATGGGTTGCTAAATTGCTTTGGTTATATGCGTAGTTTTTGATTTCTCGAGGCGTTGCTACTTTTGGCGATCGGCTTACTGGCTGCTGTGCCTTACCCTTGTTCCCGGTTTTCGATGTCAATGTAAGTATAGGAAACATCCCGTGCATAATTCAGTTCCGTTTTCTTTTATTTCCGTAGGATAACTGGATGGGTGTTTCTTGTGGGTGTGTGGGTTACTAATTGCTCTATTGCCATTGTCGTGCTTGTAACTTTTCTGAATTTATTAATAATCCTCATGACTGACACCTTCATGCATTGCCACTTTCAGGGGATTGCGTCCGCGGAGCTGATTCAAGCGTTCGAATTGTAGCAGTGATCAGCCGAAGCCTCTCTTACGCTGGAGTCCAGAATGAGCCACCTTAACCCATTTCTCCTTTATTATCTCTTAGACCTTTTCTTCTCCACCTGTTTCTGATTAGAAATTCTTGACAGGTGAATGGCGTGTGCGCGGAAAGGAGACTCGAAGGTGATACGGATTCGGAAGCGGCACCGGTATGTGGTTGTTGTCGAAAGTGTGCATCCCTAAACTTTAAAATTTTTAGAAGAAAATGTTTTCCGGTTGTGGAGGTGGCCATAATATCCTTGGTTCTTATGGGTGCAGGCATGAAGAATGCGCGACCTCTCGCGGGAATACTTTAACGAAGCCGATCAACTCTTCGGTGTAAGCTTCTCAATTCTCAACTTCATTCGGTGTTCTCGTTTGGGTGTATGGGTTACTATTTTGCTTTGGTTATATGCGTAGTTTTAGACTGCTCGAGGCTTTGCTACTTTTGGCGATGGGCTTGCCGGCTCCTGCGCCTTGCCATTGTTCCCGGTTTTCGATATCAATGAAAGTATAGGAAACATGCCGTGCTTGGTTCAGTTCTGTTTCCTTTTAATTCCGTAGGATAAATGACCGGATGTTGTGGTGGGTGTGTGGGTTACTAACTGCTCAATTGCCGTTGTTTTGCTTGTAACTTTTCTTAATTTACTAATAATCCTCATGACTGACACCTTCATGCATTGCCACTTTCAGGGGATTGCGTCCGCGGAGCTGATTCAAGCGTTCGAATTGTAGCAGTGATCAGCCGAAGCCTCTCTTACGCAGGAGTCCAGAATGAGCCACTTTAACCCATTTCTCCTTTATTCTCTCTTAGACCTTTTCTTCTCCACCTGTTTCTGATTAGAAATTCTTGACAGGTGAATGGCGTGTGCGCGGAAAGGAGACTCGAAGGTGATACGGATTGGGAAGCGGCACCGGTATGTGATTGTTGTCGAATGTGTGCATCCCTAAATTTTAAAATTTTTAGAAGAAAATGTTTGGCGGTTGTGGAGGTGACAATAATATCCTTGGTTCTTATGTGTGCAGGCACGAAGAATGCTCGACGTGCGGGCAAGATGCGCAACCTCTCGCCGCAATACTATAAGGAAGCCGGTCAACTCTTTGATGTAAATTTCTCAAATCTCGGGTTCATTCGGTGTTCTCTTGTGGTTGTTTTGGTTCCTAATTTGCTTGGGTTATATGTGCAGTTTTAGATTGCTCGAGGCGTTGCGAATTTTGGGGATGGGCCTGCCGGCTGCTGCGCCTATCCACCGGTTCCGGTTTTCGATATCAATGTAAGTAAACGAAACATCCCTAGCTCAATTGACTTCGTTTGTCTTTTAATTCCGCAGGATAAGTGACTGGATGTTTCTTGTGGGTGTGAGGGTTAGTAATTGCTCTGTTCCGGTAGTTGTGCATGCAACATTTCTTAATTTTTTAATACTCCCCTTGACAGGAAAATTCAGGCATCGCCGCTTTCAGGAAGTTGCGTCCGCGGAGCTGATTCAAGCATTCGAATTGTTACAGCAACCAGCCACGGCCTCGCATACGCTGGAGTCCAGAATGAGCCACTCCAACCCTTTCCTTCTATATACACTCTTAAACCTTTTCTTCTCCACCTATTTCTGATTAGGTATTCTTGGCAGGTGAATGGCGTGGGCGCGGAAAGGAGACTCGGAAGTGATACGGATTCGGAAGCGGCACAGGTATGTGTTTGTTGTAGAATGTCTGCATCTCTAGATTTTAACACTTTTGGAATATAACTTTGCCGGTTGTGGAGGTGTCCATCATAATATCCTTGGTTCCTTTGGGCAGGCACGAAGAATGCTCGATTTGCAGGCAAGCTGTGCAAGCTCTCACGGCTTTTCTATAAGGAAGCTGGTCCAATCTTCGGTGTAAGCTTCTCAACTCTCCACTTCATTCCGCGTCCTCTTTTGGGTGCATGGCTTACTAACTCCCTCTGGTTATATGTGTAGTTTTGGATTGCTCGAGGCGTTGCCACTTTTGGGGAGGGCTTTCCGACTATTGCGCCATACTATTGTTTCCGGTTTCCGATAACAGTGTAAGTATATAGGACACATCCCTTGCTTAGTGGACTTCCATTTTATTTTAATTCCTCCAGATAAGTGACTGACTATTTCTCGTCATGCTTTGAGTGGTGGCTCGACCGGAAATTGGCCACCATTCAAGATAGGGCTGTCAACGGGTGGGATCCGGGCCCGGTCTAGGTAGAAGCACTCCCGAATCGATCATTAATTGGGACAAAACCTTAGACCCAAAACCGTCCATTTTAACTTAAAATTTAGGCTGAAACAATAACATAGGTTTAAAACCGAACCATTTAGGCAAAAAGAAACCACTTTTCTTATTTAAATCGCAAACTAAAATTTAAACTTGGATCATATATCGTTAATAAAATTGATAGAAAAATACTAAGTTACTTATATGTTAAAACGTTACACACCTCTATTTATCTATCTATCAGATTCGACACTTTAACCTATGATAAGAGAAAAACTATAATAGAACGAAGGAAATAACATATATGGCTAACAAAATAATCGGTTTTGGGCATGAATCGATTCGGGAGGGGCGGGAACCGGAACCGACCCAATTATTTATTTCAACATAATCACGGAACCGGATCCTTTATAAATGGTTGGGTTTATTCGGGCCAGTCGGGTAGACCTGAACCGTTGACCGCCCCTTCAAGAGCACGAACGATGAGAGCGATTGTGCTGCAGCAAGGTTGGTATCCCATTTTCTTCTCCCTTCGGACCTGTACTTCGAGGTAAGGACCTTTCAAAACCGCACTCGATGTTCGTACCTTTGTTATTGAAGCATATGATGTTGTCCTGCGAAGTTGATTTTGGATTCGCACGAATGAATAGACTCTGCTAATGCAATTTCTGCCTTGTCCTTGCAGGAATATTCTAATGGGTTCGCATTGTCAACCGCCGTAGCAGAATGACTGCGACAGTGTAAGCCAGCATTGCTTGTATCTGTTTAAACTTCTTATAAGGGCTTCTATTGCTTTGTTTCCGTTTTTGTGCTTGTATCCTTTTTTTTTTTTTTTTATTTTCCGATACTCCCCTTGGCTTCTACAGGCATTGCCACTTCCATGAGATTGCGTCATTGGAGCTGATTCAAGCGTTTGAATTGGAGCAGTAGTCCGCCGAGGCATTGCATACGCTGGAGTCCTGAATAAGCCTTTCTAACCCATCTCTTCTATGTTCACTTCTAAACTATTTCTCGCCCACCTGTTTCTGACTAGATATTCTTGACAGGTGAAGGGCGTGAGCGCAAAGGAGACTCGGAAGTGATACGGATGCGTAAGCTGCACAGGTATGTGTTTTTCGTACAATGTCTGCGTACCTAAATTATATCAGTTTCGGAAGACAAGGTTTGTCGGTCGTGGCAGTGTCTGTAATATCCTTGGGTCTTATGGATGCAGGCACGAAGGATGCTCGACTTGCAGGCAAGATACACAACCTCTCGCGGAAAAACCATAAGGAAGCCGATCAACTCTTCGGTGTAAGCTTCTTAATTCTCAGCTTCATTCGGTGTTCTCGTTTGGACGTATGGGTTGCTAAATTGCTTTGGTTATATGCGTAGTTTTTGATTTCTCGAGGCGTTGCTACTTTTGGCGATCGGCTTACTGGCTGCTGTGCCTTACCCTTGTTCCCGGTTTTCGATGTCAATGTAAGTATAGGAAACATCCCGTGCATAATTCAGTTCCGTTTTCTTTTATTTCCGTAGGATAACTGGATGGGTGTTTCTTGTGGGTGTGTGGGTTACTAATTGCTCTATTGCCATTGTCGTGCTTGTAACTTTTCTGAATTTATTAATAATCCTCATGACTGACACCTTCATGCATTGCCACTTTCAGGGGATTGCGTCCGCGGAGCTGATTCAAGCGTTCGAATTGTAGCAGTGATCAGCCGAAGCCTCTCTTACGCTGGAGTCCAGAATGAGCCACCTTAACCCATTTCTCCTTTATTATCTCTTAGACCTTTTCTTCTCCACCTGTTTCTGATTAGAAATTCTTGACAGGTGAATGGCGTGTGCGCGGAAAGGAGACTCGAAGGTGATACGGATTCGGAAGCGGCACCGGTATGTGGTTGTTGTCGAAAGTGTGCATCCCTAAACTTTAAAATTTTTAGAAGAAAATGTTTTCCGGTTGTGGAGGTGGCCATAATATCCTTGGTTCTTATGGGTGCAGGCATGAAGAATGCGCGACCTCTCGCGGGAATACTTTAACGAAGCCGATCAACTCTTCGGTGTAAGCTTCTCAATTCTCAACTTCATTCGGTGTTCTCGTTTGGGTGTATGGGTTACTATTTTGCTTTGGTTATATGCGTAGTTTTAGACTGCTCGAGGCTTTGCTACTTTTGGCGATGGGCTTGCCGGCTCCTGCGCCTTGCCATTGTTCCCGGTTTTCGATATCAATGAAAGTATAGGAAACATGCCGTGCTTGGTTCAGTTCTGTTTCCTTTTAATTCCGTAGGATAAATGACCGGATGTTGTGGTGGGTGTGTGGGTTACTAACTGCTCAATTGCCGTTGTTTTGCTTGTAACTTTTCTTAATTTACTAATAATCCTCATGACTGACACCTTCATGCATTGCCACTTTCAGGGGATTGCGTCCGCGGAGCTGATTCAAGCGTTCGAATTGTAGCAGTGATCAGCCGAAGCCTCTCTTACGCAGGAGTCCAGAATGAGCCACTTTAACCCATTTCTCCTTTATTCTCTCTTAGACCTTTTCTTCTCCACCTGTTTCTGATTAGAAATTCTTGACAGGTGAATGGCGTGTGCGCGGAAAGGAGACTCGAAGGTGATACGGATTGGGAAGCGGCACCGGTATGTGATTGTTGTCGAATGTGTGCATCCCTAAATTTTAAAATTTTTAGAAGAAAATGTTTGGCGGTTGTGGAGGTGACAATAATATCCTTGGTTCTTATGTGTGCAGGCACGAAGAATGCTCGACGTGCGGGCAAGATGCGCAACCTCTCGCCGCAATACTATAAGGAAGCCGGTCAACTCTTTGATGTAAATTTCTCAAATCTCGGGTTCATTCGGTGTTCTCTTGTGGTTGTTTTGGTTCCTAATTTGCTTGGGTTATATGTGCAGTTTTAGATTGCTCGAGGCGTTGCGAATTTTGGGGATGGGCCTGCCGGCTGCTGCGCCTATCCACCGGTTCCGGTTTTCGATATCAATGTAAGTAAACGAAACATCCCTAGCTCAATTGACTTCGTTTGTCTTTTAATTCCGCAGGATAAGTGACTGGATGTTTCTTGTGGGTGTGAGGGTTAGTAATTGCTCTGTTCCGGTAGTTGTGCATGCAAAATTTCTTAATTTTTTAATACTCCCCTTGACAGGAAAATTCAGGCATCGTCGCTTTCAGGAAGTTGCGTCCGCGGAGCTGATTCAAGCATTCGAATTGTTACAGCAACCAGCCACGGCCTCGCATACGCTGGAGTCCAGAATGAGCCACTCCAACCCTTTCCTTCTATATACACTCTTAAACCTTTTCTTCTCCACCTATTTCTGATTAGGTATTCTTGGCAGGTGAATGGCGTGGGCGCGGAAAGGAGACTCGGAAGTGATACGGATTCGGAAGCGGCACAGGTATGTGTTTGTTGTAGAATGTCTGCATCTCTAGATTTTAACACTTTTGGAATATAACTTTGCCGGTTGTGGAGGTGTCCATCATAATATCCTTGGTTCCTTTGGGCAGGCACGAAGAATGCTCGATTTGCAGGCAAGCTGTGCAAGCTCTCACGGCTTTTCTATAAGGAAGCTGGTCCAATCTTCGGTGTAAGCTTCTCAACTCTCCACTTCATTCCGCGTCCTCTTTTGGGTGCATGGCTTACTAACTCCCTCTGGTTATATGTGTAGTTTTGGATTGCTCGAGGCGTTGCCACTTTTGGGGAGGGCTTTCCGACTATTGCGCCATACTATTGTTTCCGGTTTCCGATAACAGTGTAAGTATATAGGACACATCCCTTGCTTAGTGGACTTCCATTTTATTTTAATTCCTCCAGATAAGTGACTGACTATTTCTCGTCATGCTTTGAGTGGTGGCTCGACCGGAAATTGGCCACCATTCAAGATAGGGCTGTCAACGGGTGGGATCCGGGCCCGGTCTAGGTAGAAGCACTCCCGAATCGATCATTAATTGGGACAAAACCTTAGACCCAAAACCGTCCATTTTAACTTAAAATTTAGGCTGAAACAATAACATAGGTTTAAAACCGAACCATTTAGGCAAAAAGAAACCACTTTTCTTATTTAAATCGCAAACTAAAATTTAAACTTGGATCATATATCGTTAATAAAATTGATAGAAAAATACTAAGTTACTTATATGTTAAAACGTTACACACCTCTATTTATCTATCTATCAGATTCGACACTTTAAACCTATGATAAGAGAAAAACTATAATAGAACGAAGGAAATAACATATATGGCTAACAAAATAATCGGTTTTGGGCATGAATCGATTCGGGAGGGGCGGGAACCGGAACCGACCCAATTATTTATTTCAACATAATCACGGAACCGGATCCTTTATAAATGGTTGGGTTTATTCGGGCCAGTCGGGTAGACCTGAACCGTTGACCGCCCCTTCAAGAGCACGAACGATGAGAGCGATTGTGCTGCAGCAAGGTTGGTATCCCATTTTCTTCTCCCTTCGGACCTGTACTTCGAGGTAAGGACCTTTCAAAACCGCACTCGATGTTCGTACCTTTGTTATTGAAGCATATGATGTTGTCCTGCGAAGTTGATTTTGGATTCGCACGAATGAATAGACTCTGCTAATGCAATTTCTGCCTTGTCCTTGCAGGAATATTCTAATGGGTTCGCATTGTCAACCGCCGTAGCAGAATGACTGCGACAGTGTAAGCCAGCATTGCTTGTATCTGTTTAAACTTCTTATAAGGGCTTCTATTGCTTTGTTTCCGTTTTTGTGCTTGTATCCTTTTTTTTTTTTTTTTTAATTTTCCGATACTCCCCTTGGCTTCTACAGGCATTGCCACTTCCATGAGATTGCGTCATTGGAGCTGATTCAAGCGTTTGAATTGGAGCAGTAGTCCGCCGAGGCATTGCATACGCTGGAGTCCTGAATAAGCCTTTCTAACCCATCTCTTCTATGTTCACTTCTAAACTATTTCTCGCCCACCTGTTTCTGACTAGATATTCTTGACAGGTGAAGGGCGTGAGCGCAAAGGAGACTCGGAAGTGATACGGATGCGTAAGCTGCACAGGTATGTGTTTTTCGTACAATGTCTGCGTACCTAAATTATATCAGTTTCGGAAGACAAGGTTTGTCGGTCGTGGCAGTGTCTGTAATATCCTTGGGTCTTATGGATGCAGGCACGAAGGATGCTCGACTTGCAGGCAAGATACACAACCTCTCGCGGAAAAACCATAAGGAAGCCGATCAACTCTTCGGTGTAAGCTTCTTAATTCTCAGCTTCATTCGGTGTTCTCGTTTGGACGTATGGGTTGCTAAATTGCTTTGGTTATATGCGTAGTTTTTGATTTCTCGAGGCGTTGCTACTTTTGGCGATCGGCTTACTGGCTGCTGTGCCTTACCCTTGTTCCCGGTTTTCGATGTCAATGTAAGTATAGGAAACATCCCGTGCATAATTCAGTTCCGTTTTCTTTTATTTCCGTAGGATAACTGGATGGGTGTTTCTTGTGGGTGTGTGGGTTACTAATTGCTCTATTGCCATTGTCGTGCTTGTAACTTTTCTGAATTTATTAATAATCCTCATGACTGACACCTTCATGCATTGCCACTTTCAGGGGATTGCGTCCGCGGAGCTGATTCAAGCGTTCGAATTGTAGCAGTGATCAGCCGAAGCCTCTCTTACGCTGGAGTCCAGAATGAGCCACCTTAACCCATTTCTCCTTTATTATCTCTTAGACCTTTTCTTCTCCACCTGTTTCTGATTAGAAATTCTTGACAGGTGAATGGCGTGTGCGCGGAAAGGAGACTCGAAGGTGATACGGATTCGGAAGCGGCACCGGTATGTGGTTGTTGTCGAAAGTGTGCATCCCTAAACTTTAAAATTTTTAGAAGAAAATGTTTTCCGGTTGTGGAGGTGGCCATAATATCCTTGGTTCTTATGGGTGCAGGCATGAAGAATGCGCGACCTCTCGCGGGAATACTTTAACGAAGCCGATCAACTCTTCGGTGTAAGCTTCTCAATTCTCAACTTCATTCGGTGTTCTCGTTTGGGTGTATGGGTTACTATTTTGCTTTGGTTATATGCGTAGTTTTAGACTGCTCGAGGCTTTGCTACTTTTGGCGATGGGCTTGCCGGCTCCTGCGCCTTGCCATTGTTCCCGGTTTTCGATATCAATGAAAGTATAGGAAACATGCCGTGCTTGGTTCAGTTCTGTTTCCTTTTAATTCCGTAGGATAAATGACCGGATGTTGTGGTGGGTGTGTGGGTTACTAACTGCTCAATTGCCGTTGTTTTGCTTGTAACTTTTCTTAATTTACTAATAATCCTCATGACTGACACCTTCATGCATTGCCACTTTCAGGGGATTGCGTCCGCGGAGCTGATTCAAGCGTTCGAATTGTAGCAGTGATCAGCCGAAGCCTCTCTTACGCAGGAGTCCAGAATGAGCCACTTTAACCCATTTCTCCTTTATTCTCTCTTAGACCTTTTCTTCTCCACCTGTTTCTGATTAGAAATTCTTGACAGGTGAATGGCGTGTGCGCGGAAAGGAGACTCGAAGGTGATACGGATTGGGAAGCGGCACCGGTATGTGATTGTTGTCGAATGTGTGCATCCCTAAATTTTAAAATTTTTAGAAGAAAATGTTTGGCGGTTGTGGAGGTGACAATAATATCCTTGGTTCTTATGTGTGCAGGCACGAAGAATGCTCGACGTGCGGGCAAGATGCGCAACCTCTCGCCGCAATACTATAAGGAAGCCGGTCAACTCTTTGATGTAAATTTCTCAAATCTCGGGTTCATTCGGTGTTCTCTTGTGGTTGTTTTGGTTCCTAATTTGCTTGGGTTATATGTGCAGTTTTAGATTGCTCGAGGCGTTGCGAATTTTGGGGATGGGCCTGCCGGCTGCTGCGCCTATCCACCGGTTCCGGTTTTCGATATCAATGTAAGTAAACGAAACATCCCTAGCTCAATTGACTTCGTTTGTCTTTTAATTCCGCAGGATAAGTGACTGGATGTTTCTTGTGGGTGTGAGGGTTAGTAATTGCTCTGTTCCGGTAGTTGTGCATGCAACATTTCTTAATTTTTTAATACTCCCCTTGACAGGAAAATTCAGGCATCGTCGCTTTCAGGAAGTTGCGTCCGCGGAGCTGATTCAAGCATTCGAATTGTTACAGCAACCAGCCACGGCCTCGCATACGCTGGAGTCCAGAATGAGCCACTCCAACCCTTTCCTTCTATATACACTCTTAAACCTTTTCTTCTCCACCTATTTCTGATTAGGTATTCTTGGCAGGTGAATGGCGTGGGCGCGGAAAGGAGACTCGGAAGTGATACGGATTCGGAAGCGGCACAGGTATGTGTTTGTTGTAGAATGTCTGCATCTCTAGATTTTAACACTTTTGGAATATAACTTTGCCGGTTGTGGAGGTGTCCATCATAATATCCTTGGTTCCTTTGGGCAGGCACGAAGAATGCTCGATTTGCAGGCAAGCTGTGCAAGCTCTCACGGCTTTTCTATAAGGAAGCTGGTCCAATCTTCGGTGTAAGCTTCTCAACTCTCCACTTCATTCCGCGTCCTCTTTTGGGTGCATGGCTTACTAACTCCCTCTGGTTATATGTGTAGTTTTGGATTGCTCGAGGCGTTGCCACTTTTGGGGAGGGCTTTCCGACTATTGCGCCATACTATTGTTTCCGGTTTCCGATAACAGTGTAAGTATATAGGACACATCCCTTGCTTAGTGGACTTCCATTTTATTTTAATTCCTCCAGATAAGTGACTGACTATTTCTCGTCATGCTTTGAGTGGTGGCTCGACCGGAAATTGGCCACCATTCAAGATAGGGCTGTCAACGGGTGGGATCCGGGCCCGGTCTAGGTAGAAGCACTCCCGAATCGATCATTAATTGGGACAAAACCTTAGACCCAAAACCGTCCATTTTAACTTAAAATTTAGGCTGAAACAATAACATAGGTTTAAAACCGAACCATTTAGGCAAAAAGAAACCACTTTTCTTATTTAAATCGCAAACTAAAATTTAAACTTGGATCATATATCGTTAATAAAATTGATAGAAAAATACTAAGTTACTTATATGTTAAAACGTTACACACCTCTATTTATCTATCTATCAGATTCGACACTTTAAACCTATGATAAGAGAAAAACTATAATAGAACGAAGGAAATAACATATATGGCTAACAAAATAATCGGTTTTGGGCATGAATCGATTCGGGAGGGGCGGGAACCGGAACCGACCCAATTATTTATTTCAACATAATCACGGAACCGGATCCTTTATAAATGGTTGGGTTTATTCGGGCCAGTCGGGTAGACCTGAACCGTTGACCGCCCCTTCAAGAGCACGAACGATGAGAGCGATTGTGCTGCAGCAAGGTTGGTATCCCATTTTCTTCTCCCTTCGGACCTGTACTTCGAGGTAAGGACCTTTCAAAACCGCACTCGATGTTCGTACCTTTGTTATTGAAGCATATGATGTTGTCCTGCGAAGTTGATTTTGGATTCGCACGAATGAATAGACTCTGCTAATGCAATTTCTGCCTTGTCCTTGCAGGAATATTCTAATGGGTTCGCATTGTCAACCGCCGTAGCAGAATGACTGCGACAGTGTAAGCCAGCATTGCTTGTATCTGTTTAAACTTCTTATAAGGGCTTCTATTGCTTTGTTTCCGTTTTTGTGCTTGTATCCTTTTTTTTTTTTTTTTTAATTTTCCGATACTCCCCTTGGCTTCTACAGGCATTGCCACTTCCATGAGATTGCGTCATTGGAGCTGATTCAAGCGTTTGAATTGGAGCAGTAGTCCGCCGAGGCATTGCATACGCTGGAGTCCTGAATAAGCCTTTCTAACCCATCTCTTCTATGTTCACTTCTAAACTATTTCTCGCCCACCTGTTTCTGACTAGATATTCTTGACAGGTGAAGGGCGTGAGCGCAAAGGAGACTCGGAAGTGATACGGATGCGTAAGCTGCACAGGTATGTGTTTTTCGTACAATGTCTGCGTACCTAAATTATATCAGTTTCGGAAGACAAGGTTTGTCGGTCGTGGCAGTGTCTGTAATATCCTTGGGTCTTATGGATGCAGGCACGAAGGATGCTCGACTTGCAGGCAAGATACACAACCTCTCGCGGAAAAACCATAAGGAAGCCGATCAACTCTTCGGTGTAAGCTTCTTAATTCTCAGCTTCATTCGGTGTTCTCGTTTGGACGTATGGGTTGCTAAATTGCTTTGGTTATATGCGTAGTTTTTGATTTCTCGAGGCGTTGCTACTTTTGGCGATCGGCTTACTGGCTGCTGTGCCTTACCCTTGTTCCCGGTTTTCGATGTCAATGTAAGTATAGGAAACATCCCGTGCATAATTCAGTTCCGTTTTCTTTTATTTCCGTAGGATAACTGGATGGGTGTTTCTTGTGGGTGTGTGGGTTACTAATTGCTCTATTGCCATTGTCGTGCTTGTAACTTTTCTGAATTTATTAATAATCCTCATGACTGACACCTTCATGCATTGCCACTTTCAGGGGATTGCGTCCGCGGAGCTGATTCAAGCGTTCGAATTGTAGCAGTGATCAGCCGAAGCCTCTCTTACGCTGGAGTCCAGAATGAGCCACCTTAACCCATTTCTCCTTTATTATCTCTTAGACCTTTTCTTCTCCACCTGTTTCTGATTAGAAATTCTTGACAGGTGAATGGCGTGTGCGCGGAAAGGAGACTCGAAGGTGATACGGATTCGGAAGCGGCACCGGTATGTGGTTGTTGTCGAAAGTGTGCATCCCTAAACTTTAAAATTTTTAGAAGAAAATGTTTTCCGGTTGTGGAGGTGGCCATAATATCCTTGGTTCTTATGGGTGCAGGCATGAAGAATGCGCGACCTCTCGCGGGAATACTTTAACGAAGCCGATCAACTCTTCGGTGTAAGCTTCTCAATTCTCAACTTCATTCGGTGTTCTCGTTTGGGTGTATGGGTTACTATTTTGCTTTGGTTATATGCGTAGTTTTAGACTGCTCGAGGCTTTGCTACTTTTGGCGATGGGCTTGCCGGCTCCTGCGCCTTGCCATTGTTCCCGGTTTTCGATATCAATGAAAGTATAGGAAACATGCCGTGCTTGGTTCAGTTCTGTTTCCTTTTAATTCCGTAGGATAAATGACCGGATGTTGTGGTGGGTGTGTGGGTTACTAACTGCTCAATTGCCGTTGTTTTGCTTGTAACTTTTCTTAATTTACTAATAATCCTCATGACTGACACCTTCATGCATTGCCACTTTCAGGGGATTGCGTCCGCGGAGCTGATTCAAGCGTTCGAATTGTAGCAGTGATCAGCCGAAGCCTCTCTTACGCAGGAGTCCAGAATGAGCCACTTTAACCCATTTCTCCTTTATTCTCTCTTAGACCTTTTCTTCTCCACCTGTTTCTGATTAGAAATTCTTGACAGGTGAATGGCGTGTGCGCGGAAAGGAGACTCGAAGGTGATACGGATTGGGAAGCGGCACCGGTATGTGATTGTTGTCGAATGTGTGCATCCCTAAATTTTAAAATTTTTAGAAGAAAATGTTTGGCGGTTGTGGAGGTGACAATAATATCCTTGGTTCTTATGTGTGCAGGCACGAAGAATGCTCGACGTGCGGGCAAGATGCGCAACCTCTCGCCGCAATACTATAAGGAAGCCGGTCAACTCTTTGATGTAAATTTCTCAAATCTCGGGTTCATTCGGTGTTCTCTTGTGGTTGTTTTGGTTCCTAATTTGCTTGGGTTATATGTGCAGTTTTAGATTGCTCGAGGCGTTGCGAATTTTGGGGATGGGCTTGCCGGCTGCTGCGCCTATCCACCGGTTCCGGTTTTCGATATCAAT
The DNA here is from genome assembly GCF_056320005.1 of Nelumbo lutea. Lineage (NCBI taxonomy): Eukaryota > Viridiplantae > Streptophyta > Magnoliopsida > Proteales > Nelumbonaceae > Nelumbo > Nelumbo lutea. The sequence goes on from NC_142691.1 coordinate 10,493,924, forward strand.
GTAAGTAAACGAAACATCCCTAGCTCAATTGACTTCGTTTGTCTTTTAATTCCGCAGGATAAGTGACTGGATGTTTCTTGTGGGTGTGAGGGTTAGTAATTGCTCTGTTCCGGTAGTTGTGCATGCAAAATTTCTTAATTTTTTAATACTCCCCTTGACAGGAAAATTCAGGCATCGCCGCTTTCAGGAAGTTGCGTCCGCGGAGCTGATTCAAGCATTCGAATTGTTACAGCAACCAGCCACGGCCTCGCATACGCTGGAGTCCAGAATGAGCCACTCCAACCCTTTCCTTCTATATACACTCTTAAACCTTTTCTTCTCCACCTATTTCTGATTAGGTATTCTTGGCAGGTGAATGGCGTGGGCGCGGAAAGGAGACTCGGAAGTGATACGGATTCGGAAGCGGCACAGGTATGTGTTTGTTGTAGAATGTCTGCATCTCTAGATTTTAACACTTTTGGAATATAACTTTGCCGGTTGTGGAGGTGTCCATCATAATATCCTTGGTTCCTTTGGGCAGGCACGAAGAATGCTCGATTTGCAGGCAAGCTGTGCAAGCTCTCACGGCTTTTCTATAAGGAAGCTGGTCCAATCTTCGGTGTAAGCTTCTCAACTCTCCACTTCATTCCGCGTCCTCTTTTGGGTGCATGGCTTACTAACTCCCTCTGGTTATATGTGTAGTTTTGGATTGCTCGAGGCGTTGCCACTTTTGGGGAGGGCTTTCCGACTATTGCGCCATACTATTGTTTCCGGTTTCCGATAACAGTGTAAGTATATAGGACACATCCCTTGCTTAGTGGACTTCCATTTTATTTTAATTCCTCCAGATAAGTGACTGACTATTTCTCGTCATGCTTTGAGTGGTGGCTCGACCGGAAATTGGCCACCATTCAAGATAGGGCTGTCAACGGGTGGGATCCGGGCCCGGTCTAGGTAGAAGCACTCCCGAATCGATCATTAATTGGGACAAAACCTTAGACCCAAAACCGTCCATTTTAACTTAAAATTTAGGCTGAAACAATAACATAGGTTTAAAACCGAACCATTTAGGCAAAAAGAAACCACTTTTCTTATTTAAATCGCAAACTAAAATTTAAACTTGGATCATATATCGTTAATAAAATTGATAGAAAAATACTAAGTTACTTATATGTTAAAACGTTACACACCTCTATTTATCTATCTATCAGATTCGACACTTTAAACCTATCATAAGAGAAAAACTATAATAGAACGAAGGAAATAACATATATGGCTAACAAAATAATCGGTTTTGGGCATGAATCGATTCGGGAGGGGCGGGAACCGGAACCGACCCAATTATTTATTTCAACATAATCACGGAACCGGATCCTTTATAAATGGTTGGGTTTATTCGGGCCAGTCGGGTAGACCTGAACCGTTGACCGCCCCTTCAAGAGCACGAACGATGAGAGCGATTGTGCTGCAGCAAGGTTGGTATCCCATTTTCTTCTCCCTTCGGACCTGTACTTCGAGGTAAGGACCTTTCAAAACCGCACTCGATGTTCGTACCTTTGTTATTGAAGCATATGATGTTGTCCTGCGAAGTTGATTTTGGATTCGCACGAATGAATAGACTCTGCTAATGCAATTTCTGCCTTGTCCTTGCAGGAATATTCTAATGGGTTCGCATTGTCAACCGCCGTAGCAGAATGACTGCGACAGTGTAAGCCAGCATTGCTTGTATCTGTTTAAACTTCTTATAAGGGCTTCTATTGCTTTGTTTCCGTTTTTGTGCTTGTATCCTTTTTTTTTTTTTTTTAATTTTCCGATACTCCCCTTGGCTTCTACAGGCATTGCCACTTCCATGAGATTGCGTCATTGGAGCTGATTCAAGCGTTTGAATTGGAGCAGTAGTCCGCCGAGGCATTGCATACGCTGGAGTCCTGAATAAGCCTTTCTAACCCATCTCTTCTATGTTCACTTCTAAACTATTTCTCGCCCACCTGTTTCTGACTAGATATTCTTGACAGGTGAAGGGCGTGAGCGCAAAGGAGACTCGGAAGTGATACGGATGCGTAAGCTGCACAGGTATGTGTTTTTCGTACAATGTCTGCGTACCTAAATTATATCAGTTTCGGAAGACAAGGTTTGTCGGTCGTGGCAGTGTCTGTAATATCCTTGGGTCTTATGGATGCAGGCACGAAGGATGCTCGACTTGCAGGCAAGATACACAACCTCTCGCGGAAAAACCATAAGGAAGCCGATCAACTCTTCGGTGTAAGCTTCTTAATTCTCAGCTTCATTCGGTGTTCTCGTTTGGACGTATGGGTTGCTAAATTGCTTTGGTTATATGCGTAGTTTTTGATTTCTCGAGGCGTTGCTACTTTTGGCGATCGGCTTACTGGCTGCTGTGCCTTACCCTTGTTCCCGGTTTTCGATGTCAATGTAAGTATAGGAAACATCCCGTGCATAATTCAGTTCCGTTTTCTTTTATTTCCGTAGGATAACTGGATGGGTGTTTCTTGTGGGTGTGTGGGTTACTAATTGCTCTATTGCCATTGTCGTGCTTGTAACTTTTCTGAATTTATTAATAATCCTCATGACTGACACCTTCATGCATTGCCACTTTCAGGGGATTGCGTCCGCGGAGCTGATTCAAGCGTTCGAATTGTAGCAGTGATCAGCCGAAGCCTCTCTTACGCTGGAGTCCAGAATGAGCCACCTTAACCCATTTCTCCTTTATTATCTCTTAGACCTTTTCTTCTCCACCTGTTTCTGATTAGAAATTCTTGACAGGTGAATGGCGTGTGCGCGGAAAGGAGACTCGAAGGTGATACGGATTCGGAAGCGGCACCGGTATGTGGTTGTTGTCGAAAGTGTGCATCCCTAAACTTTAAAATTTTTAGAAGAAAATGTTTTCCGGTTGTGGAGGTGGCCATAATATCCTTGGTTCTTATGGGTGCAGGCATGAAGAATGCGCGACCTCTCGCGGGAATACTTTAACGAAGCCGATCAACTCTTCGGTGTAAGCTTCTCAATTCTCAACTTCATTCGGTGTTCTCGTTTGGGTGTATGGGTTACTATTTTGCTTTGGTTATATGCGTAGTTTTAGACTGCTCGAGGCTTTGCTACTTTTGGCGATGGGCTTGCCGGCTCCTGCGCCTTGCCATTGTTCCCGGTTTTCGATATCAATGAAAGTATAGGAAACATGCCGTGCTTGGTTCAGTTCTGTTTCCTTTTAATTCCGTAGGATAAATGACCGGATGTTGTGGTGGGTGTGTGGGTTACTAACTGCTCAATTGCCGTTGTTTTGCTTGTAACTTTTCTTAATTTACTAATAATCCTCATGACTGACACCTTCATGCATTGCCACTTTCAGGGGATTGCGTCCGCGGAGCTGATTCAAGCGTTCGAATTGTAGCAGTGATCAGCCGAAGCCTCTCTTACGCAGGAGTCCAGAATGAGCCACTTTAACCCATTTCTCCTTTATTCTCTCTTAGACCTTTTCTTCTCCACCTGTTTCTGATTAGAAATTCTTGACAGGTGAATGGCGTGTGCGCGGAAAGGAGACTCGAAGGTGATACGGATTGGGAAGCGGCACCGGTATGTGATTGTTGTCGAATGTGTGCATCCCTAAATTTTAAAATTTTTAGAAGAAAATGTTTGGCGGTTGTGGAGGTGACAATAATATCCTTGGTTCTTATGTGTGCAGGCACGAAGAATGCTCGACGTGCGGGCAAGATGCGCAACCTCTCGCCGCAATACTATAAGGAAGCCGGTCAACTCTTTGATGTAAATTTCTCAAATCTCGGGTTCATTCGGTGTTCTCTTGTGGTTGTTTTGGTTCCTAATTTGCTTGGGTTATATGTGCAGTTTTAGATTGCTCGAGGCGTTGCGAATTTTGGGGATGGGCTTGCCGGCTGCTGCGCCTATCCACCGGTTCCGGTTTTCGATATCAATGTAAGTAAACGAAACATCCCTAGCTCAATTGACTTCGTTTGTCTTTTAATTCCGCAGGATAAGTGACTGGATGTTTCTTGTGGGTGTGAGGGTTAGTAATTGCTCTGTTCCGGTAGTTGTGCATGCAAAATTTCTTAATTTTTTAATACTCCCCTTGACAGGAAAATTCAGGCATCGCCGCTTTCAGGAAGTTGCGTCCGCGGAGCTGATTCAAGCATTCGAATTGTTACAGCAACCAGCCACGGCCTCGCATACGCTGGAGTCCAGAATGAGCCACTCCAACCCTTTCCTTCTATATACACTCTTAAACCTTTTCTTCTCCACCTATTTCTGATTAGGTATTCTTGGCAGGTGAATGGCGTGGGCGCGGAAAGGAGACTCGGAAGTGATACGGATTCGGAAGCGGCACAGGTATGTGTTTGTTGTAGAATGTCTGCATCTCTAGATTTTAACACTTTTGGAATATAACTTTGCCGGTTGTGGAGGTGTCCATCATAATATCCTTGGTTCCTTTGGGCAGGCACGAAGAATGCTCGATTTGCAGGCAAGCTGTGCAAGCTCTCACGGCTTTTCTATAAGGAAGCTGGTCCAATCTTCGGTGTAAGCTTCTCAACTCTCCACTTCATTCCGCGTCCTCTTTTGGGTGCATGGCTTACTAACTCCCTCTGGTTATATGTGTAGTTTTGGATTGCTCGAGGCGTTGCCACTTTTGGGGAGGGCTTTCCGACTATTGCGCCATACTATTGTTTCCGGTTTCCGATAACAGTGTAAGTATATAGGACACATCCCTTGCTTAGTGGACTTCCATTTTATTTTAATTCCTCCAGATAAGTGACTGACTATTTCTCGTCATGCTTTGAGTGGTGGCTCGACCGGAAATTGGCCACCATTCAAGATAGGGCTGTCAACGGGTGGGATCCGGGCCCGGTCTAGGTAGAAGCACTCCCGAATCGATCATTAATTGGGACAAAACCTTAGACCCAAAACCGTCCATTTTAACTTAAAATTTAGGCTGAAACAATAACATAGGTTTAAAACCGAACCATTTAGGCAAAAAGAAACCACTTTTCTTATTTAAATCGCAAACTAAAATTTAAACTTGGATCATATATCGTTAATAAAATTGATAGAAAAATACTAAGTTACTTATATGTTAAAACGTTACACACCTCTATTTATCTATCTATCAGATTCGACACTTTAAACCTATGATAAGAGAAAAACTATAATAGAACGAAGGAAATAACATATATGGCTAACAAAATAATCGGTTTTGGGCATGAATCGATTCGGGAGGGGCGGGAACCGGAACCGACCCAATTATTTATTTCAACATAATCACGGAACCGGATCCTTTATAAATGGTTGGGTTTATTCGGGCCAGTCGGGTAGACCTGAACCGTTGACCGCCCCTTCAAGAGCACGAACGATGAGAGCGATTGTGCTGCAGCAAGGTTGGTATCCCATTTTCTTCTCCCTTCGGACCTGTACTTCGAGGTAAGGACCTTTCAAAACCGCACTCGATGTTCGTACCTTTGTTATTGAAGCATATGATGTTGTCCTGCGAAGTTGATTTTGGATTCGCACGAATGAATAGACTCTGCTAATGCAATTTCTGCCTTGTCCTTGCAGGAATATTCTAATGGGTTCGCATTGTCAACCGCCGTAGCAGAATGACTGCGACAGTGTAAGCCAGCATTGCTTGTATCTGTTTAAACTTCTTATAAGGGCTTCTATTGCTTTGTTTCCGTTTTTGTGCTTGTATCCTTTTTTTTTTTTTTTTTAATTTTCCGATACTCCCCTTGGCTTCTACAGGCATTGCCACTTCCATGAGATTGCGTCATTGGAGCTGATTCAAGCGTTTGAATTGGAGCAGTAGTCCGCCGAGGCATTGCATACGCTGGAGTCCTGAATAAGCCTTTCTAACCCATCTCTTCTATGTTCACTTCTAAACTATTTCTCGCCCACCTGTTTCTGACTAGATATTCTTGACAGGTGAAGGGCGTGATTGCAAAGGAGACTCGGAAGTGATACGGATGCGTAAGCTGCACAGGTATGTGTTTTTCGTACAATGTCTGCGTACCTAAATTATATCAGTTTCGGAAGACAAGGTTTGTCGGTCGTGGCAGTGTCTGTAATATCCTTGGGTCTTATGGATGCAGGCACGAAGGATGCTCGACTTGCAGGCAAGATACACAACCTCTCGCGGAAAAACCATAAGGAAGCCGATCAACTCTTCGGTGTAAGCTTCTTAATTCTCAGCTTCATTCGGTGTTCTCGTTTGGACGTATGGGTTGCTAAATTGCTTTGGTTATATGCGTAGTTTTTGATTTCTCGAGGCGTTGCTACTTTTGGCGATCGGCTTACTGGCTGCTGTGCCTTACCCTTGTTCCCGGTCTTCGATGTCAATGTAAGTATAGGAAACATCCCGTGCATAATTCAGTTCCGTTTTCTTTTATTTCCGTAGGATAACTGAATGGGTGTTTCTTGTGGGTGTGTGGGTTACTAATTGCTCTATTGCCATTGTCGTGCTTGTAACTTTTCTGAATTTATTAATCATCCTCATGACTGACACCTTCATGCATTGCCACTTTCAGGGGATTGCGTCCGCGGAGCTGATTCAAGCGTTCGAATTGTAGCAGTGATCAGCCGAAGCCTCTCTTACGCTGGAGTCCAGAATGAGCCACCTTAACCCATTTCTCCTTTATTATCTCTTAGACCTTTTCTTCTCCACCTGTTTCTGATTAGAAATTCTTGACAGGTGAATGGCGTGTGCACGGAAAGGAGACTCGAATGTGATACGGATTCGGAAGCGGCACCGGTATGTGGTTGTTGTCGAAAGTGTGCATCCCTAAACTTTAAAATTTTTAGAAGAAAATGTTTTCCGGTTGTGGAGGTGGCCATAATATCCTTGGTTCTTATGGGTGCAGGCATGAAGAATGCGCGACCTCTCGCGGGAATACTTTAACGAAGCCGATCAACTCTTCGGTGTAAGCTTCTCAATTCTCAACTTCATTCGGTGTTCTCGTTTGGGTGTATGGGTTACTATTTTGCTTTGGTTATATGCGTAGTTTTAGACTGCTCGAGGCTTTGCTACTTTTGGCGATGGGCTTGCCGGCTCCTGCGCCTTGCCATTGTTCCCGGTTTTCGATATCAATGAAAGTATAGGAAACATGCCGTGCTTGGTTCAGTTCTGTTTCCTTTTAATTCCGTAGGATAAATGACCGGATGTTGTGGTGGGTGTGTGGGTTACTAACTGCTCAATTGCCGTTGTTTTGCTTGTAACTTTTCTTAATTTACTAATAATCCTCATGACTGACACCTTCATGCATTGCCACTTTCAGGGGATTGCGTCCGCGGAGCTGATTCAAGCGTTCGAATTGTAGCAGTGATCAGCCGAAGCCTCTCTTACGCAGGAGTCCAGAATGAGCCACTTTAACCCATTTCTCCTTTATTCTCTCTTAGACCTTTTCTTCTCCACCTGTTTCTGATTAGAAATTCTTGACAGGTGAATGGCGTGTGCGAGGAAAGGAGACTCGAAGGTGATACGGATTGGGAAGCGGCACCGGTATGTGATTGTTGTCGAATGTGTGCATCCCTAAATTTTAAAATTTTTAGAAGAAAATGTTTGGCGGTTGTGGAGGTGACAATAATATCCTTGGTTCTTATGTGTGCAGGCAGGAAGAATGCTCGACGTGCGGGCAAGATGCGCAACCTCTCGCCGCAATACTATAAGGAAGCCGGTCAACTCTTTGATGTAAATTTCTCAAATCTCGGGTTCATTCGGTGTTCTCTTGTGGTTGTTTTGGTTCCTAATTTGCTTGGGTTATATGTGCAGTTTTAGATTGCTCGAGGCGTTGCGAATTTTGGGGATGGGCTTGCCGGCTGCTGCGCCTATCCACCGGTTCCGGTTTTCGATATCAATGTAAGTAAACGAAACATCCCTAGCTCAATTGACTTCGTTTGTCTTTTAATTCCGCAGGATAAGTGACTGGATGTTTCTTGTGGGTGTGAGGGTTAGTAATTGCTCTGTTCCGGTAGTTGTGCATGCAAAATTTCTTAATTTTTTAATACTCCCCTTGACAGGAAAATTCAGGCATCGCCGCTTTCAGGAAGTTGCGTCCGCGGAGCTGATTCAAGCATTCGAATTGTTACAGCAACCAGCCACGGCCTCGCATACGCTGGAGTCCAGAATGAGCCACTCCAACCCTTTCCTTCTATATACACTCTTAAACCTTTTCTTCTCCACCTATTTCTGATTAGGTATTCTTGGCAGGTGAATGGCGTGGGCGCGGAAAGGAGACTCGGAAGTGATACGGATTCGGAAGCGGCACAGGTATGTGTTTGTTGTAGAATGTCTGCATCTCTAGATTTTAACACTTTTGGAATATAACTTTGCCGGTTGTGGAGGTGTCCATCATAATATCCTTGGTTCCTTTGGGCAGGCACGAAGAATGCTCGATTTGCAGGCAAGCTGTGCAAGCTCTCACGGCTTTTCTATAAGGAAGCTGGTCCAATCTTCGGTGTAAGTTTCTCAACTCTCCACTTCATTCCGCGTCCTCTTTTGGGTGCATGGCTTACTAACTCCCTCTGGTTATATGTGTAGTTTTGGATTGCTCGAGGCGTTGCCACTTTTGGGGAGGGCTTTCCGACTATTGCGCCATACTATTGTTTCCGGTTTCCGATAACAGTGTAAGTATATAGGACACATCCCTTGCTTAGTGGACTTCCATTTTATTTTAATTCCTCCAGATAAGTGACTGACTATATCTCGTCATGCTTTGAGTGGTGGCTCGACCGGAAATTGGCCACCATTCAAGATAGGGCTGTCAACGGGTGGGATCCGGGCCCGGTCTAGGTAGAAGCACTCCCGAATCGATCATTAATTGGGACAAAACCTTAGACCCAAAACCGTCCATTTTAACTTAAAATTTAGGCTGAAACAATAACATAGGTTTAAAACCGAACCATTTAGGCAAAAAGAAACCACTTTTCTTATTTAAATCGCAAACTAAAATTTAAACTTGGATCATATATCGTTAATAAAATTGATAGAAAAATACTAAGTTACTTATATGTTAAAACGTTACACACCTCTATTTATCTATCTATCAGATTCGACACTTGAAACCTATGATAAGAGAAAAACTATAATAGAACGAAGGAAATAACATATATGGCTAACAAAATAATCGGTTTTGGGCATGAATCGATTCGGGAGGGGCGGGAACCGGAACCGACCCAATTATTTATTTCAACATAATCACGGAACCGGATCCTTTATAAATGGTTGGGTTTATTCGGGCCAGTCGGGTAGACCTGAACCGTTGACCGCCCCTTCAAGAGCACGAACGATGAGAGCGATTGTGCTGCAGCAAGGTTGGTATCCCATTTTCTTCTCCCTTCGGACCTGTACTTTGAGGTAAGGACCTTTCAAAACCGCACTCGATGTTCGTACCTTTGTTATTGAAGCATATGATGTTGTCCTGCGAAGTTGATTTTGGATTGGCACGAATGAATAGACTCTGCTAATGCAATTTCTGCCTTGTCCTTGCAGGAATATTCTAATGGGTTCGCATTGTCAACCGCCGTAGCAGAATGACTGCGACAGTGTAAGCCAGCATTGCTTGTATCTGTTTAAACTTCTTATAAGGGCTTCTATTGCTTTGTTTCCGTTTTTGTGCTTGTATCCTTTTTTTTTTTTTTTTTTTTTTTTTAATTTTCCGATACTCCCCTTGGCTTCTACAGGCATTGCCACTTCCATGAGATTGCGTCATTGGAGCTGATTCAAGCGTTTGAATTGGAGCAGTAGTCCGCCGAGGCATTGCATACGCTGGAGTCCTGAATAAGCCTTTCTAACCCATCTCTTCTATGTTCACTTCTAAACTATTTCTCGCCCACCTGTTTCTGACTAGATATTCTTGACAGGTGAAGGGCGTGAGCGCAAAGGAGACTCGGAAGTGATACGGATGCGTAAGCTGCACAGGTATGTGTTTTTCGTACAATGTCTGCGTACCTAAATTATATCAGTTTCGGAAGACAAGGTTTGTCGGTCGTGGCAGTGTCTGTAATATCCTTGGGTCTTATGGATGCAGGCACGAAGGATGCTCGACTTGCAGGCAAGATACACAACCTCTCGCGGAAAAACCATAAGGAAGCCGATCAACTCTTCGGTGTAAGCTTCTTAATTCTCAGCTTCATTCGGTGTTCTCGTTTGGACGTATGGGTTGCTAAATTGCTTTGGTTATATGCGTAGTTTTTGATTTCTCGAGGCGTTGCTACTTTTGGCGATCGGCTTACTGGCTGCTGTGCCTTACCCTTGTTCCCGGTCTTCGATGTCAATGTAAGTATAGGAAACATCCCGTGCATAATTCAGTTCCGTTTTCTTTTATTTCCGTAGGATAACTGAATGGGTGTTTCTTGTGGGTGTGTGGGTTACTAATTGCTCTATTGCCATTGTCGTGCTTGTAACTTTTCTGAATTTATTAATAATCCTCATGACTGACACCTTCATGCATTGCCACTTTCAGGGGATTGCGTCCGCGGAGCTGATTCAAGCGTTCGAATTGTAGCAGTGATCAGCCGAAGCCTCTCTTACGCTGGAGTCCAGAATGAGCCACCTTAACCCATTTCTCCTTTATTATCTCTTAGACCTTTTCTTCTCCACCTGTTTCTGATTAGAAATTCTTGACAGGTGAATGGCGTGTGCGCGGAAAGGAGACTCGAAGGTGATACGGATTCGGAAGCGGCACCGGTATGTGGTTGTTGTCGAAAGTGTGCATCCCTAAACTTTAAAATTTTTAGAAGAAAATGTTTTCCGGTTGTGGAGGTGGCCATAATATCCTTGGTTCTTATGGGTGCAGGCATGAAGAATGCGCGACCTCTCGCGGGAATACTTTAACGAAGCCGATCAACTCTTCGGTGTAAGCTTCTCAATTCTCAACTTCATTCGGTGTTCTCGTTTGGGTGTATGGGTTACTATTTTGCTTTGGTTATATGCGTAGTTTTAGACTGCTCGAGGCTTTGCTACTTTTGGCGATGGGCTTGCCGGCTCCTGCGCCTTGCCATTGTTCCCGGTTTTCGATATCAATGAAAGTATAGGAAACATGCCGTGCTTGGTTCAGTTCTGTTTCCTTTTAATTCCGTAGGATAAATGACCGGATGTTGTGGTGGGTGTGTGGGTTACTAACTGCTCAATTGCCGTTGTTTTGCTTGTAACTTTTCTTAATTTACTAATAATCCTCATGACTGACACCTTCATGCATTGCCACTTTCAGGGGATTGCGTCCGCGGAGCTGATTCAAGCGTTCGAATTGTAGCAGTGATCAGCCGAAGCCTCTCTTACGCAGGAGTCCAGAATGAGCCACTTTAACCCATTTCTCCTTTATTCTCTCTTAGACCTTTTCTTCTCCACCTGTTTCTGATTAGAAATTCTTGACAGGTGAATGGCGTGTGCGAGGAAAGGAGACTCGAAGGTGATACGGATTGGGAAGCGGCACCGGTATGTGATTGTTGTCGAATGTGTGCATCCCTAAATTTTAAAATTTTTAGAAGAAAATGTTTGGCGGTTGTGGAGGTGACAATAATATCCTTGGTTCTTATGTGTGCAGGCAGGAAGAATGCTCGACGTGCGGGCAAGATGCGCAACCTCTCGCCGCAATACTATAAGGAAGCCGGTCAACTCTTTGATGTAAATTTCTCAAATCTCGGGTTCATTCGGTGTTCTCTTGTGGTTGTTTTGGTTCCTAATTTGCTTGGGTTATATGTGCAGTTTTAGATTGCTCGAGGCGTTGCGAATTTTGGGGATGGGCTTGCCGGCTGCTGCGCCTATCCACCGGTTCCGGTTTTCGATATCAATGTAAGTAAACGAAACATCCCTAGCTCAATTGACTTCGTTTGTCTTTTAATTCCGCAGGATAAGTGACTGGATGTTTCTTGTGGGTGTGAGGGTTAGTAATTGCTCTGTTCCGGTAGTTGTGCATGCAAAATTTCTTAATTTTTTAATACTCCCCTTGACAGGAAAATTCAGGCATCGCCGCTTTCAGGAAGTTGCGTCCGCGGAGCTGATTCAAGCATTCGAATTGTTACAGCAACCAGCCACGGCCTCGCATACGCTGGAGTCCAGAATGAGCCACTCCAACCCTTTCCTTCTATATACACTCTTAAACCTTTTCTTCTCCACCTATTTCTGATTAGGTATTCTTGGCAGGTGAATGGCGTGGGCGCGGAAAGGAGACTCGGAAGTGATACGGATTCGGAAGCGGCACAGGTATGTGTTTGTTGTAGAATGTCTGCATCTCTAGATTTTAACACTTTTGGAATATAACTTTGCCGGTTGTGGAGGTGTCCATCATAATATCCTTGGTTCCTTTGGGCAGGCACGAAGAATGCTCGATTTGCAGGCAAGCTGTGCAAGCTCTCACGGCTTTTCTATAAGGAAGCTGGTCCAATCTTCGGTGTAAGCTTCTCAACTCTCCACTTCATTCCGCGTCCTCTTTTGGGTGCATGGCTTACTAACTCCCTCTGGTTATATGTGTAGTTTTGGATTGCTCGAGGCGTTGCCACTTTTGGGGAGGGCTTTCCGACTATTGCGCCATACTATTGTTTCCGGTTTCCGATAACAGTGTAAGTATATAGGACACATCCCTTGCTTAGTGGACTTCCATTTTATTTTAATTCCTCCAGATAAGTGACTGACTATTTCTCGTCATGCTTTGAGTGGTGGCTCGACCGGAAATTGGCCACCATTCAAGATAGGGCTGTCAACGGGTGGGATCCGGGCCCGGTCTAGGTAGAAGCACTCCCGAATCGATCATTAATTGGGACAAAACCTTAGACCCAAAACCGTCCATTTTAACTTAAAATTTAGGCTGAAACAATAACATAGGTTTAAAACCGAACCATTTAGGCAAAAAGAAACCACTTTTCTTATTTAAATCGCAAACTAAAATTTAAACTTGGATCATATATCGTTAATAAAATTGATAGAAAAATACTAAGTTACTTATATGTTAAAACGTTACACACCTCTATTTATCTATCTATCAGATTCGACACTTTAAACCTATGATAAGAGAAAAACTATAATAGAACGAAGGAAATAACATATATGGCTAACAAAATAATCGGTTTTGGGCATGAATCGATTCGGGAGGGGCGGGAACCGGAACCGACCCAATTATTTATTTCAACATAATCACGGAACCGGATCCTTTATAAATGGTTGGGTTTATTCGGGCCAGTCGGGTAGACCTGAACCGTTGACCGCCCCTTCAAGAGCACGAACGATGAGAGCGATTGTGCTGCAGCAAGGTTGGTATCCCATTTTCTTCTCCCTTCGGACCTGTACTTCGAGGTAAGGACCTTTCAAAACTGCACTCGATGTTCGTACCTTTGTTATTGAAGCATATGATGTTGTCCTGCGAAGTTGATTTTGGATTCGCACGAATGAATAGACTCTGCTAATGCAATTTCTGCCTTGTCCTTGCAGGAATATTCTAATGGGTTCGCATTGTCAACCGCCGTAGCAGAATGACTGCGACAGTGTAAGCCAGCATTGCTTGTATCTGTTTAAACTTCTTATAAGGGCTTCTATTGCTTTGTTTCCGTTTTTGTGCTTGTATCTTTTTTTTTTTTTTTTTTTTTTTTTAATTTTCCGATACTCCCCTTGGCTTCTACAGGCATTGCCACTTCCATGAGATTGCGTCATTGGAGCTGATTCAAGCGTTTGAATTGGAGCAGTAGTCCGCCGAGGCATTGCATACGCTGGAGTCCTGAATAAGCCTTTCTAACCCATCTCTTCTATGTTCACTTCTAAACTATTTCTCGCCCACCTGTTTCTGACTAGATATTCTTGACAGGTGAAGGGCGTGAGCGCAAAGGAGACTCGGAAGTGATACGGATGCGTAAGCTGCACAGGTATGTGTTTTTCGTACAATGTCTGCGTACCTAAATTATATCAGTTTCGGAAGACAAGGTTTGTCGGTCGTGGCAGTGTCTGTAATATCCTTGGGTTTTATGGATGCAGGCACGAAGGATGCTCGACTTGCAGGCAAGATACACAACCTCTCGCGGAAAAACCATAAGGAAGCCGATCAACTCTTCGGTGTAAGCTTCTTAATTCTCAGCTTCATTCGGTGTTCTCGTTTGGACGTATGGGTTGCTAAATTGCTTTGGTTATATGCGTAGTTTTTGATTTCTCGAGGCGTTGCTACTTTTGGCGATCGGCTTACTGGCTGCTGTGCCTTACCCTTGTTCCCGGTTTTTGATGTCAATGTAAGTATAGGAAACATCCCGTGCATAATTCAGTTCCGTTTTCTTTTATTTCCGTAGGATAACTGAATGGGTGTTTCTTGTGGGTGTGTGGGTTACTAATTGCTCTATTGCCATTGTCGTGCTTGTAACTTTTCTGAATTTATTAATCATCCTCATGACTGACACCTTCATGCATTGCCACTTTCAGGGGATTGCGTCCGCGGAGCTGATTCAAGCGTTCGAATTGTAGCAGTGATCAGCCGAAGCCTCTCTTACGCTGGAGTCCAGAATGAGCCACCTTAACCCATTTCTCCTTTATTATCTCTTAGACCTTTTCTTCTCCACCTGTTTCTGATTAGAAATTCTTGACAGGTGAATGGCGTGTGCGCGGAAAGGAGACTCGAAGGTGATACGGATTCGGAAGCGGCACCGGTATGTGGTTGTTGTCGAAAGTGTGCATCCCTAAACTTTAAAATTTTTAGAAGAAAATGTTTTCCGGTTGTGGAGGTGGCCATAATATCCTTGGTTCTTATGGGTGCAGGCATGAAGAATGCGCGACCTCTCGCGGGAATACTTTAACGAAGCCGATCAACTCTTCGGTGTAAGCTTCTCAATTCTCAACTTCATTCGGTGTTCTCGTTTGGGTGTATGGGTTACTATTTTGCTTTGGTTATATGCGTAGTTTTAGACTGCTCGAGGCTTTGCTACTTTTGGCGATGGGCTTGCCGGCTCCTGCGCCTTGCCATTGTTCCCGGTTTTCGATATCAATGAAAGTATAGGAAACATGCCGTGCTTGGTTCAGTTCTGTTTCCTTTTAATTCCGTAGGATAAATGACCGGATGTTGTGGTGGGTGTGTGGGTTACTAACTGCTCAATTGCCGTTGTTTTGCTTGTAACTTTTCTTAATTTACTAATAATCCTCATGACTGACACCTTCATGCATTGCCACTTTCAGGGGATTGCGTCCGCGGAGCTGATTCAAGCGTTCGAATTGTAGCAGTGATCAGCCGAAGCCTCTCTTACGCAGGAGTCCAGAATGAGCCACTTTAACCCATTTCTCCTTTATTCTCTCTTAGACCTTTTCTTCTCCACCTGTTTCTGATTAGAAATTCTTGACAGGTGAATGGCGTGTGCGCGGAAAGGAGACTCGAAGGTGATACGGATTGGGAAGCGGCACCGGTATGTGATTGTTGTCGAATGTGTGCATCCCTAAATTTTAAAATTTTTAGAAGAAAATGTTTGGCGGTTGTGGAGGTGACAATAATATCCTTGGTTCTTATGTGTGCAGGCACGAAGAATGCTCGACGTGCGGGCAAGATGCGCAACCTCTCGCCGCAATACTATAAGGAAGCCGGTCAACTCTTTGATGTAAATTTCTCAAATCTCGGGTTCATTCGGTGTTCTCTTGTGGTTGTTTTGGTTCCTAATTTGCTTGGGTTATATGTGCAGTTTTAGATTGCTCGAGGCGTTGCGAATTTTGGGGATGGGCTTGCCGGCTGCTGCGCCTATCCACCGGTTCCGGTTTTCGATATCAATGTAAGTAAACGAAACATCCCTAGCTCAATTGACTTCGTTTGTCTTTTAATTCCGCAGGATAAGTGACTGGATGTTTCTTGTGGGTGTGAGGGTTAGTAATTGCTCTGTTCCGGTAGTTGTGCATGCAAAATTTCTTAATTTTTTAATACTCCCCTTGACAGGAAAATTCAGGCATCGCCGCTTTCAGGAAGTTGCGTCCGCGGAGCTGATTCAAGCATTCGAATTGTTACAGCAACCAGCCACGGCCTCGCATACGCTGGAGTCCAGAATGAGCCACTCCAACCCTTTCCTTCTATATACACTCTTAAACCTTTTCTTCTCCACCTATTTCTGATTAGGTATTCTTGGCAGGTGAATGGCGTGGGCGCGGAAAGGAGACTCGGAAGTGATACGGATTCGGAAGCGGCACAGGTATGTGTTTGTTGTAGAATGTCTGCATCTCTAGATTTTAACACTTTTGGAATATAACTTTGCCGGTTGTGGAGGTGTCCATCATAATATCCTTGGTTCCTTTGGGCAGGCACGAAGAATGCTCGATTTGCAGGCAAGCTGTGCAAGCTCTCACGGCTTTTCTATAAGGAAGCTGGTCCAATCTTCGGTGTAAGCTTCTCAACTCTCCACTTCATTCCGCGTCCTCTTTTGGGTGCATGGCTTACTAACTCCCTCTGGTTATATGTGTAGTTTTGGATTGCTCGAGGCGTTGCCACTTTTGGGGAGGGCTTTCCGACTATTGCGCCATACTATTGTTTCCGGTTTCCGATAACAGTGTAAGTATATAGGACACATCCCTTGCTTAGTGGACTTCCATTTTATTTTAATTCCTCCAGAAAAGTGACTGACTATTTCTCGTCATGCTTTGAGTGGTGGCTCGACCGGAAATTGGCCACCATTCAAGATAGGGCTGTCAACGGGTGGGATCCGGGCCCGGTCTAGGTAGAAGCACTCCCGAATCGATCATTAATTGGGACAAAACCTTAGACTCAAAACCGTCCATTTTAACTTAAAATTTAGGCTGAAACAATAACATAGGTTTAAAACCGAACCATTTAGGCAAAAAGAAACCACTTTTCTTATTTAAATCGCAAACTAAAATTTAAACTTGGATCATATATCGTTAATAAAATTGATAGAAAAATACTAAGTTACTTATATGTTAAAACGTTACACACCTCTATTTATCTATCTATCAGATTCGACACTTTAAACCTATGATAAGAGAAAAACTATAATAGAACGAAGGAAATAACATATATGGCTAACAAAATAATCGGTTTTGGGCATGAATCGATTCGGGAGGGGCGGGAACCGGAACCGACCCAATTATTTATTTCAACATAATCACGGAACCGGATCCTTTATAAATGGTTGGGTTTATTCGGGCCAGTCGGGTAGACCTGAACCGTTGACCGCCCCTTCAAGAGCACGAACGATGAGAGCGATTGTGCTGCAGCAAGGTTGGTATCCCATTTTCTTCTCCCTTCGGACCTGTACTTCGAGGTAAGGACCTTTCAAAACCGCACTCGATGTTCGTACCTTTGTTATTGAAGCATATGATGTTGTCCTGCGAAGTTGATTTTGGATTCGCACGAATGAATAGACTCTGCTAATGCAATTTCTGCCTTGTCCTTGCAGGAATATTCTAATGGGTTCGCATTGTCAACCGCCGTAGCAGAATGACTGCGACAGTGTAAGCCAGCATTGCTTGTATCTGTTTAAACTTCTTATAAGGGCTTCTATTGCTTTGTTTCCGTTTTTGTGCTTGTATCTTTTTTTTTTTTTTTTTTTTTTTTAATTTTCCGATACTCCCCTTGGCTTCTACAGGCATTGCCACTTCCATGAGATTGCGTCATTGGAGCTGATTCAAGCGTTTGAATTGGAGCAGTAGTCCGCCGAGGCATTGCATACGCTGGAGTCCTGAATAAGCCTTTCTAACCCATCTCTTCTATGTTCACTTCTAAACTATTTCTCGCCCACCTGTTTCTGACTAGATATTCTTGACAGGTGAAGGGCGTGAGCGCAAAGGAGACTCGGAAGTGATACGGATGCGTAAGCTGCACAGGTATGTGTTTTTCGTACAATGTCTGCGTACCTAAATTATATCAGTTTCGGAAGACAAGGTTTGTCGGTCGTGGCAGTGTCTGTAATATCCTTGGGTCTTATGGATGCAGGCACGAAGGATGCTCGACTTGCAGGCAAGATACACAACCTCTCGCGGAAAAACCATAAGGAAGCCGATCAACTCTTCGGTGTAAGCTTCTTAATTCTCAGCTTCATTCGGTGTTCTCGTTTGGACGTATGGGTTGCTAAATTGCTTTGGTTATATGCGTAGTTTTTGATTTCTCGAGGCGTTGCTACTTTTGGCGATCGGCTTACTGGCTGCTGTGCCTTACCCTTGTTCCCGGTCTTCGATGTCAATGTAAGTATAGGAAACATCCCGTGCATAATTCAGTTCCGTTTTCTTTTATTTCCGTAGGATAACTGAATGGGTGTTTCTTGTGGGTGTGTGGGTTACTAATTGCTCTATTGCCATTGTCGTGCTTGTAACTTTTCTGAATTTATTAATAATCCTCATGACTGACACCTTCATGCATTGCCACTTTCAGGGGATTGCGTCCGCGGAGCTGATTCAAGCGTTCGAATTGTAGCAGTGATCAGCCGAAGCCTCTCTTACGCTGGAGTCCAGAATGAGCCACCTTAACCCATTTCTCCTTTATTATCTCTTAGACCTTTTCTTCTCCACCTGTTTCTGATTAGAAATTCTTGACAGGTGAATGGCGTGTGCGCGGAAAGGAGACTCGAATGTGATACGGATTCGGAAGCGGCACCGGTATGTGGTTGTTGTCGAAAGTGTGCATCCCTAAACTTTAAAATTTTTAGAAGAAAATGTTTTCCGGTTGTGGAGGTGGCCATAATATCCTTGGTTCTTATGGGTGCAGGCATGAAGAATGCGCGACCTCTCGCGGGAATACTTTAACGAAGCCGATCAACTCTTCGGTGTAAGCTTCTCAATTCTCAACTTCATTCGGTGTTCTCGTTTGGGTGTATGGGTTACTATTTTGCTTTGGTTATATGCGTAGTTTTAGACTGCTCGAGGCTTTGCTACTTTTGGCGATGGGCTTGCCGGCTCCTGCGCCTTGCCATTGTTCCCGGTTTTCGATATCAATGAAAGTATAGGAAACATGCCGTGCTTGGTTCAGTTCTGTTTCCTTTTAATTCCGTAGGATAAATGACCGGATGTTGTGGTGGGTGTGTGGGTTACTAACTGCTCAATTGCCGTTGTTTTGCTTGTAACTTTTCTTAATTTACTAATAATCCTCATGACTGACACCTTCATGCATTGCCACTTTCAGGGGATTGCGTCCGCGGAGCTGATTCAAGCGTTCGAATTGTAGCAGTGATCAGCCGAAGCCTCTCTTACGCAGGAGTCCAGAATGAGCCACTTTAACCCATTTCTCCTTTATTCTCTCTTAGACCTTTTCTTCTCCACCTGTTTCTGATTAGAAATTCTTGACAGGTGAATGGCGTGTGCGCGGAAAGGAGACTCGAAGGTGATACGGATTGGGAAGCGGCACCGGTATGTGATTGTTGTCGAATGTGTGCATCCCTAAATTTTAAAATTTTTAGAAGAAAATGTTTGGCGGTTGTGGAGGTGACAATAATATCCTTGGTTCTTATGTGTGTAGGCACGAAGAATGCTCGACGTGCGGGCAAGATGCGCAACCTCTCGCCGCAATACTATAAGGAAGCCGGTCAACTCTTTGATGTAAATTTCTCAAATCTCGGGTTCATTCGGTGTTCTCTTGTGGTTGTTTTGGTTCCTAATTTGCTTGGGTTATATGTGCAGTTTTAGATTGCTCGAGGCGTTGCGAATTTTGGGGATGGGCTTGCCGGCTGCTGCGCCTATCCACCGGTTCCGGTTTTCGATATCAATGTAAGTAAACGAAACATCCCTAGCTCAATTGACTTCGTTTGTCTTTTAATTCCGCAGGATAAGTGACTGGATGTTTCTTGTGGGTGTGAGGGTTAGTAATTGCTCTGTTCCGGTAGTTGTGCATGCAACATTTCTTAATTTTTTAATACTCCCCTTGACAGGAAAATTCAGGCATCGCCGCTTTCAGGAAGTTGCGTCCGCGGAGCTGATTCAAGCATTCGAATTGTTACAGCAACCAGCCACGGCCTCGCATACGCTGGAGTCCAGAATGAGCCACTCCAACCCTTTCCTTCTATATACACTCTTAAACCTTTTCTTCTCCACCTATTTCTGATTAGGTATTCTTGGCAGGTGAATGGCGTGGGCGCGGAAAGGAGACTCGGAAGTGATACGGATTCGGAAGCGGCACAGGTATGTGTTTGTTGTAGAATGTCTGCATCTCTAGATTTTAACACTTTTGGAATATAACTTTGCCGGTTGTGGAGGTGTCCATCATAATATCCTTGGTTCCTTTGGGCAGGCACGAAGAATGCTCGATTTGCAGGCAAGCTGTGCAAGCTCTCACGGCTTTTCTATAAGGAAGCTGGTCCAATCTTCGGTGTAAGCTTCTCAACTCTCCACTTCATTCCGCGTCCTCTTTTGGGTGCATGGCTTACTAACTCCCTCTGGTTATATGTGTAGTTTTGGATTGCTCGAGGCGTTGCCACTTTTGGGGAGGGCTTTCCGACTATTGCGCCATACTATTGTTTCCGGTTTCCGATAACAGTGTAAGTATATAGGACACATCCCTTGCTTAGTGGACTTCCATTTTATTTTAATTCCTCCAGATAAGTGACTGACTATTTCTCGTCATGCTTTGAGTGGTGGCTCGACCGGAAATTGGCCACCATTCAAGATAGGGCTGTCAACGGGTGGGATCCGGGCCCGGTCTAGGTAGAAGCACTCCCGAATCGATCATTAATTGGGACAAAACCTTAGACCCAAAACCGTCCATTTTAACTTAAAATTTAGGCTGAAACAATAACATAGGTTTAAAACCGAACCATTTAGGCAAAAAGAAACCACTTTTCTTATTTAAATCGCAAACTAAAATTTAAACTTGGATCATATATCGTTAATAAAATTGATAGAAAAATACTAAGTTACTTATATGTTAAAACGTTACACACCTCTATTTATCTATCTATCAGATTCGACACTTTAAACCTATGATAAGAGAAAAACTATAATAGAACGAAGGAAATAACATATATGGCTAACAAAATAATCGGTTTTGGGCATGAATCGATTCGGGAGGGGCGGGAACCGGAACCGACCCAATTATTTATTTCAACATAATCACGGAACCGGATCCTTTATAAATGGTTGGGTTTATTCGGGCCAGTCGGGTAGACCTGAACCGTTGACCGCCCCTTCAAGAGCACGAACGATGAGAGCGATTGTGCTGCAGCAAGGTTGGTATCCCATTTTCTTCTCCCTTCGGACCTGTACTTCGAGGTAAGGACCTTTCAAAACCGCACTCGATGTTCGTACCTTTGTTATTGAAGCATATGATGTTGTCCTGCGAAGTTGATTTTGGATTCGCACGAATGAATAGACTCTGCTAATGCAATTTCTGCCTTGTCCTTGCAGGAATATTCTAATGGGTTCGCATTGTCAACCGCCGTAGCAGAATGACTGCGACAGTGTAAGCCAGCATTGCTTGTATCTGTTTAAACTTCTTATAAGGGCTTCTATTGCTTTGTTTCCGTTTTTGTGCTTGTATCCTTTTTTTTTTTTTTTTAATTTTCCGATACTCCCCTTGGCTTCTACAGGCATTGCCACTTCCATGAGATTGCGTCATTGGAGCTGATTCAAGCGTTTGAATTGGAGCAGTAGTCCGCCGAGGCATTGCATACGCTGGAGTCCTGAATAAGCCTTTCTAACCCATCTCTTCTATGTTCACTTCTAAACTATTTCTCGCCCACCTGTTTCTGACTAGATATTCTTGACAGGTGAAGGGCGTGAGCGCAAAGGAGACTCGGAAGTGATACGGATGCGTAAGCTGCACAGGTATGTGTTTTTCGTACAATGTCTGCGTACCTAAATTATATCAGTTTCGGAAGACAAGGTTTGTCGGTCGTGGCAGTGTCTGTAATATCCTTGGGTCTTATGGATGCAGGCACGAAGGATGCTCGACTTGCAGGCAAGATACACAACCTCTCGCGGAAAAACCATAAGGAAGCCGATCAACTCTTCGGTGTAAGCTTCTTAATTCTCAGCTTCATTCGGTGTTCTCGTTTGGACGTATGGGTTGCTAATTTGCTTTGGTTATATGCGTAGTTTTAGATTTCTCGAGGCGTTGCTACTTTTGGCGATCGGCTTGCTGGCTCCTGTGCCTTGCCCTTGTTCCCGGTTTTCGATGTCAATGTAAGTATAGGAAACATGCCGTGCATGGTTCAGTTCTGTTTTCTTTTATTTCTGTAGGATAACTGAATGGGTGTTTCTGGTGTGTGTGTGGGTTACTAATTGCTCAATTGCCGTTGTTGTGCTTGTAACTTTTCTGAATTTATTAATAATCCTCATGACTGACACCTTCATGCATTGCCACTTTCAGGGGATTGCGTCCGCGGAGCTGATTCAAGCGTTCGAATTGTAGCAGTGATCAGCCGAAGCCTCTCTTACGCTGGAGTCCAGAATGAGCCACCTTAACCCATTTCTCCTTTATTATCTCTTAGACCTTTTCTTCTCCACCTGTTTCTGATTAGAAATTCTTGACAGGTGAATGGCGTGTGCGCGGAAAGGAGACTCGAAGGTGATACGGATTCGGAAGCGGCACCGGTATGTGGTTGTTGTCGAATGTGTGCATCCCTAAATTTTAAAATTTTTAGAAGAAAATGTTTTGCGGTTGTGGAGGTGGCAATAATATCCTTGGTTCTTATGTGTGTAGGCACGAAGAATGCTCGACGTGCGGGCAAGATGCGCAACCTCTCGCCGCAATACTATAAGGAAGCCGGTCAACTCTTTGATGTAAATTTCTCAAATCTCGGGTTCATTCGGTGTTCTCTTGTGGTTGTTTTGGTTCCTAATTTGCTTGGGTTATATGTGCAGTTTTAGATTGCTCGAGGCGTTGCGAATTTTGGGGATGGGCTTGCCGGCTGCTGCGCCTATCCACCGGTTCCGGTTTTCGATATCAATGTAAGTAAACGAAACATCCCTAGCTCAATTGACTTCGTTTGTCTTTTAATTCCGCAGGATAAGTGACTGGATGTTTCTTGTGGGTGTGAGGGTTAGTAATTGCTCTGTTCCGGTAGTTGTGCATGCAACATTTCTTAATTTTTTAATACTCCCCTTGACAGGAAAATTCAGGCATCGCCGCTTTCAGGAAGTTGCGTCCGCGGAGCTGATTCAAGCATTCGAATTGTTACAGCAACCAGCCACGGCCTCGCATACGCTGGAGTCCAGAATGAGCCACTCCAACCCTTTCCTTCTATATACACTCTTAAACCTTTTCTTCTCCACCTATTTCTGATTAGGTATTCTTGGCAGGTGAATGGCGTGGGCGCGGAAAGGAGACTCGGAAGTGATACGGATTCGGAAGCGGCACAGGTATGTGTTTGTTGTAGAATGTCTGCATCTCTAGATTTTAACACTTTTGGAATATAACTTTGCCGGTTGTGGAGGTGTCCATCATAATATCCTTGGTTCCTTTGGGCAGGCACGAAGAATGCTCGATTTGCAGGCAAGCTGTGCAAGCTCTCACGGCTTTTCTATAAGGAAGCTGGTCCAATCTTCGGTGTAAGCTTCTCAACTCTCCACTTCATTCCGCGTCCTCTTTTGGGTGCATGGCTTACTAACTCCCTCTGGTTATATGTGTAGTTTTGGATTGCTCGAGGCGTTGCCACTTTTGGGGAGGGCTTTCCGACTATTGCGCCATACTATTGTTTCCGGTTTCCGATAACAGTGTAAGTATATAGGACACATCCCTTGCTTAGTGGACTTCCATTTTATTTTAATTCCTCCAGATAAGTGACTGACTATTTCTCGTCATGCTTTGAGTGGTGGCTCGACCGGAAATTGGCCACCATTCAAGATAGGGCTGTCAACGGGTGGGATCCGGGCCCGGTCTAGGTAGAAGCACTCCCGAATCGATCATTAATTGGGACAAAACCTTAGACCCAAAACCGTCCATTTTAACTTAAAATTTAGGCTGAAACAATAACATAGGTTTAAAACCGAACCATTTAGGCAAAAAGAAACCACTTTTCTTATTTAAATCGCAAACTAAAATTTAAACTTGGATCATATATCGTTAATAAAATTGATAGAAAAATACTAAGTTACTTATATGTTAAAACGTTACACACCTCTATTTATCTATCTATCAGATTCGACACTTTAAACCTATGATAAGAGAAAAACTATAATAGAACGAAGGAAATAACATATATGGCTAACAAAATAATCGGTTTTGGGCATGAATCGATTCGGGAGGGGCGGGAACCGGAACCGACCCAATTATTTATTTCAACATAATCACGGAACCGGATCCTTTATAAATGGTTGGGTTTATTCGGGCCAGTCGGGTAGACCTGAACCGTTGACCGCCCCTTCAAGAGCACGAACGATGAGAGCGATTGTGCTGCAGCAAGGTTGGTATCCCATTTTCTTCTCCCTTCGGACCTGTACTTCGAGGTAAGGACCTTTCAAAACCGCACTCGATGTTCGTACCTTTGTTATTGAAGCATATGATGTTGTCCTGCGAAGTTGATTTTGGATTCGCACGAATGAATAGACTCTGCTAATGCAATTTCTGCCTTGTCCTTGCAGGAATATTCTAATGGGTTCGCATTGTCAACCGCCGTAGCAGAATGACTGCGACAGTGTAAGCCAGCATTGCTTGTATCTGTTTAAACTTCTTATAAGGGCTTCTATTGCTTTGTTTCCGTTTTTGTGCTTGTATCCTTTTTTTTTTTTTTTTAATTTTCCGATACTCCCCTTGGCTTCTACAGGCATTGCCACTTCCATGAGATTGCGTCATTGGAGCTGATTCAAGCGTTTGAATTGGAGCAGTAGTCCGCCGAGGCATTGCATACGCTGGAGTCCTGAATAAGCCTTTCTAACCCATCTCTTCTATGTTCACTTCTAAACTATTTCTCGCCCACCTGTTTCTGACTAGATATTCTTGACAGGTGAAGGGCGTGAGCGCAAAGGAGACTCGGAAGTGATACGGATGCGTAAGCTGCACAGGTATGTGTTTTTCGTACAATGTCTGCGTACCTAAATTATATCAGTTTCGGAAGACAAGGTTTGTCGGTCGTGGCAGTGTCTGTAATATCCTTGGGTCTTATGGATGCAGGCACGAAGGATGCTCGACTTGCAGGCAAGATACACAACCTCTCGCGGAAAAACCATAAGGAAGCCGATCAACTCTTCGGTGTAAGCTTCTTAATTCTCAGCTTCATTCGGTGTTCTCGTTTGGACGTATGGGTTGCTAAATTGCTTTGGTTATATGCGTAGTTTTTGATTTCTCGAGGCGTTGCTACTTTTGGCGATCGGCTTACTGGCTGCTGTGCCTTACCCTTGTTCCCGGTTTTCGATGTCAATGTAAGTATAGGAAACATCCCGTGCATAATTCAGTTCCGTTTTCTTTTATTTCCGTAGGATAACTGGATGGGTGTTTCTTGTGGGTGTGTGGGTTACTAATTGCTCTATTGCCATTGTCGTGCTTGTAACTTTTCTGAATTTATTAATAATCCTCATGACTGACACCTTCATGCATTGCCACTTTCAGGGGATTGCGTCCGCGGAGCTGATTCAAGCGTTCGAATTGTAGCAGTGATCAGCCGAAGCCTCTCTTACGCTGGAGTCCAGAATGAGCCACCTTAACCCATTTCTCCTTTATTATCTCTTAGACCTTTTCTTCTCCACCTGTTTCTGATTAGAAATTCTTGACAGGTGAATGGCGTGTGCGCGGAAAGGAGACTCGAAGGTGATACGGATTCGGAAGCGGCACCGGTATGTGGTTGTTGTCGAAAGTGTGCATCCCTAAACTTTAAAATTTTTAGAAGAAAATGTTTTCCGGTTGTGGAGGTGGCCATAATATCCTTGGTTCTTATGGGTGCAGGCATGAAGAATGCGCGACCTCTCGCGGGAATACTTTAACGAAGCCGATCAACTCTTCGGTGTAAGCTTCTCAATTCTCAACTTCATTCGGTGTTCTCGTTTGGGTGTATGGGTTACTATTTTGCTTTGGTTATATGCGTAGTTTTAGACTGCTCGAGGCTTTGCTACTTTTGGCGATGGGCTTGCCGGCACCTGCGCCTTGCCATTGTTCCCGGTTTTCGATATCAATGAAAGTATAGGAAACATGCCGTGCTTGGTTCAGTTCTGTTTCCTTTTAATTCCGTAGGATAAATGACCGGATGTTGTGGTGGGTGTGTGGGTTACTAACTGCTCAATTGCCGTTGTTTTGCTTGTAACTTTTCTTAATTTACTAATAATCCTCATGACTGACACCTTCATGCATTGCCACTTTCAGGGGATTGCGTCCGCGGAGCTGATTCAAGCGTTCGAATTGTAGCAGTGATCAGCCGAAGCCTCTCTTACGCAGGAGTCCAGAATGAGCCACTTTAACCCATTTCTCCTTTATTCTCTCTTAGACCTTTTCTTCTCCACCTGTTTCTGATTAGAAATTCTTGACAGGTGAATGGCGTGTGCGCGGAAAGGAGACTCGAAGGTGATACGGATTGGGAAGCGGCACCGGTATGTGATTGTTGTCGAATGTGTGCATCCCTAAATTTTAAAATTTTTAGAAGAAAATGTTTGGCGGTTGTGGAGGTGACAATAATATCCTTGGTTCTTATGTGTGCAGGCACGAAGAATGCTCGACGTGCGGGCAAGATGCGCAACCTCTCGCCGCAATACTATAAGGAAGCCGGTCAACTCTTTGATGTAAATTTCTCAAATCTCGGGTTCATTCGGTGTTCTCTTGTGGTTGTTTTGGTTCCTAATTTGCTTGGGTTATATGTGCAGTTTTAGATTGCTCGAGGCGTTGCGAATTTTGGGGATGGGCTTGCCGGCTGCTGCGCCTATCCACCGGTTCCGGTTTTCGATATCAATGTAAGTAAACGAAACATCCCTAGCTCAATTGACTTCGTTTGTCTTTTAATTCCGCAGGATAAGTGACTGGATGTTTCTTGTGGGTGTGAGGGTTAGTAATTGCTCTGTTCCGGTAGTTGTGCATGCAAAATTTCTTAATTTTTTAATACTCCCCTTGACAGGAAAATTCAGGCATCGCCGCTTTCAGGAAGTTGCGTCCGCGGAGCTGATTCAAGCATTCGAATTGTTACAGCAACCAGCCACGGCCTCGCATACGCTGGAGTCCAGAATGAGCCACTCCAACCCTTTCCTTCTATATACACTCTTAAACCTTTTCTTCTCCACCTATTTCTGATTAGGTATTCTTGGCAGGTGAATGGCGTGGGCGCGGAAAGGAGACTCGGAAGTGATACGGATTCGGAAGCGGCACAGGTATGTGTTTGTTGTAGAATGTCTGCATCTCTAGATTTTAACACTTTTGGAATATAACTTTGCCGGTTGTGGAGGTGTCCATCATAATATCCTTGGTTCCTTTGGGCAGGCACGAAGAATGCTCGATTTGCAGGCAAGCTGTGCAAGCTCTCACGGCTTTTCTATAAGGAAGCTGGTCCAATCTTCGGTGTAAGCTTCTCAACTCTCCACTTCATTCCGCGTCCTCTTTTGGGTGCATGGCTTACTAACTCCCTCTGGTTATATGTGTAGTTTTGGATTGCTCGAGGCGTTGCCACTTTTGGGGAGGGCTTTCCGACTATTGCGCCATACTATTGTTTCCGGTTTCCGATAACAGTGTAAGTATATAGGACACATCCCTTGCTTAGTGGACTTCCATTTTATTTTAATTCCTCCAGATAAGTGACTGACTATTTCTCGTCATGCTTTGAGTGGTGGCTCGACCGGAAATTGGCCACCATTCAAGATAGGGCTGTCAACGGGTGGGATCCGGGCCCGGTCTAGGTAGAAGCACTCCCGAATCGATCATTAATTGGGACAAAACCTTAGACCCAAAACCGTCCATTTTAACTTAAAATTTAGGCTGAAACAATAACATAGGTTTAAAACCGAACCATTTAGGCAAAAAGAAACCACTTTTCTTATTTAAATCGCAAACTAAAATTTAAACTTGGATCATATATCGTTAATAAAATTGATAGAAAAATACTAAGTTACTTATATGTTAAAACGTTACACACCTCTATTTATCTATCTATCAGATTCGACACTTTAAACCTATGATAAGAGAAAAACTATAATAGAACGAAGGAAATAACATATATGGCTAACAAAATAATCGGTTTTGGGCATGAATCGATTCGGGAGGGGCGGGAACCGGAACCGACCCAATTATTTATTTCAACATAATCACGGAACCGGATCCTTTATAAATGGTTGGGTTTATTCGGGCCAGTCGGGTAGACCTGAACCGTTGACCGCCCCTTCAAGAGCACGAACGATGAGAGCGATTGTGCTGCAGCAAGGTTGGTATCCCATTTTCTTCTCCCTTCGGACCTGTACTTCGAGGTAAGGACCTTTCAAAACCGCACTCGATGTTCGTACCTTTGTTATTGAAGCATATGATGTTGTCCTGCGAAGTTGATTTTGGATTCGCACGAATGAATAGACTCTGCTAATGCAATTTCTGCCTTGTCCTTGCAGGAATATTCTAATGGGTTCGCATTGTCAACCGCCGTAGCAGAATGACTGCGACAGTGTAAGCCAGCATTGCTTGTATCTGTTTAAACTTCTTATAAGGGCTTCTATTGCTTTGTTTCCGTTTTTGTGCTTGTATCCTTTTTTTTTTTTTTTTTAATTTTCCGATACTCCCCTTGGCTTCTACAGGCATTGCCACTTCCATGAGATTGCGTCATTGGAGCTGATTCAAGCGTTTGAATTGGAGCAGTAGTCCGCCGAGGCATTGCATACGCTGGAGTCCTGAATAAGCCTTTCTAACCCATCTCTTCTATGTTCACTTCTAAACTATTTCTCGCCCACCTGTTTCTGACTAGATATTCTTGACAGGTGAAGGGCGTGAGCGCAAAGGAGACTCGGAAGTGATACGGATGCGTAAGCTGCACAGGTATGTGTTTTTCGTACAATGTCTGCGTACCTAAATTATATCAGTTTCGGAAGACAAGGTTTGTCGGTCGTGGCAGTGTCTGTAATATCCTTGGGTCTTATGGATGCAGGCACGAAGGATGCTCGACTTGCAGGCAAGATACACAACCTCTCGCGGAAAAACCATAAGGAAGCCGATCAACTCTTCGGTGTAAGCTTCTTAATTCTCAGCTTCATTCGGTGTTCTCGTTTGGACGTATGGGTTGCTAAATTGCTTTGGTTATATGCGTAGTTTTTGATTTCTCGAGGCGTTGCTACTTTTGGCGATCGGCTTACTGGCTGCTGTGCCTTACCCTTGTTCCCGGTTTTCGATGTCAATGTAAGTATAGGAAACATCCCGTGCATAATTCAGTTCCGTTTTCTTTTATTTCCGTAGGATAACTGGATGGGTGTTTCTTGTGGGTGTGTGGGTTACTAATTGCTCTATTGCCATTGTCGTGCTTGTAACTTTTCTGAATTTATTAATAATCCTCATGACTGACACCTTCATGCATTGCCACTTTCAGGGGATTGCGTCCGCGGAGCTGATTCAAGCGTTCGAATTGTAGCAGTGATCAGCCGAAGCCTCTCTTACGCTGGAGTCCAGAATGAGCCACCTTAACCCATTTCTCCTTTATTATCTCTTAGACCTTTTCTTCTCCACCTGTTTCTGATTAGAAATTCTTGACAGGTGAATGGCGTGTGCGCGGAAAGGAGACTCGAAGGTGATACGGATTCGGAAGCGGCACCGGTATGTGGTTGTTGTCGAAAGTGTGCATCCCTAAACTTTAAAATTTTTAGAAGAAAATGTTTTCCGGTTGTGGAGGTGGCCATAATATCCTTGGTTCTTATGGGTGCAGGCATGAAGAATGCGCGACCTCTCGCGGGAATACTTTAACGAAGCCGATCAACTCTTCGGTGTAAGCTTCTCAATTCTCAACTTCATTCGGTGTTCTCGTTTGGGTGTATGGGTTACTATTTTGCTTTGGTTATATGCGTAGTTTTAGACTGCTCGAGGCTTTGCTACTTTTGGCGATGGGCTTGCCGGCTCCTGCGCCTTGCCATTGTTCCCGGTTTTCGATATCAATGAAAGTATAGGAAACATGCCGTGCTTGGTTCAGTTCTGTTTCCTTTTAATTCCGTAGGATAAATGACCGGATGTTGTGGTGGGTGTGTGGGTTACTAACTGCTCAATTGCCGTTGTTTTGCTTGTAACTTTTCTTAATTTACTAATAATCCTCATGACTGACACCTTCATGCATTGCCACTTTCAGGGGATTGCGTCCGCGGAGCTGATTCAAGCGTTCGAATTGTAGCAGTGATCAGCCGAAGCCTCTCTTACGCAGGAGTCCAGAATGAGCCACTTTAACCCATTTCTCCTTTATTCTCTCTTAGACCTTTTCTTCTCCACCTGTTTCTGATTAGAAATTCTTGACAGGTGAATGGCGTGTGCGCGGAAAGGAGACTCGAAGGTGATACGGATTGGGAAGCGGCACCGGTATGTGATTGTTGTCGAATGTGTGCATCCCTAAATTTTAAAATTTTTAGAAGAAAATGTTTGGCGGTTGTGGAGGTGACAATAATATCCTTGGTTCTTATGTGTGCAGGCACGAAGAATGCTCGACGTGCGGGCAAGATGCGCAACCTCTCGCCGCAATACTATAAGGAAGCCGGTCAACTCTTTGATGTAAATTTCTCAAATCTCGGGTTCATTCGGTGTTCTCTTGTGGTTGTTTTGGTTCCTAATTTGCTTGGGTTATATGTGCAGTTTTAGATTGCTCGAGGCGTTGCGAATTTTGGGGATGGGCCTGCCGGCTGCTGCGCCTATCCACCGGTTCCGGTTTTCGATATCAATGTAAGTAAACGAAACATCCCTAGCTCAATTGACTTCGTTTGTCTTTTAATTCCGCAGGATAAGTGACTGGATGTTTCTTGTGGGTGTGAGGGTTAGTAATTGCTCTGTTCCGGTAGTTGTGCATGCAACATTTCTTAATTTTTTAATACTCCCCTTGACAGGAAAATTCAGGCATCGCCGCTTTCAGGAAGTTGCGTCCGCGGAGCTGATTCAAGCATTCGAATTGTTACAGCAACCAGCCACGGCCTCGCATACGCTGGAGTCCAGAATGAGCCACTCCAACCCTTTCCTTCTATATACACTCTTAAACCTTTTCTTCTCCACCTATTTCTGATTAGGTATTCTTGGCAGGTGAATGGCGTGGGCGCGGAAAGGAGACTCGGAAGTGATACGGATTCGGAAGCGGCACAGGTATGTGTTTGTTGTAGAATGTCTGCATCTCTAGATTTTAACACTTTTGGAATATAACTTTGCCGGTTGTGGAGGTGTCCATCATAATATCCTTGGTTCCTTTGGGCAGGCACGAAGAATGCTCGATTTGCAGGCAAGCTGTGCAAGCTCTCACGGCTTTTCTATAAGGAAGCTGGTCCAATCTTCGGTGTAAGCTTCTCAACTCTCCACTTCATTCCGCGTCCTCTTTTGGGTGCATGGCTTACTAACTCCCTCTGGTTATATGTGTAGTTTTGGATTGCTCGAGGCGTTGCCACTTTTGGGGAGGGCTTTCCGACTATTGCGCCATACTATTGTTTCCGGTTTCCGATAACAGTGTAAGTATATAGGACACATCCCTTGCTTAGTGGACTTCCATTTTATTTTAATTCCTCCAGATAAGTGACTGACTATTTCTCGTCATGCTTTGAGTGGTGGCTCGACCGGAAATTGGCCACCATTCAAGATAGGGCTGTCAACGGGTGGGATCCGGGCCCGGTCTAGGTAGAAGCACTCCCGAATCGATCATTAATTGGGACAAAACCTTAGACCCAAAACCGTCCATTTTAACTTAAAATTTAGGCTGAAACAATAACATAGGTTTAAAACCGAACCATTTAGGCAAAAAGAAACCACTTTTCTTATTTAAATCGCAAACTAAAATTTAAACTTGGATCATATATCGTTAATAAAATTGATAGAAAAATACTAAGTTACTTATATGTTAAAACGTTACACACCTCTATTTATCTATCTATCAGATTCGACACTTTAAACCTATGATAAGAGAAAAACTATAATAGAACGAAGGAAATAACATATATGGCTAACAAAATAATCGGTTTTGGGCATGAATCGATTCGGGAGGGGCGGGAACCGGAACCGACCCAATTATTTATTTCAACATAATCACGGAACCGGATCCTTTATAAATGGTTGGGTTTATTCGGGCCAGTCGGGTAGACCTGAACCGTTGACCGCCCCTTCAAGAGCACGAACGATGAGAGCGATTGTGCTGCAGCAAGGTTGGTATCCCATTTTCTTCTCCCTTCGGACCTGTACTTCGAGGTAAGGACCTTTCAAAACCGCACTCGATGTTCGTACCTTTGTTATTGAAGCATATGATGTTGTCCTGCGAAGTTGATTTTGGATTCGCACGAATGAATAGACTCTGCTAATGCAATTTCTGCCTTGTCCTTGCAGGAATATTCTAATGGGTTCGCATTGTCAACCGCCGTAGCAGAATGACTGCGACAGTGTAAGCCAGCATTGCTTGTATCTGTTTAAACTTCTTATAAGGGCTTCTATTGCTTTGTTTCCGTTTTTGTGCTTGTATCCTTTTTTTTTTTTTTTTTTTTTTTTAATTTTCCGATACTCCCCTTGGCTTCTACAGGCATTGCCACTTCCATGAGATTGCGTCATTGGAGCTGATTCAAGCGTTTGAATTGGAGCAGTAGTCCGCCGAGGCATTGCATACGCTGGAGTCCTGAATAAGCCTTTCTAACCCATCTCTTCTATGTTCACTTCTAAACTATTTCTCGCCCACCTGTTTCTGACTAGATATTCTTGACAGGTGAAGGGCGTGAGCGCAAAGGAGACTCGGAAGTGATACGGATGCGTAAGCTGCACAGGTATGTGTTTTTCGTACAATGTCTGCGTACCTAAATTATATCAGTTTCGGAAGACAAGGTTTGTCGGTCGTGGCAGTGTCTGTAATATCCTTGGGTCTTATGGATGCAGGCACGAAGGATGCTCGACTTGCAGGCAAGATACACAACCTCTCGCGGAAAAACCATAAGGAAGCCGATCAACTCTTCGGTGTAAGCTTCTTAATTCTCAGCTTCATTCGGTGTTCTCGTTTGGACGTATGGGTTGCTAAATTGCTTTGGTTATATGCGTAGTTTTTGATTTCTCGAGGCGTTGCTACTTTTGGCGATCGGCTTACTGGCTGCTGTGCCTTACCCTTGTTCCCGGTTTTCGATGTCAATGTAAGTATAGGAAACATCCCGTGCATAATTCAGTTCCGTTTTCTTTTATTTCCGTAGGATAACTGAATGGGTGTTTCTTGTGGGTGTGTGGGTTACTAATTGCTCTATTGCCATTGTCGTGCTTGTAACTTTTCTGAATTTATTAATCATCCTCATGACTGACACCTTCATGCATTGCCACTTTCAGGGGATTGCGTCCGCGGAGCTGATTCAAGCGTTCGAATTGTAGCAGTGATCAGCCGAAGCCTCTCTTACGCTGGAGTCCAGAATGAGCCACCTTAACCCATTTCTCCTTTATTATCTCTTAGACCTTTTCTTCTCCACCTGTTTCTGATTAGAAATTCTTGACAGGTGAATGGCGTGTGCGCGGAAAGGAGACTCGAAGGTGATACGGATTCGGAAGCGGCACCGGTATGTGGTTGTTGTCGAAAGTGTGCATCCCTAAACTTTAAAATTTTTAGAAGAAAATGTTTTCCGGTTGTGGAGGTGGCCATAATATCCTTGGTTCTTATGGGTGCAGGCATGAAGAATGCGCGACCTCTCGCGGGAATACTTTAACGAAGCCGATCAACTCTTCGGTGTAAGCTTCTCAATTCTCAACTTCATTCGGTGTTCTCGTTTGGGTGTATGGGTTACTATTTTGCTTTGGTTATATGCGTAGTTTTAGACTGCTCGAGGCTTTGCTACTTTTGGCGATGGGCTTGCCGGCTCCTGCGCCTTGCCATTGTTCCCGGTTTTCGATATCAATGAAAGTATAGGAAACATGCCGTGCTTGGTTCAGTTCTGTTTCCTTTTAATTCCGTAGGATAAATGACCGGATGTTGTGGTGGGTGTGTGGGTTACTAACTGCTCAATTGCCGTTGTTTTGCTTGTAACTTTTCTTAATTTACTAATAATCCTCATGACTGACACCTTCATGCATTGCCACTTTCAGGGGATTGCGTCCGCGGAGCTGATTCAAGCGTTCGAATTGTAGCAGTGATCAGCCGAAGCCTCTCTTACGCAGGAGTCCAGAATGAGCCACTTTAACCCATTTCTCCTTTATTCTCTCTTAGACCTTTTCTTCTCCACCTGTTTCTGATTAGAAATTCTTGACAGGTGAATGGCGTGTGCGCGGAAAGGAGACTCGAAGGTGATACGGATTGGGAAGCGGCACCGGTATGTGATTGTTGTCGAATGTGTGCATCCCTAAATTTTAAAATTTTTAGAAGAAAATGTTTGGCGGTTGTGGAGGTGACAATAATATCCTTGGTTCTTATGTGTGCAGGCACGAAGAATGCTCGACGTGCGGGCAAGATGCGCAACCTCTCGCCGCAATACTATAAGGAAGCCGGTCAACTCTTTGATGTAAATTTCTCAAATCTCGGGTTCATTCGGTGTTCTCTTGTGGTTGTTTTGGTTCCTAATTTGCTTGGGTTATATGTGCAGTTTTAGATTGCTCGAGGCGTTGCGAATTTTGGGGATGGGCCTGCCGGCTGCTGCGCCTATCCACCGGTTCCGGTTTTCGATATCAATGTAAGTAAACGAAACATCCCTAGCTCAATTGACTTCGTTTGTCTTTTAATTCCGCAGGATAAGTGACTGGATGTTTCTTGTGGGTGTGAGGGTTAGTAATTGCTCTGTTCCGGTAGTTGTGCATGCAACATTTCTTAATTTTTTAATACTCCCCTTGACAGGAAAATTCAGGCATCGCCGCTTTCAGGAAGTTGCGTCCGCGGAGCTGATTCAAGCATTCGAATTGTTACAGCAACCAGCCACGGCCTCGCATACGCTGGAGTCCAGAATGAGCCACTCCAACCCTTTCCTTCTATATACACTCTTAAACCTTTTCTTCTCCACCTATTTCTGATTAGGTATTCTTGGCAGGTGAATGGCGTGGGCGCGGAAAGGAGACTCGGAAGTGATACGGATTCGGAAGCGGCACAGGTATGTGTTTGTTGTAGAATGTCTGCATCTCTAGATTTTAACACTTTTGGAATATAACTTTGCCGGTTGTGGAGGTGTCCATCATAATATCCTTGGTTCCTTTGGGCAGGCACGAAGAATGCTCGATTTGCAGGCAAGCTGTGCAAGCTCTCACGGCTTTTCTATAAGGAAGCTGGTCCAATCTTCGGTGTAAGCTTCTCAACTCTCCACTTCATTCCGCGTCCTCTTTTGGGTGCATGGCTTACTAACTCCCTCTGGTTATATGTGTAGTTTTGGATTGCTCGAGGCGTTGCCACTTTTGGGGAGGGCTTTCCGACTATTGCGCCATACTATTGTTTCCGGTTTCCGATAACAGTGTAAGTATATAGGACACATCCCTTGCTTAGTGGACTTCCATTTTATTTTAATTCCTCCAGATAAGTGACTGACTATTTCTCGTCATGCTTTGAGTGGTGGCTCGACCGGAAATTGGCCACCATTCAAGATAGGGCTGTCAACGGGTGGGATCCGGGCCCGGTCTAGGTAGAAGCACTCCCGAATCGATCATTAATTGGGACAAAACCTTAGACCCAAAACCGTCCATTTTAACTTAAAATTTAGGCTGAAACAATAACATAGGTTTAAAACCGAACCATTTAGGCAAAAAGAAACCACTTTTCTTATTTAAATCGCAAACTAAAATTTAAACTTGGATCATATATCGTTAATAAAATTGATAGAAAAATACTAAGTTACTTATATGTTAAAACGTTACACACCTCTATTTATCTATCTATCAGATTCGACACTTTAAACCTATGATAAGAGAAAAACTATAATAGAACGAAGGAAATAACATATATGGCTAACAAAATAATCGGTTTTGGGCATGAATCGATTCGGGAGGGGCGGGAACCGGAACCGACCCAATTATTTATTTCAACATAATCACGGAACCGGATCCTTTATAAATGGTTGGGTTTATTCGGGCCAGTCGGGTAGACCTGAACCGTTGACCGCCCCTTCAAGAGCACGAACGATGAGAGCGATTGTGCTGCAGCAAGGTTGGTATCCCATTTTCTTCTCCCTTCGGACCTGTACTTCGAGGTAAGGACCTTTCAAAACCGCACTCGATGTTCGTACCTTTGTTATTGAAGCATATGATGTTGTCCTGCGAAGTTGATTTTGGATTCGCACGAATGAATAGACTCTGCTAATGCAATTTCTGCCTTGTCCTTGCAGGAATATTCTAATGGGTTCGCATTGTCAACCGCCGTAGCAGAATGACTGCGACAGTGTAAGCCAGCATTGCTTGTATCTGTTTAAACTTCTTATAAGGGCTTCTATTGCTTTGTTTCCGTTTTTGTGCTTGTATCCTTTTTTTTTTTTTTTTAATTTTCCGATACTCCCCTTGGCTTCTACAGGCATTGCCACTTCCATGAGATTGCGTCATTGGAGCTGATTCAAGCGTTTGAATTGGAGCAGTAGTCCGCCGAGGCATTGCATACGCTGGAGTCCTGAATAAGCCTTTCTAACCCATCTCTTCTATGTTCACTTCTAAACTATTTCTCGCCCACCTGTTTCTGACTAGATATTCTTGACAGGTGAAGGGCGTGAGCGCAAAGGAGACTCGGAAGTGATACGGATGCGTAAGCTGCACAGGTATGTGTTTTTCGTACAATGTCTGCGTACCTAAATTATATCAGTTTCGGAAGACAAGGTTTGTCGGTCGTGGCAGTGTCTGTAATATCCTTGGGTCTTATGGATGCAGGCACGAAGGATGCTCGACTTGCAGGCAAGATACACAACCTCTCGCGGAAAAACCATAAGGAAGCCGATCAACTCTTCGGTGTAAGCTTCTTAATTCTCAGCTTCATTCGGTGTTCTCGTTTGGACGTATGGGTTGCTAAATTGCTTTGGTTATATGCGTAGTTTTTGATTTCTCGAGGCGTTGCTACTTTTGGCGATCGGCTTACTGGCTGCTGTGCCTTACCCTTGTTCCCGGTTTTCGATGTCAATGTAAGTATAGGAAACATCCCGTGCATAATTCAGTTCCGTTTTCTTTTATTTCCGTAGGATAACTGGATGGGTGTTTCTTGTGGGTGTGTGGGTTACTAATTGCTCTATTGCCATTGTCGTGCTTGTAACTTTTCTGAATTTATTAATAATCCTCATGACTGACACCTTCATGCATTGCCACTTTCAGGGGATTGCGTCCGCGGAGCTGATTCAAGCGTTCGAATTGTAGCAGTGATCAGCCGAAGCCTCTCTTACGCTGGAGTCCAGAATGAGCCACCTTAACCCATTTCTCCTTTATTATCTCTTAGACCTTTTCTTCTCCACCTGTTTCTGATTAGAAATTCTTGACAGGTGAATGGCGTGTGCGCGGAAAGGAGACTCGAAGGTGATACGGATTCGGAAGCGGCACCGGTATGTGGTTGTTGTCGAAAGTGTGCATCCCTAAACTTTAAAATTTTTAGAAGAAAATGTTTTCCGGTTGTGGAGGTGGCCATAATATCCTTGGTTCTTATGGGTGCAGGCATGAAGAATGCGCGACCTCTCGCGGGAATACTTTAACGAAGCCGATCAACTCTTCGGTGTAAGCTTCTCAATTCTCAACTTCATTCGGTGTTCTCGTTTGGGTGTATGGGTTACTATTTTGCTTTGGTTATATGCGTAGTTTTAGACTGCTCGAGGCTTTGCTACTTTTGGCGATGGGCTTGCCGGCTCCTGCGCCTTGCCATTGTTCCCGGTTTTCGATATCAATGAAAGTATAGGAAACATGCCGTGCTTGGTTCAGTTCTGTTTCCTTTTAATTCCGTAGGATAAATGACCGGATGTTGTGGTGGGTGTGTGGGTTACTAACTGCTCAATTGCCGTTGTTTTGCTTGTAACTTTTCTTAATTTACTAATAATCCTCATGACTGACACCTTCATGCATTGCCACTTTCAGGGGATTGCGTCCGCGGAGCTGATTCAAGCGTTCGAATTGTAGCAGTGATCAGCCGAAGCCTCTCTTACGCAGGAGTCCAGAATGAGCCACTTTAACCCATTTCTCCTTTATTCTCTCTTAGACCTTTTCTTCTCCACCTGTTTCTGATTAGAAATTCTTGACAGGTGAATGGCGTGTGCGCGGAAAGGAGACTCGAAGGTGATACGGATTGGGAAGCGGCACCGGTATGTGATTGTTGTCGAATGTGTGCATCCCTAAATTTTAAAATTTTTAGAAGAAAATGTTTGGCGGTTGTGGAGGTGACAATAATATCCTTGGTTCTTATGTGTGCAGGCACGAAGAATGCTCGACGTGCGGGCAAGATGCGCAACCTCTCGCCGCAATACTATAAGGAAGCCGGTCAACTCTTTGATGTAAATTTCTCAAATCTCGGGTTCATTCGGTGTTCTCTTGTGGTTGTTTTGGTTCCTAATTTGCTTGGGTTATATGTGCAGTTTTAGATTGCTCGAGGCGTTGCGAATTTTGGGGATGGGCTTGCCGGCTGCTGCGCCTATCCACCGGTTCCGGTTTTCGATATCAATGTAAGTAAACGAAACATCCCTAGCTCAATTGACTTCGTTTGTCTTTTAATTCCGCAGGATAAGTGACTGGATGTTTCTTGTGGGTGTGAGGGTTAGTAATTGCTCTGTTCCGGTAGTTGTGCATGCAAAATTTCTTAATTTTTTAATACTCCCCTTGACAGGAAAATTCAGGCATCGCCGCTTTCAGGAAGTTGCGTCCGCGGAGCTGATTCAAGCATTCGAATTGTTACAGCAACCAGCCACGGCCTCGCATACGCTGGAGTCCAGAATGAGCCACTCCAACCCTTTCCTTCTATATACACTCTTAAACCTTTTCTTCTCCACCTATTTCTGATTAGGTATTCTTGGCAGGTGAATGGCGTGGGCGCGGAAAGGAGACTCGGAAGTGATACGGATTCGGAAGCGGCACAGGTATGTGTTTGTTGTAGAATGTCTGCATCTCTAGATTTTAACACTTTTGGAATATAACTTTGCCGGTTGTGGAGGTGTCCATCATAATATCCTTGGTTCCTTTGGGCAGGCACGAAGAATGCTCGATTTGCAGGCAAGCTGTGCAAGCTCTCACGGCTTTTCTATAAGGAAGCTGGTCCAATCTTCGGTGTAAGCTTCTCAACTCTCCACTTCATTCCGCGTCCTCTTTTGGGTGCATGGCTTACTAACTCCCTCTGGTTATATGTGTAGTTTTGGATTGCTCGAGGCGTTGCCACTTTTGGGGAGGGCTTTCCGACTATTGCGCCATACTATTGTTTCCGGTTTCCGATAACAGTGTAAGTATATAGGACACATCCCTTGCTTAGTGGACTTCCATTTTATTTTAATTCCTCCAGATAAGTGACTGACTATTTCTCGTCATGCTTTGAGTGGTGGCTCGACCGGAAATTGGCCACCATTCAAGATAGGGCTGTCAACGGGTGGGATCCGGGCCCGGTCTAGGTAGAAGCACTCCCGAATCGATCATTAATTGGGACAAAACCTTAGACCCAAAACCGTCCATTTTAACTTAAAATTTAGGCTGAAACAATAACATAGGTTTAAAACCGAACCATTTAGGCAAAAAGAAACCACTTTTCTTATTTAAATCGCAAACTAAAATTTAAACTTGGATCATATATCGTTAATAAAATTGATAGAAAAATACTAAGTTACTTATATGTTAAAACGTTACACACCTCTATTTATCTATCTATCAGATTCGACACTTTAAACCTATGATAAGAGAAAAACTATAATAGAACGAAGGAAATAACATATATGGCTAACAAAATAATCGGTTTTGGGCATGAATCGATTCGGGAGGGGCGGGAACCGGAACCGACCCAATTATTTATTTCAACATAATCACGGAACCGGATCCTTTATAAATGGTTGGGTTTATTCGGGCCAGTCGGGTAGACCTGAACCGTTGACCGCCCCTTCAAGAGCACGAACGATGAGAGCGATTGTGCTGCAGCAAGGTTGGTATCCCATTTTCTTCTCCCTTCGGACCTGTACTTCGAGGTAAGGACCTTTCAAAACCGCACTCGATGTTCGTACCTTTGTTATTGAAGCATATGATGTTGTCCTGCGAAGTTGATTTTGGATTCGCACGAATGAATAGACTCTGCTAATGCAATTTCTGCCTTGTCCTTGCAGGAATATTCTAATGGGTTCGCATTGTCAACCGCCGTAGCAGAATGACTGCGACAGTGTAAGCCAGCATTGCTTGTATCTGTTTAAACTTCTTATAAGGGCTTCTATTGCTTTGTTTCCGTTTTTGTGCTTGTATCCTTTTTTTTTTTTTTTTTAATTTTCCGATACTCCCCTTGGCTTCTACAGGCATTGCCACTTCCATGAGATTGCGTCATTGGAGCTGATTCAAGCGTTTGAATTGGAGCAGTAGTCCGCCGAGGCATTGCATACGCTGGAGTCCTGAATAAGCCTTTCTAACCCATCTCTTCTATGTTCACTTCTAAACTATTTCTCGCCCACCTGTTTCTGACTAGATATTCTTGACAGGTGAAGGGCGTGAGCGCAAAGGAGACTCGGAAGTGATACGGATGCGTAAGCTGCACAGGTATGTGTTTTTCGTACAATGTCTGCGTACCTAAATTATATCAGTTTCGGAAGACAAGGTTTGTCGGTCGTGGCAGTGTCTGTAATATCCTTGGGTTTTATGGATGCAGGCACGAAGGATGCTCGACTTGCAGGCAAGATACACAACCTCTCGCGGAAAAACCATAAGGAAGCCGATCAACTCTTCGGTGTAAGTTTCTTAATTCTCAGCTTCATTCGGTGTTCTCGTTTGGACGTATGGGTTGCTAAATTGCTTTGGTTATATGCGTAGTTTTTGATTTCTCGAGGCGTTGCTACTTTTGGCGATCGGCTTACTGGCTGCTGTGCCTTACCCTTGTTCCCGGTTTTCGATGTCAATGTAAGTATAGGAAACATCCCGTGCATAATTCAGTTCCGTTTTCTTTTATTTCCGTAGGATAACTGGATGGGTGTTTCTTGTGGGTGTGTGGGTTACTAATTGCTCTATTGCCATTGTCGTGCTTGTAACTTTTCTGAATTTATTAATAATCCTCATGACTGACACCTTCATGCATTGCCACTTTCAGGGGATTGCGTCCGCGGAGCTGATTCAAGCGTTCGAATTGTAGCAGTGATCAGCCGAAGCCTCTCTTACGCTGGAGTCCAGAATGAGCCACCTTAACCCATTTCTCCTTTATTATCTCTTAGACCTTTTCTTCTCCACCTGTTTCTGATTAGAAATTCTTGACAGGTGAATGGCGTGTGCGCGGAAAGGAGACTCGAAGGTGATACGGATTCGGAAGCGGCACCGGTATGTGGTTGTTGTCGAAAGTGTGCATCCCTAAACTTTAAAATTTTTAGAAGAAAATGTTTTCCGGTTGTGGAGGTGGCCATAATATCCTTGGTTCTTATGGGTGCAGGCATGAAGAATGCGCGACCTCTCGCGGGAATACTTTAACGAAGCCGATCAACTCTTCGGTGTAAGCTTCTCAATTCTCAACTTCATTCGGTGTTCTCGTTTGGGTGTATGGGTTACTATTTTGCTTTGGTTATATGCGTAGTTTTAGACTGCTCGAGGCTTTGCTACTTTTGGCGATGGGCTTGCCGGCTCCTGCGCCTTGCCATTGTTCCCGGTTTTCGATATCAATGAAAGTATAGGAAACATGCCGTGCTTGGTTCAGTTCTGTTTCCTTTTAATTCCGTAGGATAAATGACCGGATGTTGTGGTGGGTGTGTGGGTTACTAACTGCTCAATTGCCGTTGTTTTGCTTGTAACTTTTCTTAATTTACTAATAATCCTCATGACTGACACCTTCATGCATTGCCACTTTCAGGGGATTGCGTCCGCGGAGCTGATTCAAGCGTTCGAATTGTAGCAGTGATCAGCCGAAGCCTCTCTTACGCAGGAGTCCAGAATGAGCCACTTTAACCCATTTCTCCTTTATTCTCTCTTAGACCTTTTCTTCTCCACCTGTTTCTGATTAGAAATTCTTGACAGGTGAATGGCGTGTGCGCGGAAAGGAGACTCGAAGGTGATACGGATTGGGAAGCGGCACCGGTATGTGATTGTTGTCGAAT
Organism: Nelumbo lutea; assembly: GCF_056320005.1. Classification (NCBI taxonomy): domain Eukaryota; kingdom Viridiplantae; phylum Streptophyta; class Magnoliopsida; order Proteales; family Nelumbonaceae; genus Nelumbo; species Nelumbo lutea. The sequence continues at coordinate 10,536,039 of NC_142691.1, forward strand.
GTGTGCATCCCTAAATTTTAAAATTTTTAGAAGAAAATGTTTGGCGGTTGTGGAGGTGACAATAATATCCTTGGTTCTTATGTGTGCAGGCACGAAGAATGCTCGACGTGCGGGCAAGATGCGCAACCTCTCGCCGCAATACTATAAGGAAGCCGGTCAACTCTTTGATGTAAATTTCTCAAATCTCGGGTTCATTCGGTGTTCTCTTGTGGTTGTTTTGGTTCCTAATTTGCTTGGGTTATATGTGCAGTTTTAGATTGCTCGAGGCGTTGCGAATTTTGGGGATGGGCTTGCCGGCTGCTGCGCCTATCCACCGGTTCCGGTTTTCGATATCAATGTAAGTAAACGAAACATCCCTAGCTCAATTGACTTCGTTTGTCTTTTAATTCCGCAGGATAAGTGACTGGATGTTTCTTGTGGGTGTGAGGGTTAGTAATTGCTCTGTTCCGGTAGTTGTGCATGCAAAATTTCTTAATTTTTTAATACTCCCCTTGACAGGAAAATTCAGGCATCGCCGCTTTCAGGAAGTTGCGTCCGCGGAGCTGATTCAAGCATTCGAATTGTTACAGCAACCAGCCACGGCCTCGCATACGCTGGAGTCCAGAATGAGCCACTCCAACCCTTTCCTTCTATATACACTCTTAAACCTTTTCTTCTCCACCTATTTCTGATTAGGTATTCTTGGCAGGTGAATGGCGTGGGCGCGGAAAGGAGACTCGGAAGTGATACGGATTCGGAAGCGGCACAGGTATGTGTTTGTTGTAGAATGTCTGCATCTCTAGATTTTAACACTTTTGGAATATAACTTTGCCGGTTGTGGAGGTGTCCATCATAATATCCTTGGTTCCTTTGGGCAGGCACGAAGAATGCTCGATTTGCAGGCAAGCTGTGCAAGCTCTCACGGCTTTTCTATAAGGAAGCTGGTCCAATCTTCGGTGTAAGCTTCTCAACTCTCCACTTCATTCCGCGTCCTCTTTTGGGTGCATGGCTTACTAACTCCCTCTGGTTATATGTGTAGTTTTGGATTGCTCGAGGCGTTGCCACTTTTGGGGAGGGCTTTCCGACTATTGCGCCATACTATTGTTTCCGGTTTCCGATAACAGTGTAAGTATATAGGACACATCCCTTGCTTAGTGGACTTCCATTTTATTTTAATTCCTCCAGATAAGTGACTGATTATTTCTCGTCATGCTTTGAGTGGTGGCTCGACCGGAAATTGGCCACCATTCAAGATAGGGCTGTCAACGGGTGGGATCCGGGCCCGGTCTAGGTAGAAGCACTCCCGAATCGATCATTAATTGGGACAAAACCTTAGACTCAAAACCGTCCATTTCAACTTAAAATTTAGGCTGAAACAATAACATAGGTTTAAAACCGAACCATTTAGGCAAAAAGAAACCACTTTTCTTATTTAAATCGCAAACTAAAATTTAAACTTGGATCATATATCGTTAATAAAATTGAAAGAAAAATACTAAGTTACTTATATGTTAAAACGTTACACACCTCTATTTATCTATCTATCAGATTCGACACTTTAAACCTATGATAAGAGAAAAACTATAATAGAACGAAGGAAATAACATATATGGCTAACAAAATAATCGGTTTTGGGCATGAATCGATTCGGGAGGGGCGGGAACCGGAACCGACCCAATTATTTATTTCAACATAATCACGGAACCGGATCCTTTATAAATGGTTGGGTTTATTCGGGCCAGTCGGGTAGACCTGAACCGTTGACCGCCCCTTCAAGAGCACGAACGATGAGAGCGATTGTGCTGCAGCAAGGTTGGTATCCCATTTTCTTCTCCCTTCGGACCTGTACTTCGAGGTAAGGACCTTTCAAAACTGCACTCGATGTTCGTACCTTTGTTATTGAAGCATATGATGTTGTCCTGCGAAGTTGATTTTGGATTCGCACGAATGAATAGACTCTGCTAATGCAATTTCTGCCTTGTCCTTGCAGGAATATTCTAATGGGTTCGCATTGTCAACCGCCGTAGCAGAATGACTGCGACAGTGTAAGCCAGCATTGCTTGTATCTGTTTAAACTTCTTATAAGGGCTTCTATTGCTTTGTTTCCGTTTTTGTGCTTGTATCTTTTTTTTTTTTTTTTTTTTTTTAATTTTCCGATACTCCCCTTGGCTTCTACAGGCATTGCCACTTCCATGAGATTGCGTCATTGGAGCTGATTCAAGCGTTTGAATTGGAGCAGTAGTCCGCCGAGGCATTGCATACGCTGGAGTCCTGAATAAGCCTTTCTAACCCATCTCTTCTATGTTCACTTCTAAACTATTTCTCGCCCACCTGTTTCTGACTAGATATTCTTGACAGGTGAAGGGCGTGAGCGCAAAGGAGACTCGGAAGTGATACGGATGCGTAAGCTGCACAGGTATGTGTTTTTCGTACAATGTCTGCGTACCTAAATTATATCAGTTTCGGAAGACAAGGTTTGTCGGTCGTGGCAGTGTCTGTAATATCCTTGGGTCTTATGGATGCAGGCACGAAGGATGCTCGACTTGCAGGCAAGATACACAACCTCTCGCGGAAAAACCATAAGGAAGCCGATCAACTCTTCGGTGTAAGCTTCTTAATTCTCAGCTTCATTCGGTGTTCTCGTTTGGACGTATGGGTTGCTAAATTGCTTTGGTTATATGCGTAGTTTTTGATTTCTCGAGGCGTTGCTACTTTTGGCGATCGGCTTACTGGCTGCTGTGCCTTACCCTTGTTCCCGGTTTTTGATGTCAATGTAAGTATAGGAAACATCCCGTGCATAATTCAGTTCCGTTTTCTTTTATTTCCGTAGGATAACTGAATGGGTGTTTCTTGTGGGTGTGTGGGTTACTAATTGCTCTATTGCCATTGTCGTGCTTGTAACTTTTCTGAATTTATTAATCATCCTCATGACTGACACCTTCATGCATTGCCACTTTCAGGGGATTGCGTCCGCGGAGCTGATTCAAGCGTTCGAATTGTAGCAGTGATCAGCCGAAGCCTCTCTTACGCTGGAGTCCAGAATGAGCCACCTTAACCCATTTCTCCTTTATTATCTCTTAGACCTTTTCTTCTCCACCTGTTTCTGATTAGAAATTCTTGACAGGTGAATGGCGTGTGCGCGGAAAGGAGACTCGAAGGTGATACGGATTCGGAAGCGGCACCGGTATGTGGTTGTTGTCGAAAGTGTGCATCCCTAAACTTTAAAATTTTTAGAAGAAAATGTTTTCCGGTTGTGGAGGTGGCCATAATATCCTTGGTTCTTATGGGTGCAGGCATGAAGAATGCGCGACCTCTCGCGGGAATACTTTAACGAAGCCGATCAACTCTTCGGTGTAAGCTTCTCAATTCTCAACTTCATTCGGTGTTCTCGTTTGGGTGTATGGGTTACTATTTTGCTTTGGTTATATGCGTAGTTTTAGACTGCTCGAGGCTTTGCTACTTTTGGCGATGGGCTTGCCGGCTCCTGCGCCTTGCCATTGTTCCCGGTTTTCGATATCAATGAAAGTATAGGAAACATGCCGTGCTTGGTTCAGTTCTGTTTCCTTTTAATTCCGTAGGATAAATGACCGGATGTTGTGGTGGGTGTGTGGGTTACTAACTGCTCAATTGCCGTTGTTTTGCTTGTAACTTTTCTTAATTTACTAATAATCCTCATGACTGACACCTTCATGCATTGCCAATTTCAGGGGATTGCGTCCGCGGAGCTGATTCAAGCGTTCGAATTGTAGCAGTGATCAGCCGAAGCCTCTCTTACGCAGGAGTCCAGAATGAGCCACTTTAACCCATTTCTCCTTTATTCTCTCTTAGACCTTTTCTTCTCCACCTGTTTCTGATTAGAAATTCTTGACAGGTGCATGGCGTGTGCGCGGAAAGGAGACTCGAAGGTGATACGGATTGGGAAGCGGCACCGGTATGTGATTGTTGTCGAATGTGTGCATCCCTAAATTTTAAAATTTTTAGAAGAAAATGTTTGGCGGTTGTGGAGGTGACAATAATATCCTTGGTTCTTATGTGTGCAGGCACGAAGAATGCTCGACGTGCGGGCAAGATGCGCAACCTCTCGCCGCAATACTATAAGGAAGCCGGTCAACTCTTTGATGTAAATTTCTCAAATCTCGGGTTCATTCGGTGTTCTCTTGTGGTTGTTTTGGTTCCTAATTTGCTTGGGTTATATGTGCAGTTTTAGATTGCTCGAGGCGTTGCGATTTTTGGGGATGGGCTTGCCGGCTGCTGCGCCTATCCACCGGTTCCGGTTTTCGATATCAATGTAAGTAAACGAAACATCCCTAGCTCAATTGACTTCGTTTGTCTTTTAATTCCGCAGGATAAGTGACTGGATGTTTCTTGTGGGTGTGAGGGTTAGTAATTGCTCTGTTCCGGTAGTTGTGCATGCAAAATTTCTTAATTTTTTAATACTCCCCTTGACAGGAAAATTCAGGCATCGCCGCTTTCAGGAAGTTGCGTCCGCGGAGCTGATTCAAGCATTCGAATTGTTACAGCAACCAGCCACGGCCTCGCATACGCTGGAGTCCAGAATGAGCCACTCCAACCCTTTCCTTCTATATACACTCTTAAACCTTTTCTTCTCCACCTATTTCTGATTAGGTATTCTTGGCAGGTGAATGGCGTGGGCGCGGAAAGGAGACTCGGAAGTGATACGGATTCGGAAGCGGCACAGGTATGTGTTTGTTGTAGAATGTCTGCATCTCTAGATTTTAACACTTTTGGAATATAACTTTGCCGGTTGTGGAGGTGTCCATCATAATATCCTTGGTTCCTTTGGGCAGGCACGAAGAATGCTCGATTTGCAGGCAAGCTGTGCAAGCTCTCACGGCTTTTCTATAAGGAAGCTGGTCCAATCTTCGGTGTAAGCTTCTCAACTCTCCACTTCATTCCGCGTCCTCTTTTGGGTGCATGGCTTACTAACTCCCTCTGGTTATATGTGTAGTTTTGGATTGCTCGAGGCGTTGCCACTTTTGGGGAGGGCTTTCCGACTATTGCGCCATACTATTGTTTCCGGTTTCCGATAACAGTGTAAGTATATAGGACACATCCCTTGCTTAGTGGACTTCCATTTTATTTTAATTCCTCCAGAAAAGTGACTGATTATTTCTCGTCATGCTTTGAGTGGTGGCTCGACCGGAAATTGGCCACCATTCAAGATAGGGCTGTCAACGGGTGGGATCCGGGCCCGGTCTAGGTAGAAGCACTCCCGAATCGATCATTAATTGGGACAAAACCTTAGACTCAAAACCGTCCATTTCAACTTAAAATTTAGGCTGAAACAATAACATAGGTTTAAAACCGAACCATTTAGGCAAAAAGAAACCACTTTTCTTATTTAAATCGCAAACTAAAATTTAAACTTGGATCATATATCGTTAATAAAATTGAAAGAAAAATACTAAGTTACTTATATGTTAAAACGTTACACACCTCTATTTATCTATCTATCAGATTCGACACTTTAAACCTATGATAAGAGAAAAACTATAATAGAACGAAGGAAATAACATATATGGCTAACAAAATAATCGGTTTTGGGCATGAATCGATTCGGGAGGGGCGGGAACCGGAACCGACCCAATTATTTATTTCAACATAATCACGGAACCGGATCCTTTATAAATGGTTGGGTTTATTCGGGCCAGTCGGGTAGACCTGAACCGTTGACCGCCCCTTCAAGAGCACGAACGATGAGAGCGATTGTGCTGCAGCAAGGTTGGTATCCCATTTTCTTCTCCCTTCGGACCTGTACTTCGAGGTAAGGACCTTTCAAAACTGCACTCGATGTTCGTACCTTTGTTATTGAAGCATATGATGTTGTCCTGCGAAGTTGATTTTGGATTCGCACGAATGAATAGACTCTGCTAATGCAATTTCTGCCTTGTCCTTGCAGGAATATTCTAATGGGTTCGCATTGTCAACCGCCGTAGCAGAATGACTGCGACAGTGTAAGCCAGCATTGCTTGTATCTGTTTAAACTTCTTATAAGGGCTTCTATTGCTTTGTTTCCGTTTTTGTGCTTGTATCTTTTTTTTTTTTTTATTTTTTTTTTTAATTTTCCGATACTCCCCTTGGCTTCTACAGGCATTGCCACTTCCATGAGATTGCGTCATTGGAGCTGATTCAAGCGTTTGAATTGGAGCAGTAGTCCGCCGAGGCATTGCATACGCTGGAGTCCTGAATAAGCCTTTCTAACCCATCTCTTCTATGTTCACTTCTAAACTATTTCTCGCCCACCTGTTTCTGACTAGATATTCTTGACAGGTGAAGGGCGTGAGCGCAAAGGAGACTCGGAAGTGATACGGATGCGTAAGCTGCACAGGTATGTGTTTTTCGTACAATGTCTGCGTACCTAAATTATATCAGTTTCGGAAGACAAGGTTTGTCGGTCGTGGCAGTGTCTGTAATATCCTTGGGTCTTATGGATGCAGGCACGAAGGATGCTCGACTTGCAGGCAAGATACACAACCTCTCGCGGAAAAACCATAAGGAAGCCGATCAACTCTTCGGTGTAAGCTTCTTAATTCTCAGCTTCATTCGGTGTTCTCGTTTGGACGTATGGGTTGCTAAATTGCTTTGGTTATATGCGTAGTTTTTGATTTCTCGAGGCGTTGCTACTTTTGGCGATCGGCTTACTGGCTGCTGTGCCTTACCCTTGTTCCCGGTTTTTGATGTCAATGTAAGTATAGGAAACATCCCGTGCATAATTCAGTTCCGTTTTCTTTTATTTCCGTAGGATAACTGAATGGGTGTTTCTTGTGGGTGTGTGGGTTACTAATTGCTCTATTGCCATTGTCGTGCTTGTAACTTTTCTGAATTTATTAATCATCCTCATGACTGACACCTTCATGCATTGCCACTTTCAGGGGATTGCGTCCGCGGAGCTGATTCAAGCGTTCGAATTGTAGCAGTGATCAGCCGAAGCCTCTCTTACGCTGGAGTCCAGAATGAGCCACCTTAACCCATTTCTCCTTTATTATCTCTTAGACCTTTTCTTCTCCACCTGTTTCTGATTAGAAATTCTTGACAGGTGAATGGCGTGTGCGCGGAAAGGAGACTCGAAGGTGATACGGATTCGGAAGCGGCACCGGTATGTGGTTGTTGTCGAAAGTGTGCATCCCTAAACTTTAAAATTTTTAGAAGAAAATGTTTTCCGGTTGTGGAGGTGGCCATAATATCCTTGGTTCTTATGGGTGCAGGCATGAAGAATGCGCGACCTCTCGCGGGAATACTTTAACGAAGCCGATCAACTCTTCGGTGTAAGCTTCTCAATTCTCAACTTCATTCGGTGTTCTCGTTTGGGTGTATGGGTTACTATTTTGCTTTGGTTATATGCGTAGTTTTAGACTGCTCGAGGCTTTGCTACTTTTGGCGATGGGCTTGCCGGCTCCTGCGCCTTGCCATTGTTCCCGGTTTTCGATATCAATGAAAGTATAGGAAACATGCCGTGCTTGGTTCAGTTCTGTTTCCTTTTAATTCCGTAGGATAAATGACCGGATGTTGTGGTGGGTGTGTGGGTTACTAACTGCTCAATTGCCGTTGTTTTGCTTGTAACTTTTCTTAATTTACTAATAATCCTCATGACTGACACCTTCATGCATTGCCAATTTCAGGGGATTGCGTCCGCGGAGCTGATTCAAGCGTTCGAATTGTAGCAGTGATCAGCCGAAGCCTCTCTTACGCAGGAGTCCAGAATGAGCCACTTTAACCCATTTCTCCTTTATTCTCTCTTAGACCTTTTCTTCTCCACCTGTTTCTGATTAGAAATTCTTGACAGGTGAATGGCGTGTGCGCGGAAAGGAGACTCGAAGGTGATACGGATTGGGAAGCGGCACCGGTATGTGATTGTTGTCGAATGTGTGCATCCCTAAATTTTAAAATTTTTAGAAGAAAATGTTTGGCGGTTGTGGAGGTGACAATAATATCCTTGGTTCTTATGTGTGCAGGCACGAAGAATGCTCGACGTGCGGGCAAGATGCGCAACCTCTCGCCGCAATACTATAAGGAAGCCGGTCAACTCTTTGATGTAAATTTCTCAAATCTCGGGTTCATTCGGTGTTCTCTTGTGGTTGTTTTGGTTCCTAATTTGCTTGGGTTATATGTGCAGTTTTAGATTGCTCGAGGCGTTGCGATTTTTGGGGATGGGCTTCCCGGCTGCTGCGCCTATCCACCGGTTCCGGTTTTCGATATCAATGTAAGTAAACGAAACATCCCTAGCTCAATTGACTTCGTTTGTCTTTTAATTCCGCAGGATAAGTGACTGGATGTTTCTTGTGGGTGTGAGGGTTAGTAATTGCTCTGTTCCGGTAGTTGTGCATGCAACATTTCTTAATTTTTTAATACTCCCCTTGACAGGAAAATTCAGGCATCGCCGCTTTCAGGAAGTTGCGTCCGCGGAGCTGATTCAAGCATTCGAATTGTTACAGCAACCAGCCACGGCCTCGCATACGCTGGAGTCCAGAATGAGCCACTCCAACCCTTTCCTTCTATATACACTCTTAAACCTTTTCTTCTCCACCTATTTCTGATTAGGTATTCTTGGCAGGTGAATGGCGTGGGCGCGGAAAGGAGACTCGGAAGTGATACGGATTCGGAAGCGGCACAGGTATGTGTTTGTTGTAGAATGTCTGCATCTCTAGATTTTAACACTTTTGGAATATAACTTTGCCGGTTGTGGAGGTGTCCATCATAATATCCTTGGTTCCTTTGGGCAGGCACGAAGAATGCTCGATTTGCAGGCAAGCTGTGCAAGCTCTCACGGCTTTTCTATAAGGAAGCTGGTCCAATCTTCGGTGTAAGCTTCTCAACTCTCCACTTCATTCCGCGTCCTCTTTTGGGTGCATGGCTTACTAACTCCCTCTGGTTATATGTGTAGTTTTGGATTGCTCGAGGCGTTGCCACTTTTGGGGAGGGCTTTCCGACTATTGCGCCATACTATTGTTTCCGGTTTCCGATAACAGTGTAAGTATATAGGACACATCCCTTGCTTAGTGGACTTCCATTTTATTTTAATTCCTCCAGATAAGTGACTGACTATTTCTCGTCATGCTTTGAGTGGTGGCTCGACCGGAAATTGGCCACCATTCAAGATAGGGCTGTCAACGGGTGGGATCCGGGCCCGGTCTAGGTAGAAGCACTCCCGAATCGATCATTAATTGGGACAAAACCTTAGACCCAAAACCGTCCATTTTAACTTAAAATTTAGGCTGAAACAATAACATAGGTTTAAAACCGAACCATTTAGGCAAAAAGAAACCACTTTTCTTATTTAAATCGCAAACTAAAATTTAAACTTGGATCATATATCGTTAATAAAATTGATAGAAAAATACTAAGTTACTTATATGTTAAAACGTTACACACCTCTATTTATCTATCTATCAGATTCGACACTTTAAACCTATGATAAGAGAAAAACTATAATAGAACGAAGGAAATAACATATATGGCTAACAAAATAATCGGTTTTGGGCATGAATCGATTCGGGAGGGGCGGGAACCGGAACCGACCCAATTATTTATTTCAACATAATCACGGAACCGGATCCTTTATAAATGGTTGGGTTTATTCGGGCCAGTCGGGTAGACCTGAACCGTTGACCGCCCCTTCAAGAGCACGAACGATGAGAGCGATTGTGCTGCAGCAAGGTTGGTATCCCATTTTCTTCTCCCTTCGGACCTGTACTTCGAGGTAAGGACCTTTCAAAACCGCACTCGATGTTCGTACCTTTGTTATTGAAGCATATGATGTTGTCCTGCGAAGTTGATTTTGGATTCGCACGAATGAATAGACTCTGCTAATGCAATTTCTGCCTTGTCCTTGCAGGAATATTCTAATGGGTTCGCATTGTCAACCGCCGTAGCAGAATGACTGCGACAGTGTAAGCCAGCATTGCTTGTATCTGTTTAAACTTCTTATAAGGGCTTCTATTGCTTTGTTTCCGTTTTTGTGCTTGTATCCTTTTTTTTTTTTTTTTAATTTTCCGATACTCCCCTTGGCTTCTACAGGCATTGCCACTTCCATGAGATTGCGTCATTGGAGCTGATTCAAGCGTTTGAATTGGAGCAGTAGTCCGCCGAGGCATTGCATACGCTGGAGTCCTGAATAAGCCTTTCTAACCCATCTCTTCTATGTTCACTTCTAAACTATTTCTCGCCCACCTGTTTCTGACTAGATATTCTTGACAGGTGAAGGGCGTGAGCGCAAAGGAGACTCGGAAGTGATACGGATGCGTAAGCTGCACAGGTATGTGTTTTTCGTACAATGTCTGCGTACCTAAATTATATCAGTTTCGGAAGACAAGGTTTGTCGGTCGTGGCAGTGTCTGTAATATCCTTGGGTCTTATGGATGCAGGCACGAAGGATGCTCGACTTGCAGGCAAGATACACAACCTCTCGCGGAAAAACCATAAGGAAGCCGATCAACTCTTCGGTGTAAGCTTCTTAATTCTCAGCTTCATTCGGTGTTCTCGTTTGGACGTATGGGTTGCTAAATTGCTTTGGTTATATGCGTAGTTTTTGATTTCTCGAGGCGTTGCTACTTTTGGCGATCGGCTTACTGGCTGCTGTGCCTTACCCTTGTTCCCGGTTTTTGATGTCAATGTAAGTATAGGAAACATCCCGTGCATAATTCAGTTCCGTTTTCTTTTATTTCCGTAGGATAACTGAATGGGTGTTTCTTGTGGGTGTGTGGGTTACTAATTGCTCTATTGCCATTGTCGTGCTTGTAACTTTTCTGAATTTATTAATCATCCTCATGACTGACACCTTCATGCATTGCCACTTTCAGGGGATTGCGTCCGCGGAGCTGATTCAAGCGTTCGAATTGTAGCAGTGATCAGCCGAAGCCTCTCTTACGCTGGAGTCCAGAATGAGCCACCTTAACCCATTTCTCCTTTATTATCTCTTAGACCTTTTCTTCTCCACCTGTTTCTGATTAGAAATTCTTGACAGGTGAATGGCGTGTGCGCGGAAAGGAGACTCGAAGGTGATACGGATTCGGAAGCGGCACCGGTATGTGGTTGTTGTCGAAAGTGTGCATCCCTAAACTTTAAAATTTTTAGAAGAAAATGTTTTCCGGTTGTGGAGGTGGCCATAATATCCTTGGTTCTTATGGGTGCAGGCATGAAGAATGCGCGACCTCTCGCGGGAATACTTTAACGAAGCCGATCAACTCTTCGGTGTAAGCTTCTCAATTCTCAACTTCATTCGGTGTTCTCGTTTGGGTGTATGGGTTACTATTTTGCTTTGGTTATATGCGTAGTTTTAGACTGCTCGAGGCTTTGCTACTTTTGGCGATGGGCTTGCCGGCTCCTGCGCCTTGCCATTGTTCCCGGTTTTCGATATCAATGAAAGTATAGGAAACATGCCGTGCTTGGTTCAGTTCTGTTTCCTTTTAATTCCGTAGGATAAATGACCGGATGTTGTGGTGGGTGTGTGGGTTACTAACTGCTCAATTGCCGTTGTTTTGCTTGTAACTTTTCTTAATTTACTAATAATCCTCATGACTGACACCTTCATGCATTGCCAATTTCAGGGGATTGCGTCCGCGGAGCTGATTCAAGCGTTCGAATTGTAGCAGTGATCAGCCGAAGCCTCTCTTACGCAGGAGTCCAGAATGAGCCACTTTAACCCATTTCTCCTTTATTCTCTCTTAGACCTTTTCTTCTCCACCTGTTTCTGATTAGAAATTCTTGACAGGTGCATGGCGTGTGCGCGGAAAGGAGACTCGAAGGTGATACGGATTGGGAAGCGGCACCGGTATGTGATTGTTGTCGAATGTGTGCATCCCTAAATTTTAAAATTTTTAGAAGAAAATGTTTGGCGGTTGTGGAGGTGACAATAATATCCTTGGTTCTTATGTGTGCAGGCACGAAGAATGCTCGACGTGCGGGCAAGATGCGCAACCTCTCGCCGCAATACTATAAGGAAGCCGGTCAACTCTTTGATGTAAATTTCTCAAATCTCGGGTTCATTCGGTGTTCTCTTGTGGTTGTTTTGGTTCCTAATTTGCTTGGGTTATATGTGCAGTTTTAGATTGCTCGAGGCGTTGCGAATTTTGGGGATGGGCTTCCCGGCTGCTGCGCCTATCCACCGGTTCCGGTTTTCGATATCAATGTAAGTAAACGAAACATCCCTAGCTCAATTGACTTCGTTTGTCTTTTAATTCCGCAGGATAAGTGACTGGATGTTTCTTGTGGGTGTGAGGGTTAGTAATTGCTCTGTTCCGGTAGTTGTGCATGCAAAATTTCTTAATTTTTTAATACTCCCCTTGACAGGAAAATTCAGGCATCGCCGCTTTCAGGAAGTTGCGTCCGCGGAGCTGATTCAAGCATTCGAATTGTTACAGCAACCAGCCACGGCCTCGCATACGCTGGAGTCCAGAATGAGCCACTCCAACCCTTTCCTTCTATATACACTCTTAAACCTTTTCTTCTCCACCTATTTTTGATTAGGTATTCTTGGCAGGTGAATGGCGTGGGCGCGGAAAGGAGACTCGGAAGTGATACGGATTCGGAAGCGGCACAGGTATGTGTTTGTTGTAGAATGTCTGCATCTCTAGATTTTAACACTTTTGGAATATAACTTTGCCGGTTGTGGAGGTGTCCATCATAATATCCTTGGTTCCTTTGGGCAGGCACGAAGAATGCTCGATTTGCAGGCAAGCTGTGCAAGCTCTCACGGCTTTCTATAAGGAAGCTGGTCCAATCTTCGGTGTAAGCTTCTCAACTCTCCACTTCATTCCGCGTCCTCTTTTGGGTGCATGGCTTACTAACTCCCTCTGGTTATATGTGTAGTTTTGGATTGCTCGAGGCGTTGCCACTTTTGGGGAGGGCTTTCCGACTATTGCGCCATACTATTGTTTCCGGTTTCCGATAACAGTGTAAGTATATAGGACACATCCCTTGCTTAGTGGACTTCCATTTTATTTTAATTCCTCCAGATAAGTGACTGACTATATCTCGTCATGCTTTGAGTGGTGGCTCGACCGGAAATTGGCCACCATTCAAGATAGGGCTGTCAACGGGTGGGATCCGGGCCCGGTCTAGGTAGAAGCACTCCCGAATCGATCATTAATTGGGACAAAACCTTAGACCCAAAACCGTCCATTTTAACTTAAAATTTAGGCTGAAACAATAACATAGGTTTAAAACCGAACCATTTAGGCAAAAAGAAACCACTTTTCTTATTTAAATCGCAAACTAAAATTTAAACTTGGATCATATATCGTTAATAAAATTGATAGAAAAATACTAAGTTACTTATATGTTAAAACGTTACACACCTCTATTTATCTATCTATCAGATTCGACACTTTAAACCTATGATAAGAGAAAAACTATAATAGAACGAAGGAAATAACATATATGGCTAACAAAATAATCGGTTTTGGGCATGAATCGATTCGGGAGGGGCGGGAACCGGAACCGACCCAATTATTTATTTCAACATAATCACGGAACCGGATCCTTTATAAATGGTTGGGTTTATTCGGGCCAGTCGGGTAGACCTGAACCGTTGACAGCCCCTTCAAGAGCACGAACGATGAGAGCGGTTGTGCTGCAGCAAGGTTGGTATCCCATTTTCTTCTCCCTTCGGACCTGTACTTCGAGGTAAGGACCTTTCAAAACCGCACTCGATGTTCGTACCTTTGTCATTGAAGCATATGATGTTGTCCTGCGAAGTTGATTTTGGATTCGCACGAATGAATAGATTCTGCTAATGCAATTTCTGCCTTGTCCTTGTAGGAATTTTCTAATGGGTTCGCATTGTCAACCGCCGTAGCAGAATGACTGCGACAGTGTAAGCCAGCATTGCTTGTATCTGTTTAAACTTCTTATAAGGGCTTCTATTGCTTTGTTTCCGTTTTTGTGCTTGTATCTTTTTTTTTTTTTTTAATTTTCCGATACTCCCCTTGGCTTCTACAGGCATTGCCACTTCCATGAGATTGCGTCATTGGAGCTGATTCAAGCGTTTGAATTGGAGCAGTAGTCCGCCGAGGCAATGCATACGTTGGAGTCCTGAATAAGCCTTCCTAACCCATCTCTTCTATGTTCACTTCTAAACTATTTCTCGCCCACCTGTTTCTGACTAGATATTCTTGACAGGTGAAGGGCGTGAGCGCAAAGGAGACTCGGAAGTGATACGGATGCGTAAGCTGCACAGGTATGTGTTTTTCGTACAATGTCTGCGTACCTAAATTATATCAGTTTCGGAAGACAAGGTTTGTCGGTCGTGGCAGTGTCTGTAATATCCTTGGGTCTTATGGATGCAGGCACGAAGGATGCTCGACTTGCAGGCAAGATACACAACCTCTCGCGGAAAAACCATAAGGAAGCCGATCAACTCTTCGGTGTAAGCTTCTTAATTCTCAGCTTCATTCGGTGTTCTCGTTTGGACGTATGGGTTGCTAAATTGCTTTGGTTATATGCGTAGTTTTTGATTTCTCGAGGCGTTGCTACTTTTGGCGATCGGCTTACTGGCTGCTGTGCCTTACCCTTGTTCCCGGTCTTCGATGTCAATGTAAGTATAGGAAACATCCCTTGCATAATTCAGTTCCGTTTTCTTTTATTTCCGTAGGATAACTGAATGGGTGTTTCTTGTGGGTGTGTGGGTTACTAATTGCTCTATTGCCATTGTCGTGCTTGTAACTTTTCTGAATTTATTAATAATCCTCATGACTGACACCTTCATGCATTGCCACTTTCAGGGGATTGCGTCCGCGGAGCTGATTCAAGCGTTCGAATTGTAGCAGTGATAAGCCGAAGCCTCTCTTACGCTGGAGTCCAGAATGAGCCACCTTAACCCATTTCTCCTTTATTATCTCTTAGACCTTTTCTTCTCCACCTGTTTCTGATTAGAAATTCTTGACAGGTGAATGGCGTGTGCGCGGAAAGGAGACTCGAAGGTGATACGGATTCGGAAGCGGCACCGGTATGTGGTTGTTGTCGAAAGTGTGCATCCCTAAACTTTAAAATTTTTAGAAGAAAATGTTTTCCGGTTGTGGAGGTGGCCATAATATCCTTGGTTCTTATGGGTGCAGGCATGAAGAATGCGCGACCTCTCGCGGGAATACTTTAACGAAGCCGATCAACTCTTCGGTGTAAGCTTCTCAATTCTCAACTTCATTCGGTGTTCTCGTTTGGGTGTATGGGTTACTATTTTGCTTTGGTTATATGCGTAGTTTTAGACTGCTCGAGGCTTTGCTACTTTTGGCGATGGGCTTGCCGGCTCCTGCGCCTTGCCATTGTTCCCGGTTTTCGATATCAATGAAAGTATAGGAAACATGCCGTGCTTGGTTCAGTTCTGTTTCCTTTTAATTCCGTAGGATAAATGACCGGATGTTGTGGTGGGTGTGTGGGTTACTAACTGCTCAATTGCCGTTGTTTTGCTTGTAACTTTTCTTAATTTACTAATAATCCTCATGACTGACACCTTCATGCATTGCCACTTTCAGGGGATTGCATCCGCGGAGCTGATTCAAGCGTTCGAATTGTAGCAGTGATCAGCCGAAGCCTCTCTTACGCAGGAGTCCAGAATGAGCCACTTTAACCCATTTCTCCTTTATTCTCTCTTAGACCTTTTCTTCTCCACCTGTTTCTGATTAGAAATTCTTGACAGGTGAATGGCGTGTGCGCGGAAAGGAGACTCGAAGGTGATACGGATTGGGAAGCGGCACCGGTATGTGATTGTTGTCGAATGTGTGCATCCCTAAATTTTAAAATTTTTAGAAGAAAATGTTTGGCGGTTGTGGAGGTGACAATAATATCCTTGGTTCTTATGTGTGCAGGCACGAAGAATGCTCGACGTGCGGGCAAGATGCGCAACCTCTCGCCGCAATACTATAAGGAAGCCGGTCAACTCTTTGATGTAAATTTCTCAAATCTCGGGTTCATTCGGTGTTCTCTTGTGGTTGTTTTGGTTCCTAATTTGCTTGGGTTATATGTGCAGTTTTAGATTGCTCGAGGCGTTGCGAATTTTGGGGATGGGCTTGCCGGCTGCTGCGCCTATCCACCGGTTCCGGTTTTCGATATCAATGTAAGTAAACGAAACATCCCTAGCTCAATTGACTTCGTTTGTCTTTTAATTCCGCAGGATAAGTGACTGGATGTTTCTTGTGGGTGTGAGGGTTAGTAATTGCTCTGTTCCGGTAGTTGTGCATGCAAAATTTCTTAATTTTTTAATACTCCCCTTGACAGGAAAATTCAGGCATCGCCGCTTTCAGGAAGTTGCGTCCGCGGAGCTGATTCAAGCATTCGAATTGTTACAGCAACCAGCCACGGCCTCGCATACGCTGGAGTCCAGAATGAGCCACTCCAACCCTTTCCTTCTATATACACTCTTAAACCTTTTCTTCTCCACCTATTTTTGATTAGGTATTCTTGGCAGGTGAATGGCGTGGGCGCGGAAAGGAGACTCGGAAGTGATACGGATTCGGAAGCGGCACAGGTATGTGTTTGTTGTAGAATGTCTGCATCTCTAGATTTTAACACTTTTGGAATATAACTTTGCCGGTTGTGGAGGTGTCCATCATAATATCCTTGGTTCCTTTGGGCAGGCACGAAGAATGCTCGATTTGCAGGCAAGCTGTGCAAGCTCTCACGGCTTTCTATAAGGAAGCTGGTCCAATCTTCGGTGTAAGCTTCTCAACTCTCCACTTCATTCCGCGTCCTCTTTTGGGTGCATGGCTTACTAACTCCCTCTGGTTATATGTGTAGTTTTGGATTGCTCGAGGCGTTGCCACTTTTGGGGAGGGCTTTCCGACTATTGCGCCATACTATTGTTTCCGGTTTCCGATAACAGTGTAAGTATATAGGACACATCCCTTGCTTAGTGGACTTCCATTTTATTTTAATTCCTCCAGATAAGTGACTGACTATATCTCGTCATGCTTTGAGTGGTGGCTCGACCGGAAATTGGCCACCATTCAAGATAGGGCTGTCAACGGGTGGGATCCGGGCCCGGTCTAGGTAGAAGCACTCCCGAATCGATCATTAATTGGGACAAAACCTTAGACCCAAAACCGTCCATTTTAACTTAAAATTTAGGCTGAAACAATAACATAGGTTTAAAACCGAACCATTTAGGCAAAAAGAAACCACTTTTCTTATTTAAATCGCAAACTAAAATTTAAACTTGGATCATATATCGTTAATAAAATTGATAGAAAAATACTAAGTTACTTATATGTTAAAACGTTACACACCTCTATTTATCTATCTATCAGATTCGACACTTTAAACCTATGATAAGAGAAAAACTATAATAGAACGAAGGAAATAACATATATGGCTAACAAAATAATCGGTTTTGGGCATGAATCGATTCGGGAGGGGCGGGAACCGGAACCGACCCAATTATTTATTTCAACATAATCACGGAACCGGATCCTTTATAAATGGTTGGGTTTATTCGGGCCAGTCGGGTAGACCTGAACCGTTGACAGCCCCTTCAAGAGCACGAACGATGAGAGCGGTTGTGCTGCAGCAAGGTTGGTATCCCATTTTCTTCTCCCTTCGGACCTGTACTTCGAGGTAAGGACCTTTCAAAACCGCACTCGATGTTCGTACCTTTGTCATTGAAGCATATGATGTTGTCCTGCGAAGTTGATTTTGGATTCGCACGAATGAATAGATTCTGCTAATGCAATTTCTGCCTTGTCCTTGTAGGAATTTTCTAATGGGTTCGCATTGTCAACCGCCGTAGCAGAATGACTGCGACAGTGTAAGCCAGCATTGCTTGTATCTGTTTAAACTTCTTATAAGGGCTTCTATTGCTTTGTTTCCGTTTTTGTGCTTGTATCTTTTTTTTTTTTTTAATTTTCCGATACTCCCCTTGGCTTCTACAGGCATTGCCACTTCCATGAGATTGCGTCATTGGAGCTGATTCAAGCGTTTGAATTGGAGCAGTAGTCCGCCGAGGCAATGCATACGTTGGAGTCCTGAATAAGCCTTCCTAACCCATCTCTTCTATGTTCACTTCTAAACTATTTCTCGCCCACCTGTTTCTGACTAGATATTCTTGACAGGTGAAGGGCGTGAGCGCAAAGGAGACTCGGAAGTGATACGGATGCGTAAGCTGCACAGGTATGTGTTTTTCGTACAATGTCTGCGTACCTAAATTATATCAGTTTCGGAAGACAAGGTTTGTCGGTCGTGGCAGTGTCTGTAATATCCTTGGGTCTTATGGATGCAGGCACGAAGGATGCTCGACTTGCAGGCAAGATACACAACCTCTCGCGGAAAAACCATAAGGAAGCCGATCAACTCTTCGGTGTAAGCTTCTTAATTCTCAGCTTCATTCGGTGTTCTCGTTTGGACGTATGGGTTGCTAAATTGCTTTGGTTATATGCGTAGTTTTTGATTTCTCGAGGCGTTGCTACTTTTGGCGATCGGCTTACTGGCTGCTGTGCCTTACCCTTGTTCCCGGTCTTCGATGTCAATGTAAGTATAGGAAACATCCCTTGCATAATTCAGTTCCGTTTTCTTTTATTTCCGTAGGATAACTGAATGGGTGTTTCTTGTGGGTGTGTGGGTT
The DNA here is from genome assembly GCF_056320005.1 of Nelumbo lutea. Lineage (NCBI taxonomy): Eukaryota > Viridiplantae > Streptophyta > Magnoliopsida > Proteales > Nelumbonaceae > Nelumbo > Nelumbo lutea. Next base: position 10,554,583 of record NC_142691.1, read on the forward strand.
ACTAATTGCTCTATTGCCATTGTCGTGCTTGTAACTTTTCTGAATTTATTAATAATCCTCATGACTGACACCTTCATGCATTGCCACTTTCAGGGGATTGCGTCCGCGGAGCTGATTCAAGCGTTCGAATTGTAGCAGTGATAAGCCGAAGCCTCTCTTACGCTGGAGTCCAGAATGAGCCACCTTAACCCATTTCTCCTTTATTATCTCTTAGACCTTTTCTTCTCCACCTGTTTCTGATTAGAAATTCTTGACAGGTGAATGGCGTGTGCGCGGAAAGGAGACTCGAAGGTGATACGGATTCGGAAGCGGCACCGGTATGTGGTTGTTGTCGAAAGTGTGCATCCCTAAACTTTAAAATTTTTAGAAGAAAATGTTTTCCGGTTGTGGAGGTGGCCATAATATCCTTGGTTCTTATGGGTGCAGGCATGAAGAATGCGCGACCTCTCGCGGGAATACTTTAACGAAGCCGATCAACTCTTCGGTGTAAGCTTCTCAATTCTCAACTTCATTCGGTGTTCTCGTTTGGGTGTATGGGTTACTATTTTGCTTTGGTTATATGCGTAGTTTTAGACTGCTCGAGGCTTTGCTACTTTTGGCGATGGGCTTGCCGGCTCCTGCGCCTTGCCATTGTTCCCGGTTTTCGATATCAATGAAAGTATAGGAAACATGCCGTGCTTGGTTCAGTTCTGTTTCCTTTTAATTCCGTAGGATAAATGACCGGATGTTGTGGTGGGTGTGTGGGTTACTAACTGCTCAATTGCCGTTGTTTTGCTTGTAACTTTTCTTAATTTACTAATAATCCTCATGACTGACACCTTCATGCATTGCCACTTTCAGGGGATTGCATCCGCGGAGCTGATTCAAGCGTTCGAATTGTAGCAGTGATCAGCCGAAGCCTCTCTTACGCAGGAGTCCAGAATGAGCCACTTTAACCCATTTCTCCTTTATTCTCTCTTAGACCTTTTCTTCTCCACCTGTTTCTGATTAGAAATTCTTGACAGGTGAATGGCGTGTGCGCGGAAAGGAGACTCGAAGGTGATACGGATTGGGAAGCGGCACCGGTATGTGATTGTTGTCGAATGTGTGCATCCCTAAATTTTAAAATTTTTAGAAGAAAATGTTTGGCGGTTGTGGAGGTGACAATAATATCCTTGGTTCTTATGTGTGCAGGCACGAAGAATGCTCGACGTGCGGGCAAGATGCGCAACCTCTCGCCGCAATACTATAAGGAAGCCGGTCAACTCTTTGATGTAAATTTCTCAAATCTCGGGTTCATTCGGTGTTCTCTTGTGGTTGTTTTGGTTCCTAATTTGCTTGGGTTATATGTGCAGTTTTAGATTGCTCGAGGCGTTGCGAATTTTGGGGATGGGCTTGCCGGCTGCTGCGCCTATCCACCGGTTCCGGTTTTCGATATCAATGTAAGTAAACGAAACATCCCTAGCTCAATTGACTTCGTTTGTCTTTTAATTCCGCAGGATAAGTGACTGGATGTTTCTTGTGGGTGTGAGGGTTAGTAATTGCTCTGTTCCGGTAGTTGTGCATGCAAAATTTCTTAATTTTTTAATACTCCCCTTGACAGGAAAATTCAGGCATCGCCGCTTTCAGGAAGTTGCGTCCGCGGAGCTGATTCAAGCATTCGAATTGTTACAGCAACCAGCCACGGCCTCGCATACGCTGGAGTCCAGAATGAGCCACTCCAACCCTTTCCTTCTATATACACTCTTAAACCTTTTCTTCTCCACCTATTTTTGATTAGGTATTCTTGGCAGGTGAATGGCGTGGGCGCGGAAAGGAGACTCGGAAGTGATACGGATTCGGAAGCGGCACAGGTATGTGTTTGTTGTAGAATGTCTGCATCTCTAGATTTTAACACTTTTGGAATATAACTTTGCCGGTTGTGGAGGTGTCCATCATAATATCCTTGGTTCCTTTGGGCAGGCACGAAGAATGCTCGATTTGCAGGCAAGCTGTGCAAGCTCTCACGGCTTTCTATAAGGAAGCTGGTCCAATCTTCGGTGTAAGCTTCTCAACTCTCCACTTCATTCCGCGTCCTCTTTTGGGTGCATGGCTTACTAACTCCCTCTGGTTATATGTGTAGTTTTGGATTGCTCGAGGCGTTGCCACTTTTGGGGAGGGCTTTCCGACTATTGCGCCATACTATTGTTTCCGGTTTCCGATAACAGTGTAAGTATATAGGACACATCCCTTGCTTAGTGGACTTCCATTTTATTTTAATTCCTCCAGATAAGTGACTGACTATATCTCGTCATGCTTTGAGTGGTGGCTCGACCGGAAATTGGCCACCATTCAAGATAGGGCTGTCAACGGGTGGGATCCGGGCCCGGTCTAGGTAGAAGCACTCCCGAATCGATCATTAATTGGGACAAAACCTTAGACCCAAAACCGTCCATTTTAACTTAAAATTTAGGCTGAAACAATAACATAGGTTTAAAACCGAACCATTTAGGCAAAAAGAAACCACTTTTCTTATTTAAATCGCAAACTAAAATTTAAACTTGGATCATATATCGTTAATAAAATTGATAGAAAAATACTAAGTTACTTATATGTTAAAACGTTACACACCTCTATTTATCTATCTATCAGATTCGACACTTTAAACCTATGATAAGAGAAAAACTATAATAGAACGAAGGAAATAACATATATGGCTAACAAAATAATCGGTTTTGGGCATGAATCGATTCGGGAGGGGCGGGAACCGGAACCGACCCAATTATTTATTTCAACATAATCACGGAACCGGATCCTTTATAAATGGTTGGGTTTATTCGGGCCAGTCGGGTAGACCTGAACCGTTGACAGCCCCTTCAAGAGCACGAACGATGAGAGCGGTTGTGCTGCAGCAAGGTTGGTATCCCATTTTCTTCTCCCTTCGGACCTGTACTTCGAGGTAAGGACCTTTCAAAACCGCACTCGATGTTCGTACCTTTGTCATTGAAGCATATGATGTTGTCCTGCGAAGTTGATTTTGGATTCGCACGAATGAATAGATTCTGCTAATGCAATTTCTGCCTTGTCCTTGTAGGAATTTTCTAATGGGTTCGCATTGTCAACCGCCGTAGCAGAATGACTGCGACAGTGTAAGCCAGCATTGCTTGTATCTGTTTAAACTTCTTATAAGGGCTTCTATTGCTTTGTTTCCGTTTTTGTGCTTGTATCTTTTTTTTTTTTTTAATTTTCCGATACTCCCCTTGGCTTCTACAGGCATTGCCACTTCCATGAGATTGCGTCATTGGAGCTGATTCAAGCGTTTGAATTGGAGCAGTAGTCCGCCGAGGCAATGCATACGTTGGAGTCCTGAATAAGCCTTCCTAACCCATCTCTTCTATGTTCACTTCTAAACTATTTCTCGCCCACCTGTTTCTGACTAGATATTCTTGACAGGTGAAGGGCGTGAGCGCAAAGGAGACTCGGAAGTGATACGGATGCGTAAGCTGCACAGGTATGTGTTTTTCGTACAATGTCTGCGTACCTAAATTATATCAGTTTCGGAAGACAAGGTTTGTCGGTCGTGGCAGTGTCTGTAATATCCTTGGGTCTTATGGATGCAGGCACGAAGGATGCTCGACTTGCAGGCAAGATACACAACCTCTCGCGGAAAAACCATAAGGAAGCCGATCAACTCTTCGGTGTAAGCTTCTTAATTCTCAGCTTCATTCGGTGTTCTCGTTTGGACGTATGGGTTGCTAAATTGCTTTGGTTATATGCGTAGTTTTTGATTTCTCGAGGCGTTGCTACTTTTGGCGATCGGCTTACTGGCTGCTGTGCCTTACCCTTGTTCCCGGTCTTCGATGTCAATGTAAGTATAGGAAACATCCCTTGCATAATTCAGTTCCGTTTTCTTTTATTTCCGTAGGATAACTGAATGGGTGTTTCTTGTGGGTGTGTGGGTTACTAATTGCTCTATTGCCATTGTCGTGCTTGTAACTTTTCTGAATTTATTAATAATCCTCATGACTGACACCTTCATGCATTGCCACTTTCAGGGGATTGCGTCCGCGGAGCTGATTCAAGCGTTCGAATTGTAGCAGTGATAAGCCGAAGCCTCTCTTACGCTGGAGTCCAGAATGAGCCACCTTAACCCATTTCTCCTTTATTATCTCTTAGACCTTTTCTTCTCCACCTGTTTCTGATTAGAAATTCTTGACAGGTGAATGGCGTGTGCGCGGAAAGGAGACTCGAAGGTGATACGGATTCGGAAGCGGCACCGGTATGTGGTTGTTGTCGAAAGTGTGCATCCCTAAACTTTAAAATTTTTAGAAGAAAATGTTTTCCGGTTGTGGAGGTGGCCATAATATCCTTGGTTCTTATGGGTGCAGGCATGAAGAATGCGCGACCTCTCGCGGGAATACTTTAACGAAGCCGATCAACTCTTCGGTGTAAGCTTCTCAATTCTCAACTTCATTCGGTGTTCTCGTTTGGGTGTATGGGTTACTATTTTGCTTTGGTTATATGCGTAGTTTTAGACTGCTCGAGGCTTTGCTACTTTTGGCGATGGGCTTGCCGGCTCCTGCGCCTTGCCATTGTTCCCGGTTTTCGATATCAATGAAAGTATAGGAAACATGCCGTGCTTGGTTCAGTTCTGTTTCCTTTTAATTCCGTAGGATAAATGACCGGATGTTGTGGTGGGTGTGTGGGTTACTAACTGCTCAATTGCCGTTGTTTTGCTTGTAACTTTTCTTAATTTACTAATAATCCTCATGACTGACACCTTCATGCATTGCCACTTTCAGGGGATTGCATCCGCGGAGCTGATTCAAGCGTTCGAATTGTAGCAGTGATCAGCCGAAGCCTCTCTTACGCAGGAGTCCAGAATGAGCCACTTTAACCCATTTCTCCTTTATTCTCTCTTAGACCTTTTCTTCTCCACCTGTTTCTGATTAGAAATTCTTGACAGGTGAATGGCGTGTGCGCGGAAAGGAGACTCGAAGGTGATACGGATTGGGAAGCGGCACCGGTATGTGATTGTTGTCGAATGTGTGCATCCCTAAATTTTAAAATTTTTAGAAGAAAATGTTTGGCGGTTGTGGAGGTGACAATAATATCCTTGGTTCTTATGTGTGCAGGCACGAAGAATGCTCGACGTGCGGGCAAGATGCGCAACCTCTCGCCGCAATACTATAAGGAAGCCGGTCAACTCTTTGATGTAAATTTCTCAAATCTCGGGTTCATTCGGTGTTCTCTTGTGGTTGTTTTGGTTCCTAATTTGCTTGGGTTATATGTGCAGTTTTAGATTGCTCGAGGCGTTGCGAATTTTGGGGATGGGCTTGCCGGCTGCTGCGCCTATCCACCGGTTCCGGTTTTCGATATCAATGTAAGTAAACGAAACATCCCTAGCTCAATTGACTTCGTTTGTCTTTTAATTCCGCAGGATAAGTGACTGGATGTTTCTTGTGGGTGTGAGGGTTAGTAATTGCTCTGTTCCGGTAGTTGTGCATGCAAAATTTCTTAATTTTTTAATACTCCCCTTGACAGGAAAATTCAGGCATCGCCGCTTTCAGGAAGTTGCGTCCGCGGAGCTGATTCAAGCATTCGAATTGTTACAGCAACCAGCCACGGCCTCGCATACGCTGGAGTCCAGAATGAGCCACTCCAACCCTTTCCTTCTATATACACTCTTAAACCTTTTCTTCTCCACCTATTTTTGATTAGGTATTCTTGGCAGGTGAATGGCGTGGGCGCGGAAAGGAGACTCGGAAGTGATACGGATTCGGAAGCGGCACAGGTATGTGTTTGTTGTAGAATGTCTGCATCTCTAGATTTTAACACTTTTGGAATATAACTTTGCCGGTTGTGGAGGTGTCCATCATAATATCCTTGGTTCCTTTGGGCAGGCACGAAGAATGCTCGATTTGCAGGCAAGCTGTGCAAGCTCTCACGGCTTTCTATAAGGAAGCTGGTCCAATCTTCGGTGTAAGCTTCTCAACTCTCCACTTCATTCCGCGTCCTCTTTTGGGTGCATGGCTTACTAACTCCCTCTGGTTATATGTGTAGTTTTGGATTGCTCGAGGCGTTGCCACTTTTGGGGAGGGCTTTCCGACTATTGCGCCATACTATTGTTTCCGGTTTCCGATAACAGTGTAAGTATATAGGACACATCCCTTGCTTAGTGGACTTCCATTTTATTTTAATTCCTCCAGATAAGTGACTGACTATATCTCGTCATGCTTTGAGTGGTGGCTCGACCGGAAATTGGCCACCATTCAAGATAGGGCTGTCAACGGGTGGGATCCGGGCCCGGTCTAGGTAGAAGCACTCCCGAATCGATCATTAATTGGGACAAAACCTTAGACCCAAAACCGTCCATTTTAACTTAAAATTTAGGCTGAAACAATAACATAGGTTTAAAACCGAACCATTTAGGCAAAAAGAAACCACTTTTCTTATTTAAATCGCAAACTAAAATTTAAACTTGGATCATATATCGTTAATAAAATTGATAGAAAAATACTAAGTTACTTATATGTTAAAACGTTACACACCTCTATTTATCTATCTATCAGATTCGACACTTTAAACCTATGATAAGAGAAAAACTATAATAGAACGAAGGAAATAACATATATGGCTAACAAAATAATCGGTTTTGGGCATGAATCGATTCGGGAGGGGCGGGAACCGGAACCGACCCAATTATTTATTTCAACATAATCACGGAACCGGATCCTTTATAAATGGTTGGGTTTATTCGGGCCAGTCGGGTAGACCTGAACCGTTGACAGCCCCTTCAAGAGCACGAACGATGAGAGCGGTTGTGCTGCAGCAAGGTTGGTATCCCATTTTCTTCTCCCTTCGGACCTGTACTTCGAGGTAAGGACCTTTCAAAACCGCACTCGATGTTCGTACCTTTGTCATTGAAGCATATGATGTTGTCCTGCGAAGTTGATTTTGGATTCGCACGAATGAATAGATTCTGCTAATGCAATTTCTGCCTTGTCCTTGTAGGAATTTTCTAATGGGTTCGCATTGTCAACCGCCGTAGCAGAATGACTGCGACAGTGTAAGCCAGCATTGCTTGTATCTGTTTAAACTTCTTATAAGGGCTTCTATTGCTTTGTTTCCGTTTTTGTGCTTGTATCTTTTTTTTTTTTTTTAATTTTCCGATACTCCCCTTGGCTTCTACAGGCATTGCCACTTCCATGAGATTGCGTCATTGGAGCTGATTCAAGCGTTTGAATTGGAGCAGTAGTCCGCCGAGGCAATGCATACGTTGGAGTCCTGAATAAGCCTTCCTAACCCATCTCTTCTATGTTCACTTCTAAACTATTTCTCGCCCACCTGTTTCTGACTAGATATTCTTGACAGGTGAAGGGCGTGAGCGCAAAGGAGACTCGGAAGTGATACGGATGCGTAAGCTGCACAGGTATGTGTTTTTCGTACAATGTCTGCGTACCTAAATTATATCAGTTTCGGAAGACAAGGTTTGTCGGTCGTGGCAGTGTCTGTAATATCCTTGGGTCTTATGGATGCAGGCACGAAGGATGCTCGACTTGCAGGCAAGATACACAACCTCTCGCGGAAAAACCATAAGGAAGCCGATCAACTCTTCGGTGTAAGCTTCTTAATTCTCAGCTTCATTCGGTGTTCTCGTTTGGACGTATGGGTTGCTAAATTGCTTTGGTTATATGCGTAGTTTTTGATTTCTCGAGGCGTTGCTACTTTTGGCGATCGGCTTACTGGCTGCTGTGCCTTACCCTTGTTCCCGGTCTTCGATGTCAATGTAAGTATAGGAAACATCCCTTGCATAATTCAGTTCCGTTTTCTTTTATTTCCGTAGGATAACTGAATGGGTGTTTCTTGTGGGTGTGTGGGTTACTAATTGCTCTATTGCCATTGTCGTGCTTGTAACTTTTCTGAATTTATTAATAATCCTCATGACTGACACCTTCATGCATTGCCACTTTCAGGGGATTGCGTCCGCGGAGCTGATTCAAGCGTTCGAATTGTAGCAGTGATAAGCCGAAGCCTCTCTTACGCTGGAGTCCAGAATGAGCCACCTTAACCCATTTCTCCTTTATTATCTCTTAGACCTTTTCTTCTCCACCTGTTTCTGATTAGAAATTCTTGACAGGTGAATGGCGTGTGCGCGGAAAGGAGACTCGAAGGTGATACGGATTCGGAAGCGGCACCGGTATGTGGTTGTTGTCGAAAGTGTGCATCCCTAAACTTTAAAATTTTTAGAAGAAAATGTTTTCCGGTTGTGGAGGTGGCCATAATATCCTTGGTTCTTATGGGTGCAGGCATGAAGAATGCGCGACCTCTCGCGGGAATACTTTAACGAAGCCGATCAACTCTTCGGTGTAAGCTTCTCAATTCTCAACTTCATTCGGTGTTCTCGTTTGGGTGTATGGGTTACTATTTTGCTTTGGTTATATGCGTAGTTTTAGACTGCTCGAGGCTTTGCTACTTTTGGCGATGGGCTTGCCGGCTCCTGCGCCTTGCCATTGTTCCCGGTTTTCGATATCAATGAAAGTATAGGAAACATGCCGTGCTTGGTTCAGTTCTGTTTCCTTTTAATTCCGTAGGATAAATGACCGGATGTTGTGGTGGGTGTGTGGGTTACTAACTGCTCAATTGCCGTTGTTTTGCTTGTAACTTTTCTTAATTTACTAATAATCCTCATGACTGACACCTTCATGCATTGCCACTTTCAGGGGATTGCATCCGCGGAGCTGATTCAAGCGTTCGAATTGTAGCAGTGATCAGCCGAAGCCTCTCTTACGCAGGAGTCCAGAATGAGCCACTTTAACCCATTTCTCCTTTATTCTCTCTTAGACCTTTTCTTCTCCACCTGTTTCTGATTAGAAATTCTTGACAGGTGAATGGCGTGTGCGCGGAAAGGAGACTCGAAGGTGATACGGATTGGGAAGCGGCACCGGTATGTGATTGTTGTCGAATGTGTGCATCCCTAAATTTTAAAATTTTTAGAAGAAAATGTTTGGCGGTTGTGGAGGTGACAATAATATCCTTGGTTCTTATGTGTGCAGGCACGAAGAATGCTCGACGTGCGGGCAAGATGCGCAACCTCTCGCCGCAATACTATAAGGAAGCCGGTCAACTCTTTGATGTAAATTTCTCAAATCTCGGGTTCATTCGGTGTTCTCTTGTGGTTGTTTTGGTTCCTAATTTGCTTGGGTTATATGTGCAGTTTTAGATTGCTCGAGGCGTTGCGAATTTTGGGGATGGGCTTGCCGGCTGCTGCGCCTATCCACCGGTTCCGGTTTTCGATATCAATGTAAGTAAACGAAACATCCCTAGCTCAATTGACTTCGTTTGTCTTTTAATTCCGCAGGATAAGTGACTGGATGTTTCTTGTGGGTGTGAGGGTTAGTAATTGCTCTGTTCCGGTAGTTGTGCATGCAAAATTTCTTAATTTTTTAATACTCCCCTTGACAGGAAAATTCAGGCATCGCCGCTTTCAGGAAGTTGCGTCCGCGGAGCTGATTCAAGCATTCGAATTGTTACAGCAACCAGCCACGGCCTCGCATACGCTGGAGTCCAGAATGAGCCACTCCAACCCTTTCCTTCTATATACACTCTTAAACCTTTTCTTCTCCACCTATTTTTGATTAGGTATTCTTGGCAGGTGAATGGCGTGGGCGCGGAAAGGAGACTCGGAAGTGATACGGATTCGGAAGCGGCACAGGTATGTGTTTGTTGTAGAATGTCTGCATCTCTAGATTTTAACACTTTTGGAATATAACTTTGCCGGTTGTGGAGGTGTCCATCATAATATCCTTGGTTCCTTTGGGCAGGCACGAAGAATGCTCGATTTGCAGGCAAGCTGTGCAAGCTCTCACGGCTTTCTATAAGGAAGCTGGTCCAATCTTCGGTGTAAGCTTCTCAACTCTCCACTTCATTCCGCGTCCTCTTTTGGGTGCATGGCTTACTAACTCCCTCTGGTTATATGTGTAGTTTTGGATTGCTCGAGGCGTTGCCACTTTTGGGGAGGGCTTTCCGACTATTGCGCCATACTATTGTTTCCGGTTTCCGATAACAGTGTAAGTATATAGGACACATCCCTTGCTTAGTGGACTTCCATTTTATTTTAATTCCTCCAGATAAGTGACTGACTATATCTCGTCATGCTTTGAGTGGTGGCTCGACCGGAAATTGGCCACCATTCAAGATAGGGCTGTCAACGGGTGGGATCCGGGCCCGGTCTAGGTAGAAGCACTCCCGAATCGATCATTAATTGGGACAAAACCTTAGACCCAAAACCGTCCATTTTAACTTAAAATTTAGGCTGAAACAATAACATAGGTTTAAAACCGAACCATTTAGGCAAAAAGAAACCACTTTTCTTATTTAAATCGCAAACTAAAATTTAAACTTGGATCATATATCGTTAATAAAATTGATAGAAAAATACTAAGTTACTTATATTTTAAAACGTTACACACCTCTATTTATCTATCTATCAGATTCGACACTTTAAACCTATGATAAGAGAAAAACTATAATAGAACGAAGGAAATAACATATATGGCTAACAAAATAATCGGTTTTGGGCATGAATCGATTCGGGAGGGGCGGGAACCGGAACCGACCCAATTATTTATTTCAACATAATCACGGAACCGGATCCTTTATAAATGGTTGGGTTTATTCGGGCCAGTCGGGTAGACCTGAACCGTTGACAGCCCCTTCAAGAGCACGAACGATGAGAGCGGTTGTGCTGCAGCAAGGTTGGTATCCCATTTTCTTCTCCCTTCGGACCTGTACTTCGAGGTAAGGACCTTTCAAAACCGCACTCGATGTTCGTACCTTTGTTATTGAAGCATATGATGTTGTCCTGCGAAGTTGATTTTGGATTCGCACGAATGAATAGACTCTGCTAATGCAATTTCTGCCTTGTCCTTGTAGGAATATTCTAATGGGTTCGCATTGTCAACCGCCGTAGCAGAATGACTGCGACAGTGTAAGCCAGCATTGCTTGTATCTGTTTAAACTTCTTATAAGGGCTTCTATTGCTTTGTTTCCGTTTTTGTGCTTGTATCTTTTTTTTTTTTTTTTTTTTTAATTTTCCGATACTCCCCTTGGCTTCTACAGGCATTGCCACTTCCATGAGATTGCGTCATTGGAGCTGATTCAAGCGTTTGAATTGGAGCAGTAGTCCGCCGAGGCATTGCATACGCTGGAGTCCTGAATAAGCCTTTCTAACCCATCTCTTCTATGTTCACTTCTAAACTATTTCTCGCCCACCTGTTTCTGACTAGATATTCTTGACAGGTGAAGGGCGTGAGCGCAAAGGAGACTCGGAAGTGATACGGATGAGTAAGCTGCACAGGTATGTGTTTTTCGTACAATGTCTGCGTACCTAAATTATATCAGTTTCGGAAGACAAGGTTTGTCGGTCGTGGCAGTGTCTGTAATATCCTTGGGTCTTATGGATGCAGGCACGAAGGATGCTCGACTTGCAGGCAATATACACAACCTCTCGCGGAAAAACCATAAGGAAGCCGATCAACTCTTCGGTGTAAGCTTCTTAATTCTCAGCTTCATTCGGTGTTCTCGTTTGGACGTATGGGTTGCTAAATTGCTTTGGTTATATGCGTAGTTTTTGATTTCTCGAGGCGTTGCTACTTTTGGCGATCGGCTTACTGGCTGCTGTGCCTTACCCTTGTTCCCGGTCTTCGATGTCAATGTAAGTATAGGAAACATCCCTTGCATAATTCAGTTCCGTTTTCTTTTATTTCCGTAGGATAACTGAATGGGTGTTTCTTGTGGGTGTGTGGGTTACTAATTGCTCTATTGCCATTGTCGTGCTTGTAACTTTTCTGAATTTATTAATAATCCTCATGACTGACACCTTCATGCATTGCCACTTTCAGGGGATTGCGTCCGCGGAGCTGATTCAAGCGTTCGAATTGTAGCAGTGATAAGCCGAAGCCTCTCTTACGCTGGAGTCCAGAATGAGCCACCTTAACCCATTTCTCCTTTATTATCTCTTAGACCTTTTCTTCTCCACCTGTTTCTGATTAGAAATTCTTGACAGGTGAATGGCGTGTGCGCGGAAAGGAGACTCGAAGGTGATACGGATTCGGAAGCGGCACCGGTATGTGATTGTTGTCGAAAGTGTGCATCCCTAAACTTTAAAATTTTTAGAAGAAAACGTTTTCCGGTTGTGGAGGTGGCCATAATATCCTTGGTTCTTATGGGTGCAGGCATGAAGAATGCGCGACCTCTCGCGGGAATACTTTAACGAAGCCGATCAACTCTTCGGTGTAAGCTTCCCAATTCTCAACTTCATTCGGTGTTCTCGTTTGGGTGTATGGGTTACTATTTTGCTTTGGTTATATGCGTAGTTTTAGACTGCTCGAGGCTTTGCTACTTTTGGCGATGGGCTTGCCGGCTCCTGCGCCTTGCCATTGTTCCCGGTTTTCGATATCAATGAAAGTATAGGAAACATGCCGTGCTTGGTTCAGTTCTGTTTCCTTTTAATTCCGTAGGATAAATGACCGGATGTTGTGGTGGGTGTGTGGGTTACTAACTGCTCAATTGCCGTTGTTTTGCTTGTAACTTTTCTTAATTTACTAATAATCCTCATGACTGACACCTTCATGCATTGCCACTTTCAGGGGATTGCGTCCGCGGAGCTGATTCAAGCGTTCGAATTGTAGCAGTGATCAGCCGAAGCCTCTCTTACGCAGGAGTCCAGAATGAGCCACTTTAACCCATTTCTCCTTTATTCTCTCTTAGACCTTTTCTTCTCCACCTGTTTCTGATTAGAAATTCTTGACAGGTGAATGGCGTGTGCGCGGAAAGGAGACTCGAAGGTGATACGGATTGGGAAGCGGCACCGGTATGTGATTGTTGTCGAATGTGTGCATCCCTAAATTTTAAAATTTTTAGAAGAAAATGTTTGGCGGTTGTGGAGGTGACAATAATATCCTTGGTTCTTATGTGTGCAGGCACGAAGAATGCTCGACGTGCGGGCAAGATGCGCAACCTCTCGCCGCAATACTATAAGGAAGCCGGTCAACTCTTTGATGTAAATTTCTCAAATCTCTGGTTCATTCGGTGTTCTCTTGTGGTTGTTTTGGTTCCTAATTTGCTTGGGTTATATGTGCAGTTTTAGATTGCTCGAGGCGTTGCGAATTTTGGGGATGGGCTTGCCGGCTGCTGCGCCTATCCACCGGTTCCGGTTTTCGATATCAATGTAAGTAAACGAAACATCCCTAGCTCAATTGACTTCGTTTGTCTTTTAATTCCGCAGGATAAGTGACTGGATGTTTCTTGTGGGTGTGAGGGTTAGTAATTGCTCTGTTCCGGTAGTTGTGCATGCAACATTTCTTAATTTTTTAATACTCCTCTTGACAGGAAAATTCAGGCATCGCCGCTTTCAGGAAGTTGCGTCCGCGGAGCTGATTCAGGCATTCGAATTGTTACAGCAACCAGCCACGGCCTCGCATACGCTGGAGTCCAGAATGAGCCACTCCAACCCTTTTCTTCTATATACACTCTTAAACCTTTTCTTCTCCACCTATTTCTGATTAGGTATTCTTGGCAGGTGAATGGCGTGGGCGCGGAAGGGACTCGGAAGTGATACGGATTCGGAAGCGGCACAGGTATGTGTTTGTTGTAGAATGTCTGCATCTCTAGATTTTAACACTTTTGGAATATAACTTTGCCGGTTGTGGAGGTGTCCATCATAATATCCTTGGTTCCTTTGGGCAGGCACGAAGAATGCTCGATTTGCAGGCAAGCTGTGCAAGCTCTCACGGCTTTTCTATAAGGAAGCTGGTCCAATCTTCGGTGTAAGCTTCTCAACTCTCCACTTCATTCCGCGTCCTCTTTTGGGTGCATGGCTTACTAACTCCCTCTGGTTATATGTGTAGTTTTGGATTGCTCGAGGCGTTGCCACTTTTGGGGAGGGCTTTCCGACTATTGCGCCATATTATTGTTTCCGGTTTCCGATAACAGTGTAAGTATATAGGACACATCCCTTGCTTAGTGGACTTCCATTTTATTTTAATTCCTCCAGATAAGTGACTGACTATTTCTCGTCATGCTTTGAGTGGTGGCTCGACCGGAAATTGGCCACCATTCAAGATAGGGCTGTCAACGGGTGGGATCCGGGCCCGGTCTAGGTAGAAGCACTCCCGAATCGATCATTAATTGGGACAAAACCTTAGACCCAAAACCGTCCATTTTAACTTAAAATTTAGGCTGAAACAATAACATAGGTTTAAAACCGAACCATTTAGGCAAAAAGAAACCACTTTTCTTATTTAAATCGCAAACTAAAATTTAAACTTGGATCATATATCATTAATAAAATTGATAGAAAAATACTAAGTTACTTATATGTTAAAACGTTACACACCTCTATTTATCTATCTATCAGATTCGACACTTTAAACCTATGATAAGAGAAAAACTATAATAGAACGAAGGAAATAACATATATGGCTAACAAAATAATCGGTTTTGGGCCTGAATCGATTCGGGAGGGGCGGGAACCGGAACCGACCCAATTATTTATTTCAACATAATCACGGAACCGGATCCTTTATAAATGGTTGGGTTTATTCGGGCCAGTCGGGTAGACCTGAATCGTTGACAGCCCCTTCAAGAGCACGAACGATGAGAGCGGTTGTGCTGCAGCAAGGTTGGTATCCCATTTTCTTCTCCCTTCGGACCTGTACTTCGAGGTAAGGACCTTTCAAAACCGCACTCGATGTTCGTACCTTTGTCATTGAAGCATATGATGTTGTCCTGCGAAGTTGATTTTGGATTCGCACGAATGAATAGATTCTGCTAATGCAATTTCTGCCTTGTCCTTGTAGGAATATTCTAATGGGTTCGCATTGTCAACCGCCGTAGCAGAATGACTGCGACAGTGTAAGCCAGCATTGCTTGTATCTGTTTAAACTTCTTATAAGGGCTTCTATTGCTTTGTTTCCGTTTTTGTGCTTGTATCTTTTTTTTTTTTTTTTTTTAATTTTCCGATACTCCCCTTGGCTTCTACAGGCATTGCCACTTCCATGAGATTGCGTCATTTGAGCTGATTCAAACGTTTGAATTGGAGCAGTAGTCCGCCGAGGCATTGCATACGTTGGAGTCCTGAATAAGCCTTTCTAACCCATCTCTTCTATGTTCACTTCTAAACTATTTCTCGCCCACCTGTTTCTGACTAGATATTCTTGACAGGTGAAGGGCGTGAGCGCAAAGGAGACTCGGAAGTGATACGGATGCGTAAGCTGCACAGGTATGTGTTTTTCGTACAATGTCAGCGTACCTAAATTATATCAGTTTCGGAAGACAAGGTTTGTCGGTCGTGGCAGTGTCTGTAATATCCTTGGGTCTTATGGATGCAGGCACGAAGGATGCTCGACTTGCAGGCAAGATACACAACCTCTCGCGGAAAAACCATAAGGGGGCCGATCAACTCTTCGGTGTAAGCTTCTTAATTCTCAGCTTCATTCGGTGTTCTCGTTTGGACGTATGGGTTGCTAAATTGCTTTGGTTATATGCGTAGTTTTTGATTTCTCGAGGCGTTGCTACTTTTGGCGATCGGCTTATTGGCTGCTGTGCCTTACCCTTGTTCCCGGTTTTCGATGTCAATGTAAGTATAGGAAACATCCCGTGCATAATTCAGTTCCGTTTTCTTTTATTTCCGTAGGATAACTGAATGGGTGTTTTTGTGGGTGTGTGGGTTACTAATTGCTCTATTGCCATTGTCGTGCTTGTAACTTTTCTGAATTTATTAATAATCCTCATGACTGACACCTTCATGCATTGCCACTTTCAGGGGATTGCGTCCGCGGAGCTGATTCAAGCGTTCGAATTGTAGCAGTGATAAGCCGAAGCCTCTCTTACGCTGGAGTCCAGAATGAGCCACCTTAACCCATTTCTCCTTTATTATCTCTTAGACCTTTTCTTCTCCACCTGTTTCTGATTAGAAATTCTTGACAGGTGAATGGCGTGTTCGCGGAAAGGAGACTCGAAGGTGATACGGATTCGGAAGCGGCACCGGTATGTGATTGTTGTCGAAAGTGTGCATCCCTAAACTTTAAAATTTTTAGAAGAAAACGTTTTCCGGTTGTGGAGGTGGCCATAATATCCTTGGTTCTTATGGGTGCAGGCATGAAGAATGCGCGACCTCTCGCGGGAATACTTTAACGAAGCCGATCAACTCTTCGGTGTAAGCTTCCCAATTCTCAACTTCATTCGGTGTTCTCGTTTGGGTGTATGGGTTACTATTTTGCTTTGGTTATATGCGTAGTTTTAGACTGCTCGAGGCTTTGCTACTTTTGGCGATGGGCTTGCCGGCTCCTGCGCCTTGCCATTGTTCCCGGTTTTCGATATCAATGAAAGTATAGGAAACATGCCGTGCTTGGTTCAGTTCTGTTTCCTTTTAATTCCGTAGGATAAATGACCGGATGTTGTGGTGGGTGTGTGGGTTACTAACTGCTCAATTGCCGTTGTTTTGCTTGTAACTTTTCTTAATTTACTAATAATCCTCATGACTGACACCTTCATGCATTGCCACTTTCAGGGGATTGCGTCCGCGGAGCTGATTCAAGCGTTCGAATTGTAGCAGTGATCAGCCGAAGCCTCTCTTACGCAGGAGTCCAGAATGAGCCACTTTAACCCATTTCTCCTTTATTCTCTCTTAGACCTTTTCTTCTCCACCTGTTTCTGATTAGAAATTCTTGACAGGTGAATGGCGTGTGCGCGGAAAGGAGACTCGAAGGTGATACGGATTGGGAAGCGGCACCGGTATGTGATTGTTGTCGAATGTGTGCATCCCTAAATTTTAAAATTTTTAGAAGAAAATGTTTGGCGGTTGTGGAGGTGACAATAATATCCTTGGTTCTTATGGGTGCAGGCATGAAGAATGCGCGACCTCTCGCGGGAATACTTTAACGAAGTCGATCAACTCTTCGGTGTAAGCTTCCCAATTCTCAACTTCATTCGGTGTTCTCGTTTGGGTGTATGGGTTACTATTTTGCTTTGGTTATATGCGTAGTTTTAGACTGCTCGAGGCTTTGCTACTTTTGGCGATGGGCTTGCCGGCTCCTGCGCCTTGCCATTGTTCCCGGTTTTCGATATCAATGAAAGTATAGGAAACATGCCGTGCTTGGTTCAGTTCTGTTTCCTTTTAATTCCGTAGGATAAATGACCGGATGTTGTGGTGGGTGTGTGGGTTACTAACTGCTCAATTGCCGTTGTTTTGCTTGTAACTTTTCTTAATTTACTAATAATCCTCATGACTGACACCTTCATGCATTGCCACTTTCAGGGGATTGCGTCCGCGGAGCTGATTCAAGCGTTCGAATTGTAGCAGTGATCAGCCGAAGCCTCTCTTACGAGGAGTCCAGAATGAGCCACTTTAACCCATTTCTCCTTTATTCTCTCTTAGACCTTTTCTTCTCCACCTGTTTCTGATTAGAAATTCTTGACAGGTGAATGGCGTGTGCGCGGAAAGGAGACTCGAAGGTGATACGGATTGGGAAGCGGCACCGGTATGTGATTGTTGTCGAATGTGTGCATCCCTAAATTTTAAAATTTTTAGAAGAAAATGTTTGGCGGTTGTGGAGGTGACAATAATATCCTTGGTTCTTATGTGTGCAGGCACGAAGAATGCTCGACGTGCGGGCAAGATGCGCAACCTCTCGCCGCAATACTATAAGGAAGCCGGTCAACTCTTTGATGTAAATTTCTCAAATCTCGGGTTCATTCGGTGTTCTCTTGTGGTTGTTTTGGTTCCTAATTTGCTTGGGTTATATGTGCAGTTTTAGATTGCTCGAGGCGTTGCGAATTTTGGGGATGGGCTTGCCGGCTGCTGCGCCTATCCACCGGTTCCGGTTTTCGATATCAATGTAAGTAAACGAAACATCCCTAGCTCAATTGACTTCGTTTGTCTTTTAATTCCGCAGGATAAGTGACTGGATGTTTCTTGTGGGTGTGAGGGTTAGTAATTGCTCTGTTCCGGTAGTTGTGCATGCAACATTTCTTAATTTTTTAATACTCCCCTTGACAGGAAAATTCAGGCATCGCCGCTTTCAGGAAGTTGCGTCCGCGGAGCTGATTCAAGCATTCGAATTGTTACAGCAACCAGCCACGGCCTCGCATACGCTGGAGTCCAGAATGAGCCACTCCAACCCTTTCCTTCTATATACTCTCTTAAACCTTTTCTTCTCCACCTATTTCTGATTAGGTATTCTTGGCAGGTGAATGGCGTGGGCGCGGAAAGGAGACTCGGAAGTGATACGGATTCGGAAGCGGCACAGGTATGTGTTTGTTGTAGAATGTCTGCATCTCTAGATTTTAACACTTTTGGAATATAACTTTGCCGGTTGTGGAGGTGTCCATCATAATATCCTTGGTAACTTTGGGCAGGCACGAAGAATGCTCGATTTGCAGGCAAGCTGTGCAAGCTCTCACGGCTTTTCTATAAGGAAGCTGGTCCAATCTTCGGTGTAAGTTTCTCAACTCTCCTCTTCATTCCGTGTCCTCTTT
Source organism: Nelumbo lutea (assembly GCF_056320005.1). Taxonomy (NCBI): domain Eukaryota; kingdom Viridiplantae; phylum Streptophyta; class Magnoliopsida; order Proteales; family Nelumbonaceae; genus Nelumbo; species Nelumbo lutea. The sequence continues at coordinate 10,573,081 of NC_142691.1, forward strand.
TGGGTGCATGGCTTACTGACTCCCTCTGGTTATATGTGTAGTTTTGGATTGCTCGAGGCGTTGCCACTTTTGGGGAGGGCTTTCCGACTATTGCGCCATACTATTGTTTCCGGTTTCCGATAACAATGTAAGTATATAGGACACATCCCTTGCTTAGTGGACTTCCATTTTATTTTAATTCCTCCAGATAAGTGACTGACTATTTCTCATCATGCTTTGAGTGGTGGCTCGACCGGAAATTGGCCACCATTCAAGATAGGGCTGTCAACGGGTGGGATCCGGGCCCGGTCTTGGTAGAAGCACTCCCGAATCGATCATTAATTGGGACAAAACCTTAGACCCAAAACCGTCCATTTTAACTTAAAATTTAGGCTGAAACAATAACATAGGTTTAAAACCGAACCATTTAGGCAAAAAGAAACCACTTTTCTTATTTAAATCGCAAACTAAAATTTAAACTTGGATCATATATCGTTAATAAAATTGATAGAAAAATACTAAGTTACTTATATGTTAAAACGTTACACACCTCTATTTATCTATCTATCAGATTCGACACTTTAAACCTATGATAAGAGAAAAACTATAATAGAACGAAGGAAATAACATATATGGCTAACAAAATAATCAGTTTTGGGCATGAATCGATTCGGGAGGGGCGGCCGGAACCGACCCAATTATTTATTTCAACATAATCACGGAACCGGATCCTTTATAAATGGTTGGGTTTATTCGGTCCAGTCGGGTAGACCTGAACCGTTGATAGCCCCTTCAAGAGCACGAACGATGAGAGCGGTTGTGCTGCAGCAAGGTTGGTATCCCATTTTCTTCTCCCTTCGGACCTGTACTTCGAGGTAAGGACCTTTCAAAACCGCACTCGATGTTCGTACCTTTGTTATTGAAGCATATGATGTTGTCCTGCGAAGTTGATTTTGGATTCGCACGAATTAATAGATTCTGCTAATGCAATTTCTGCCTTGTCCTTGCAGGAATATTCTAATGGGTTCGCATTGTCAACCGCCGTAGCAGAATGACTGCGACAGTGTAAGCCAGCATTGCTTGTAACTGTTTAAACTTCTTATAAGGGCTTCTATTGCTTTGTTTCCGTTTTTGTGCTTGTATCTTTTTTTTTTTTTAATTTTCCGATACTCCCCTTGGCTTCTACAGGCATTGCCACTTCCATGTGATTGCGTCATTGGAGCTGATTCAAGCGTTTGAATTGGAGCAGTAGTCCGCCGAGGCATTGCATACGCTGGAGTCCTGAATAAGCCTTTCTAACCCATCTCTTCTATGTTCACTTCTAAACTATTTCTCGTCCACCTGTTTCTGACTAGATATTCTTGACAGGTGAAGGGCGTGAGCGCAAAGGAGACTCGGAAGTGATACGGATGCGTAAGCTGCACAGGTATGTGTTTTTCGTACAATGTCAGCGTACCTAAATTATATCAGTTTCGGAAGACAAGGTTTGTCGGTCGTGGCAGTGTCTGTAATATCCTTGGGTCTTATGGATGCAGGCACGAAGGATGCTCGACTTGCAGGCAAGATACACAACCTCTCGCGGAAAAACCATAAGGAAGCCGATCAACTCTTCGGTGTAAGCTTCTTAATTCTCAGCTTCATTCGGTGTTCTCGTTTGGACGTATGGGTTGCTAAATTGCTTTGGTTATATGCGTAGTTTTTGATTTCTCGAGGCGTTGCTACTTTTGGCGATCGGCTTACTGGCTGCTGTGCCTTACCCTTGTTCCCGGTTTTCGATGTCAATGTAAGTATAGGAAACATCCCGTGCATAATTCAGTTCCGTTTTCTTTTATTTCCGTAGGATAACTGAATGGGTGTTTCTTGTGGGTGTGTGGGTTACTAATTGCTCTATTGCCATTGTCGTGCTTGTAACTTTTCTGAATTTATTAATAATCCTCATGACTGACACCTTCATGCATTGCCACTTTCAGGGGATTGCGTCCGCGGAGCTGATTCAAGCGTTCGATTTGTAGCAGTGATCAGCCGAAGCTTCTCTTATGTTGGAGTCCAGAATGAGCCACTTTAACCCATTTCGCCTTTATTCTCTCTTAGACTTTTTCTTCTCCACCTGTTTCTGATTAGAAATTCTTGACAGGCGAATGGCGTGTGCGCGGAAAGGAGACTCGAAGGTGATACGGATTCGGAAGCGGCACCGGTATGTGATTGTTGTCGAATGTGTGCATCCCTAAATTTTAAAATTTTTAGAAGAAAATGTTTGCCGGTTGTGGAGGTGGCCATAATATCCTTGGTTCTTATGTGTGCAGGCACGAAGAATGCTCGAATTGCAGGCAAGCTGTGCAACCTCTCACGCCATTTTTATAAAAAAGCCGGTCAATTGTTCAATGTAAGCTTGTCAATTCTCCACTTCATTCGGTGTTCTCTTGTGGGTGTATGGGTTACTAATTTTCTTTGGTTCCATGTGTTGTTTTGGATTACTCGAGGCATTGCTATATTTGGGGAATGGACTTGCCGAATCCTGCGCCTTACCATTGTTTCTAGTTTCCGATATCAAATGTAAGTGTAGGACACATCCCAAGCTTAATTGACTTCTGTTTTCTTTTAATTCCGTAGGATAAGTGACTATTTGTTTCGTGTGGATGTGTGGGTTACTAATTTATTTAATGTCGTTGTTGTGCTTGTACTTTTTCTTAATTTTTTAATACTCCTTTGGGCATCTTCAAGCATTGCCACGTCTAGGAGATTGCATTGGTGGAGCTGATTCAAGCGTTCGAATTGGAGCAGTAATCAGCCACGGCCTCTTATACATTGAACTCCAGAATGATCCACTCTAACCAGTTTCTTCTATAATTACTTCTAAATTATTTTTTGCCCACTTGTTTCTGATTGGATATTCTTGATAGGTGAATGTTGTGGGTGCACAAAAGTGACTCCATAGTGAAACAGATTTGGAAGCAGCACTGGTATGTGTTTGTTGTAGAATGTCTGCATTCCTAAATTTTATCATTTTTGTAAGACAAAGTTTTTCGGTTGTGGAGGCGGCCATAATACCCTTGGGTCTAATGGGTGCAGGCACGAAGAATGCTCGAATTACGGGCAAGCATGCAACCTCTCATGGCATTACTATAAAGAAGATGGTCCACCCTTCGGTGTAAGCTTTTCAATTCTTAGCTTCATTCATGTTCTCTTGTGGGTGTATGGGTTACTAATTTCCTTGGGTTATATGTGTAGTTTTGGATTGCTTTTTTGGGGATAATTTTAACCCACCACAACTCTGCCCAGTTCAACCAAAGTTCTGGTGAGATTGAAAAGTTTCAAGAGCCCATGTAAATTCACTCAGATAATAGTCATGTAAGAAGTCTGAGGTAACTAGGTGTCAAGGCTCACATCTGCTTCTCTTTCGAAATCAGCATATGAAAAACATGTGGGCAACCATTTCCCGCAACATCAGATGATATTTGAAAGATAGTTGAAGATGGGATAAATATTTTCCTTTAACAGTATAGCATTTTCATCTGTTACACAGAATTTGATGTTTTCTTTATCTGCCCGTATAATATCAACATTTGTGTACATGCATCATGGAAGAATACATAGTAGACTACAAGTTGGCTTGCACTGCCTTCAAAACCAAGTTTTGTGGGATTCTGCAAGATTGATGAGAAGATTCCATGCCCTTCCTAATATCTACAACTGGTGAGTAGAAAATGATCCTTTTCCTTGGCAGTTTCTTGGGAGTAGATGCAGCTGCTGCAACAAAAGTTGTCACTCCAATAGAAAATCAATGAAATACCACAGCACTGTCATATCTATAAACATATCAATGAACACAGGCCATCCGTTGCCACCTCTTAGCTCAGGAAGATTACTCTATATGAATATACATTCTGTAGACTTATCCCAAGCTGAATAAGTGACTGTTTCTTGCATCTCATAGGTGTTTTTGCCCCAAATTTACATGTATGCATAGGATACATGGATTTGGTAGCAGTCTAGAGGCTTTCTGATGAGACTTCTGTGACTCTCAACACCTTCCAGCTTCTTCTGATGGTAGCAGCGGGTCCGTGTTGGTCATTCATAACTACTCCTGGTATCTGCAACACATTGAGAAAAGCACTCAGATCCATGGTTATAATGGTTTTTTTTTCCTTTTCTTCTTTGGGGGGGGGGAGTACTGAAAGAAATACTTTGGTACTTTGATGTATGGGGGTTATAAGCTAAGGCCTAGTCCCCCTCACCAAGGTCATAAACGGTTTTTTTTTTATTTATTAATAAAATTTAATGGTCCAACCAACCAGAGCACTGTGAATTCCATTGTAATAAAAGATCTATTTTTTAAACATCTAAATGTAAAGCATTGAATGCCATGGTATGTCAAAACCTAGGGAGTTGGGAACCTTTACAACTTAAAATAGTTAAGCTTTTGAACTAACAACCATGTCAATGAATCAAACAGAAAACCATAATGACATCAATGAGTCATTGGTGCGTTATTCTAATAAGAACCTTCTGAATCTGGAAGTAATAAATAATGCATATCAAGGAACAATGTAGAACTAAATGCAAATATCACAATCAATTAAAAAAATGACAAATAATAGCATATCAAAACACACCTCATCCATGCCATCTGCGTCTCCGGTATCTAGGAAACCTTTGATCAGTGAGTAGAAAACAACAAGATTTGGATGTATTCCAAGATCCTTCATCCTGTAAACAAATCTCAAAGAATCCTTCATATAACCCTCTTTACAATACCCATTTATAATGATACCACAAGTTCGTTCATTGGGCTGCACCTTGTTATTCTACATCTCCAATATCATCCTTTCAGCCATCTTAGTGTCCCCGTTCTGAGCATAAGCTCTTGCAAGTGTTATATGTGACAACATCAGGTTGCAAACCAGATGCCATCATCTTATACACCATATTCCATGCTTCTTTAAAGTTGTTATCGTTACACCTATCACTAACAAGGATATTATATGCTCTGTGGTTGGGTTTTACATTTTCTTCCTGGGACAATAGTCTAATAGTTTCAACGACTCTTCAGGCCTACCTGCAATTCCATGTCCTTTGACCAAGGTGTTGAAAGTGCTTGTTGTAGGTTTAGATTTGCTCCCTTTCATCTTCCAAAAGGTTTTCATGGCTTCCTCAAAATTTCCAGATTCTGAGAAACCATTGTTAATAGCATTAAAAAAAATTGAATTGGGTTTCATCCCACTCTCTTCCACTTTAGAGATGAGTGAAGGGATTGACTTGAAGTGCTTCTGCATGGTCCAGGCAATTAAGAGAGTTGTGTATGTTATCAAGGATGGCCTGTGGCTCTCTTCGATTAAGCTATCACAAATGAATTGCACTTCATGGGGTTTGACTCTTTCAATCAAAATGTTCATTAGTTTTGTTTTTGAGCGAACTTTTTGGCAGCTACCTTTGCTCAAGCACACAAAGCAGTGGGATTGAATTTGGGAACCAAGGGAACTTGAAATTGGATGTAGCTGACTCTTCTCACTTGAATGTGGTTCCTGCCAAGTTGAATAACCATCAAAATTTGACCCTTAAAACAATGTATCCAATTTTCATTGATTTAGAACTATGACATAATTTATCAAAAAAAAAACTATAACTATGACATAGACACATATTTGGACTCAGAAACAACTAAAAATCTGTTCAAATTTCATTGTGATGAAAGGTCTGCTCTGTTTCTTTTTTCAAGGGATAGATCTTATTGCCCCTCTTTGATGTCCCACCTTCTGGATTCATAAAACTGAATTTTGACGGCTGTAGTGTCGGGAATGTAGGGCCTTCTGGAATTGGGGGTGTGCTCAGGAATGAGGAGGGGATTATTTTAGCTTTGTTTTCAGGCCCTAATGGAGAAGGAGACTCACTTAGAGCTGAGATCTTTGTGGCTTTGGAAGGTATCCAAAAATCTAAGGACCTGAACATTAGGAGTTTCATCCTTGATGGTGATTAGATGGCTAAAGGAAGATAATAGCAGCTTGTGCAGGTTTAGCAATGAAAGGGAGAAATTCAAATGGCTCACTAGGGGTATTGAGGTGAAGTACAACTGGGTGAAAAGAAATGCCAACTCACTTGCTGATGGTCTAGCCAAACAAGGGGCGAATAGGGGTTCTTTATTTTGGGCTAATTTCTAAGTCTTTTATTGTATTCTAATGGTGGGGAGCTAAGTCATTTTATCTCCCTCTTTCTTGTACTTAAATTTCACTTCTTTAATAAAATTTTTCATTTACTGATAAAAAAAAAAAAAGAAAGATATTGGACTTAGGTAAACATTAATGGATTTGGTTATTAGGGTTGACCCAATATACTTGACTAGCTGATGTTCTTGTTGAACAATGTTGAGAAAGTTTAGGCAAGGGTGTTTTTAGTCTTTACCTCTTCCCTTTGTACTCTTTTTGTATTTGGGCACTCAAGTAGGGACCTCTTTGTAATTTCTTATTTCAAAATATATAGTGCCTTTTGAGGGTGTTAACAGTAACAAGAACACACCACTTGACACATTCCTCTTTTCTTCTTCTTTCTCTCTTTCTTTCTCATACAAACCCTAGATTTACAATACTAGTTGACAACTTGGTATCAGAGCAAGGTTAAGGCACTTGGGAGTACCTTTCTTGCTGACTCTCTTGCACGAGATGAACTACTGACGTCAGACCGCCGCCGGATGACGTCAGCAATCCGTACAAGTGTCAGCAGCAATACATGAATCATATATGGTTTGATTCGCCCTGATTCTAGAAGATTTTTGGTATGGCTTTTGTCTTGTTTGAAGCTTTTATGATTTTTAATAGATTTTTCAAGCAGAAAATCGCAAAAAATCCAGATCTGATGTTGAGCCTTATATACTTTGTTTAATCAGTTTTTCTACTGCTAGACCATTCAGGTCGTTTATTACCATGGGAGCAATGGGGAGTGGTCCCGTATTTTTCTAAGCCCTAGACAATTTTTGGGAGATTTTCTTCTCCCTCTATTTTGGCGCCAACTTAGTTTTTTTGTTCTTTTTTTGCTTCTTAACCGTGTGGTGGCCTTGTTTCTTGGGTCCTTAGCTGTGGTTAAGTATTTGGGGCCCCTTTCGGTTGACACGAAAGTGTTTTGATAGATTATGGAATCATTAAGGATGTATAGATGGTTTCTAGTGTGTTTCCGGGAAGTGCAGACATTTCCAGTGGTATGATAACTACTGTAAAACTTGATAGAACCAACTTTTTAGAGTGGTCCCAATCTACTAAGCTTACCATCACTGGGAGAGGTAAATTGGGATTCATCATAAGAAAGGAGGTGAAGCCAAATCTAGAAGATCCGAAATATGCAAAGTGGGAACAGGATAACTCCCTTGTAATGTCTTGGTTGATTTACTCAATGCAACCTCATATTGCTTGAAACTACATGTTTCTTTCAACGGCCAAAGATATTTGGGATAGAGTTATTGCCACTTATTCCCAAGTTAACAATACTGTAGCTGGAGTATACCAGTTTCAAAGGGAAGCTTGCAGTATGCGTTAGGGGGAGAGATCTGTGGCTATGTATTTCTCTTCTCTACAGTCTATTTGGGAAGAAATGGATCACCTGAAGACTTTTGTATGGAAGGACCCTAAAGATGGTGAGCAATATCGAAAATATATAGAGGAGAATAGAGTCTTTGATTTCTTGGTTGGCTTGAATCCAAAGTTTGATTTTACTAGGCAACATATTCTTAGTGTCGGCATTGTCACTCTTGCTTCCGCGTACTCCCTTGTACAAGGAGAAGAGAGTAGAAGGACAGCCATGATGCAACCTCCTATAATTGATCACTTTGCCTTTATGTCATTTCAATCAAAGCAAAATACTAGTAAGCACCATGTTATTGAGAAAGCTGAGGATGTGTTTTGTGATTATTGCAAGAAGCCAAGACATACTAAGGAAAAGTGTTGGAAACTCAATCCTCACTTAAAACCATAAAAGTACAAAACCGGGAGGAAGAAAAATGCTCACTTGGCTACAGTTGGTAATGATGCTCAACCTTTTAATGTCCATGACTCCTCTGATGTAATGGACAAACTCAGGAATATACTACTGCAACTGGAAAAGGGTGGTACATCCTCCTCATCCGGTTCTGGACTTAGTAATCCATCTAGTTCATATGCCAAGAAAGATACTGCACTTGTTTGTTCCACATCTTTTAGTCCTTGAATTGTAGACTCCGGGGCCAGTGCCCATATGACTGGTATGCCTTCACATTTTACCTCATATAAGTTAACCCCGGGGAAGGGAAAGATTATTGTTGCTGATGGATCTCAGACCCCTATTTCGGGTTAGGGTGAAGTCAAACTCACTCATAAACTTTCTCATGGATCAGTTCTTCATGTGCCCCAATTACAAAAAAAGTTTGTTGTCTGTTAGTTCTCTTACAAAATCCCATAATTGCTCAGTGACCTTTTTTCCTACCCATTGTGTTTTTTAGGACTTGAGCACGGGGAAGATGATTGGAAGTGGGCATGAAGCTGATGGAGTCTACCTCTTTGATGGACCTTCAGAGCATGGATTGTCAAGCCAGACTGAGTCTTGTTCAAATGAGAAAACAAGTCTTTTGAAATTATGGCATTATTGTCTTGGTCATATGTCTTTTAATTCTATAAATTTTTTGTTTCCAAACTTATTTAACTCAGTGTCAAAGTTGAACTTTGAATGTGAAGTTTGTCATATATAAAAACAATGTAGAATCACATATTTTGCAAGTAGTAAAAGAAGTAATGTTGCTTTTCATTTGATTCATATTGATGTTTGGGGCCCATATGCTATCCCTTGCATGGGTGGGTATAAATACTTCATGCTCTTCATTGATGACTATAGTCGGTATACATGGCTCTACTTGATGAAAAGTCGAGATGAAGTTTTTATGGTGATTCAAAACTTCATGAATATGGTAGATACACAATTTGAGAAAATAGTTAAGATAATAAGATCTGACAATGCCAAGGAATACTTTGAACATCATTTGCACAAATTTCTTGAAGATCGGGGTATTATTCACCAGAGTTAATGTAGTCATACTCCACAGCAAAATGGGATAGCTGAAAGGAAGAATAGGCATGTGGTTAAACTTGCTTGAGGTTTACTGTTTCAGACTCATGTTCCCACTCGTTTATGGGGTGATGCTGTTGAGACATCTGTATCTCATCAATAGGCTTCCTTCAAGGACCCTTAGTCTTTAGTCTCCTCATCAACTTTTCTTTCCTGATGAACCTCTTTTCAATCTCCCCATTAAAATCTTTGGTTGTGTTTGTTTTGTTCATGATATGAGTCATTTCTGGCGTAAGTTTGATCCTAAATTAGTTAAATGTGTCTTCTTTGGTTACTCTCCTTTCCAAAAAGGCTATAGATTCTTTGATGCTCTCTCTGGCAAGAGATATGTCTCTAAGGATGTTACATTTTTGGAGTCCTCCTCCTTTTTTCCAGTCATTCTGTCCTTCTCTTCAGAGGGAGAATGCAAGTGAAGATCGGACTCCCATTTGCCTTCCTGTCCTTGTCTCTTCTAATCCTCCTTCTCCTCCCTCTCTTCCCTATAACGATGGTATCTCTCCTCCTCCTCCTCCTCCTATGTATCGGCTTCGGTCCTGGCAACAGTTTTTCATTAGGCGCAGTAAGAGGGTGGCTCCTGAAGTAGAATGCCCATCACAATCTGATCTCCCAAACTCAGGTAATCTTGAACCTCCTGATATATCTATTACTGATCCTGACCTTGATCTTCCTATTTCCATTCGAAAAGGGAAGAAGGCATGCAGCAAGTATCCTATTACTAACTATGTGTCTTATGATGCTCTCTCTCACCTTCCTATTGTGCCTATATTTCAACCATCTCTTCTGTTTCTATCCCTTGTAGTGTTACAGAGGCAATGCAGTCCCCTCATTGGAAGGAAGCTATGAACCAAGAGATGGGGGCCCTGATAAAGAACCAGACTTGGGAGGTTGTTCCTTGTCCTAAGGATAAGACTCTTGTTGGGTGTAAGTGGGTCTATACTGTTAAGAACAAGGCAAATGGTTCAGTTGAGAAGTACAAAGCTCGGCTTGTAGCCAAATGATACACACAAACATATGGCATTGATTATCTAGAAACCTTTTCTCTAGTTGCTAAAATGAACTTTATTCGTGTGATCATTTCTCTTGTTGCCCATTACTCTTGGTCTTTATATCAAATGGATGTGAAGATGCCGTCCTCAATGGGGACTTACAAGAGGAAGTGTATATGGACTTACCACCTGGGGTGAGATTTCCTAACAGTGAAAGAAAAGTTTGTTGCTTATAGAAGTCCTTGTATGGGCTCAAGCAATCTCCTAGAGCTTGGTTTGACAAGTTCAGAAATGCTATCTTAAAGATTGGGTTTTCTCAATCTTAGGTAGACCACACTTTATTCATTAGAAGAGTTAATGGAAGAGTAACAATGTTGATAGTATATGTTGATGACATTTTTGTGATAGGTGACGATATCACAGGTATCTCCCAGTTAGTCCTTCCTTGCTTCCGAATTTGAGATTAAAGACCTTGGTAATCTACGATACTTTCTTGGCATTGAAGTTACAAGATCTAAGAAGGGAATTTTTCTGTCACAAAGGAAATATGTACTTGACTTGCTTCATGAAGTTTGAAAATTAGGGTTTAAACCTATAGAAACTCCAATTGATCCCAACCACAAGTTGAGTGCTACTGAAGGAGAAACTTTTCTAGACAAAGGGGTATATCAAAGATTGGTGGGTCGCCTTCTATATCTCTATTTGGCTAGACCTGACATATCCTATGGTGTTGGAGTGGTTAGCCAATATATGCATGAAGCTAGGAGCTCTCATATGTAGGCAATTAATAGAATTTTAGCCTATTTTAAAGGATGCCCTGGTAAAGGGATGTTGTATTCCAACCACAACCATCTAAAGATTGAGGTTTACACAGATGCAAATTGGGCAGGGTCCATTGATGATGGAAGATCAACATCTGGTTATTGTGCATTAGTCAGAGGCAATGCGGTTTCATGGAGAAGCAAGAAACAATCTGTTGTTGCTCGTTCTAGTGCTAAGGCAGAATATAGGGCAATGGCTCATGGAGTGTCTGAACTACTCTGGTTGAAGACCTTATTGACTGAGATGGGCTTCCAAGCGGATATCCCAAAGAGACTATATTGTGACAATCAAGTAGCCATAAACATTGCCCACAATCCTATTCAACATGATCATATAAAGCATATTGAGGTGGACAGACATCTTCAGGCATTGCCACTTCTGGGAGATTGTATTGGCAAAGATGATTCAAGTGTTCAAATTGGAGCAGTGATGAGCCATGGCCTCACATGTGCTAAAGTCCAGAATGAGTCACACTAACCATCTTTCTCTATATTCACTTCTGAACTATTTCTTTTCCACCTGTTTCTGACTAGATATTCTTAACAGGTGAATGTCATTGGCACATAAAGCAAACTCAGACATGATATGGATTTGAAAGTGGCATAGGTATGTGCTTGTTGTAGAATGTCTACAATCCAAAATTTTATCATTTTTGGAAAATAATGTTAGTTGGTTATGGAGGCGTCCATAATATCCTTGGGCCTTACGGGTGCAGGCACCAAGAATGCTCGAATTGTGGGCATATTGCACAAGCTTTTAGGGTATTAATATAAGGAAACCGGTCCACTGTTCGGCATAGGCTTCTCATTCTTCCGCTTCATTTGGTATTCTCTTGTGGTTGTGTAGGTTACTAATTTGCTTGGGTTATATGTGTAGTTTTATCTTGCTTGAGGTCTTACTACTTTGGGGAAGGGCTTTCCCACTAATGCGCCTTACCATTGTTTCCGATTTTCAATAACAATGTAAGTATAGGACACATTTCATGCTTAATGGACTTCTGTTTACATTTTATTTCGTGGGGTAAGTGCTAACTGTTTCTCATTAAGCTTTATGAGGTGGCTCAACTGGAAGTTGGCCTCCATTCAAGATAGGGTTATCAATGGGTGGGGTTCGGGTCTGGCCTAGGTAGAAGCAGTCCCGAACCAATAATTAATCAAGACAAAATCATAGACCCAGAACCATCCTTGTGAACTTAAAATTTAGGTTTAAACAATAACATATGTTAAAAATCGAACCAGTTAAACTTAAAGTCACTTTTCTTATTTAAATGGTAACCTAAAATTAAAATTTTGATCATATGACTTTAATAAAATTGATAGAAAAATTCTAAATTATGGTAACATTTATCTATCTATCCATCATATTTGACACTTTAAACCTATAATATGATAAAAAAATGTAAGAAAATGAAGGAATTATTATATATAGCTAACAAAATAATTGGTTTGAGTATTAATCGGTTTGGGAGGAGCGAGACCAAAACCAACCCAATTATTAATTCTGACATAATCACGGAAGTGAAACCTTTATAATTGGCTCAGTCTATTCGGGCCCATTGTGTAGACCTAAATCGTTGACAGCCCTTCCAAGAAATAGAAGATGGGATGGCTGGTGCTGCAACAAGGTTGGTATCTCTTTTTCTTCTCCATTGGGATCTGCTCTTCTAGGTAAGGACCTTTCTAACCCATACTCAATTCAAGCTTTTGCTATTGTAGCATATGATTATGTCGTGCATGTTGATTTTGGACTCACACAAATTAATAAATACTTCCAAAGCAATTTCAGCCTTGTCATTGCAGGTGCATTCTTATGAGTTCACATTGCCAATTGTGGTATCAGGATTGACTACGATCGTGTAAGCCAATGTTATTTGTATATGCTAAAACTTTTTTAAAGGACTGCCATTTCTTTATTGTCATTGTTGTCCTTGCAATTTTTCTTAGTTTTTAAACTCATCTTGACATCTTCAGGAATTGGAACTTCTGGGAGATTGCATAGGTGAAGATGATCCAAGCTTTCAAATTGGAGCAGTGATGAACCATGCCCTCGCATGCAGTGGAGCCTAGAATGAGCTAGAATAACCAGCTTCCTCTATATTCACTTCTTGAACTATTTTTTTCTCCACCTCTTTTTGACTGGATTTTTTTGACAAGTAAATGTCATGGGCACGCAAAGGAGACTCAAACGTGATACGGATTCGGAAGTGGCATAGGTATGAACTTCTGTTTCTCTCTTAGAATTACTGCATGTTGGATTTGGCAACAGAAATATACCCACAGAGAATGGAATTTGTATAATCTTCTGAAAACAATCACCAGAAATAGAATTTCTGAAATTCTAGTAGCTCTTCATCGTAAATTCATAAAATACACAATAAGGATCAAGTTCAGCAACAGTTGACAATGGTTTCTTGGCTGTTTCATTTAGGATAATTTTTCCATCTAAATGCACCACAACCCAGCCCAGTTCAACCAAAGTTCTGATGAGATGATAAGTTTTAAAAGCCCTGGTAAACTCAGACGGATAATAGTCATGTATGAAGTTTGAGGTAACTAGGTGTCATGGCTCACGTCTGCTTCTCTTCCGAAATCAGCGTATGAAAAACATGCGGGCAACCATTTCCAGCAACAGCAGATGTTATTTGAAAGATAGTTGAAGATGGGATAAATATTTTCCATTAACAGTATAGCATTTTCATCTGTTACATACAGAATTCGACATTTTCTTTGTCTGCTCATAGCATATCAACATTTGTGTACATGCATCATGAAAGAATACATAGTGGACTACAAGTTGGCTTGCACTGCTATCAAAACCAAGTTTTGTGTGATTCTGCAAGATTGATGAGAAGATGCAATGCCCTTCCCACTATCTACAACTGGTGAGTAGAAAATGATCCTTTTCCTTGGCAGTTTCTTAGGAGTAGATGCAGCTGCTGCAACATCAAAAGTTGTCACTCCAATGGAAAATCAATGAAATACCACAGCACTGTCATATCTATAAACAAATCAATAAACACAGGCCATCCGTTGCCACATCTTAGTTCAGGAAGACCACTCTATATGAATTTACATTCTGCGGATGTATCCCGAGCTGAATAAGTGACTGTTTCTTGCATCTCATAGGTGCTTTTGCCCCAAATTTACATGTATGCATAAGATACATGGATTTGGTAGCAGTCCAGAGGCTTTCTGATGAGACTTCTGTGTCTCTCAACACCATCCGGCTTCTTCTGATGGTAGCAGCTGATCCATGTTGGTCATTCATAACTACTCCTGGTATCTGTAACACATTGGGATAAGCACTCAGATTTTGCCTTTGATAAATCTTCTCCAGACTCTCCACTGGTATCTCATCCCTCTTTGTATCCGATGTTTGGATCACTTCCTGTTCTTTCATGGTATTCAGTACTCTAGTGGCCTCACTCACCAAACCAATGGCACGCCAAGCCTCTGCTACAAGTTGGATAGTGTTTTCCTCAGGCAAGACACCCACCTCTTCCATGGTTTGGAGCACCTCTTCTGCTTTCCATGGCTGTTTTGCTTCTCCATATCCCCATATCAGGGTATCAAATGTCTTCAAATTGGGAGAAACACCAAATTCACACATCTTCTCAAAAACTCTCATTGCATATTCCATTTTGGATGCACTGCACCATCCACTGATTATAGTAGTAAAAATTACAACATTAGGGACTACATCTGATTCAATCATGGCTGTCAAGAGTGCCTCAGCCTTCTCAGGTTCTCGTGCACGCACATAACCTTTTGCAAGAATGCTGTATGCATGGGTATCAGGTTCAATACCAGCCTTCAACATGTCATCAAATATCTCCCTGCATCTATCCATGAGTCCTGCTGCACTCCATGCATTCATGATAGTGCTAAATGTTATCACATCTGGTTTGACACCAAATTCTTCCATCAATGTTAGAACCTGCCCAAATAATAACCATCATAACTCCTAGCAAAATTTAGTGGTTTGTGAGGAAAACACAGTTTCTGAAAATTCAATAACTTATAAATCCATAATAGCATGATCAAGTTGAAATTTAAAAAGTGGAAATTGGAAAAATGAAAGGAATAAATTGATAAGATGAATGAAAGAACGAATTTAAAAGAAAAAAAAATTAATATATTGGAATGCAAATACAAACAGGTAATTTGCTTTATAACCTAGATATAGACACAAGTTGGTGCTCAATAACCCTTACAATATTTTAATTACAAGCAAACTGGTTATGGAAAAGAAACACCGTTTAAAATTGATAAAGCCATGCTGGCTTTAAAGTCATTATCAGATTAAATCCTATAATAATCAAACAAATACCGTAGAACATATTCCAAATTGTTTGATTTTTAAAATAAAGACACCCAGATCAAGAGAATCAAGATCTATTGTGCTACATATTGAAAGTGATTCAGTGATGTTGGCGGGAGCTTTTAATAGGAAATGGTAATTGATCTTGGGTGTTAGTGGGATAGATAAGTAAAATCCAAGATATGTCCATAGAACAAGCATTTACAGGGAAGAGAACAAAATAACAGACACACTTGCAAAGATACGAGCAATGGAGCAAAGCAAAAGGATATTTCACACAGTAGGTGATCTTCTGTGTTTGGAAAGAGGGCATTATTCTACAGATAATGTGGGGTTTACTGACATAGGAGAATGGTAACAATGAAAGGTTCAGATCCATAGGTTCGCCAATGGTACACCAGTTGATTGATACAGTAGGAATAGGACAATGTATTTGAGAATTATGGTTATCATAATCCATTGGAGTAAGGCTACATGTCGCCCCCAATATTTTTTTTTTTTTTTTTTTGGGGGGGGGGGGGGGGAGTAGTGAAAGAAATACCTTGATACTTTGATGTATAGGGGTTGCAAGGTAAGGCCTAGTCCCCCTCACCAAGGTTGTAAATCCTTTTTTTTATTCATAAAATTTAATGGTCCAACCAACCCAGAGCCCTGGGAATTCCAGTGTAAAAAAATAAAAAGATCTATTTCTATTGTGTAAACGTCTGAATGTAAAGCATTGAATGTCATGGTATGTCAAAACCTAGGGACTTCGGAACCTTTACCACTTAAAATAGTTAAGCTTTTGAACTAAGAACCATGTCAATGAGTCAAACGGAAAATCATAATGGCATCAATGAGTCTCTGGTGCATTATTCTAATGAGAACCTTCTGAATCTGGAAGTAATAAATAATGCATATCAAGGAACAATATAGAACTAAATGACAAATATCACAATCAATTAAAAAATGACAAATAATTGCATATCAAAACTCACCTCATCCACGCCATCTGTGTCTGTGGTATCTAGGAAACCTTTGATCAGTGAGTTGAAAACAACAAGATTTGGATGTATTCCAAGATCCTTCATCCTGTAAACAAATCTCAAAGCATCCTTCATATTACCCTCTTTACAATACCCATTTATAATGATACCACAAGTTCGTTCGTTGGGCTGCACCTTGTTATTCTGCATCTCCAATATCATCCTTTCAGCCATCTTAGTGTCCCCATTCTGAGCATAAGCTCTTGCCAGTGTGTTATATGTGACAACATCAGGTTGCAAACCAGATGCCACCATCTTATACACCATATTCCATGCTTCTTTAAAGTTGTTCTTGTTACACCAAGCTCTAACAAGGATATTATAAGTTCTGTGGTTGGGTTTTAAATTTTCCTCCTGGGACATTAGATCTAGTAGTTTCAACGACTCTTCAGGCCTACCTGCAATTCCATATCCTTTGATCAAGGTGTTGAAAGTGCTTGTTGTAGGTTTAGATTTGCTCCCTTTCATCTTCCAAAAGGTTTTCATGGCTTCCTCAAAATTTCCAGATTCTGAAAAAGCATTGATAATGGCATTAAAAAAAATTGAATCAGGTATCATCCCACTCTCTTCCACTTTAGAGATGAGTGAAGGGATTGACTTGAAGCGCTTCAGCATGGTCAAGGCAGTTAAGAGAGTTGTGTATGTTATCAAGGATGGCCTGTGGCCCTCTTCTATTAAGCCATCAAAAATGAATTGCACTTCATGGGGTTTCCCTCTTTCAATCAAAATGTTCATTAGTTTTGTTTTTGAGCGAACTGTTTGGCAGCTACCTTTGCTCAAGCACACAAAGCAGTGGGATTGAATTTGGGAACCAAGGGAACTTGAAATTGGACGTAGGTGACTCTTCTCGCTTGAATGTGGTTCCTGTCAAATTGAAGAACCGTCAAAATTTGACCCCTAAAACAATGTATGCAATTTTCATTAACTATAACTATGACATAATTTATCAAAAAAAAAAAAACTATAACTATGATATAGACACATATTTGAACTCAGAAACAACTAGGAATCTGTTCAAATTTCCAATTCTGAGTTAGCCATTGTGATGAAAGGTCTGCTTTGTTTATTTTTCAAGGGATAGACCTTCTAGCCCCTCTTGGACGTCCCCGCCTTCTGGATCCATAAAACTGAATTTTGATGGCTGTAGCGTGGGGAATCCAGGGCCTTCTAGAATTGGGGGTGTGTTCAGGAATGAGGAGAGGATTATTTTAGCTTTGTTTTCAGGCCCTATTGGAGAAGGAGACTCACTTAGAGCTAAGATCTTTGCGGCTCTGGAAGGTATCCAAAAAGCTAGGGACCTGAGCATCAGGAGTTTGATCCTTGAAGGTGATTCAGAGGTGGTGATTAGATGGCTAAAGGAAGATAACAGCATCTTGTGGAGGTTTAGCAATGAAAGGAAGAAATTTAAATGGCTTACTAGGGGTATTGAGGTGAAGTACAACTGGGTGAAAAGAAATGCCAACTCACTTTCTAATGGTCTAGCCAAACAAGGGACGAATAGGGATTCTTTATTTTGGGCTAATTTCTAAGTCTTTTCTTGTATTCTGATGGTGGGGAGCTAAGTCATTTTATCTCCCCCTTTCTTGTACTTAAATTTCACTTCTTTAATAAAAGTTCAGTTACTGATCAAAACAAAAGATAAGTTCCACCATTGGACTAAGGTAAACATTGGTGGATTTGGTTATCAGGGCTGACCCAATATAGTAGACTAGCTGATGTTCTTGTTGAACAAGTGTTTCTACACTTGAACTGAAAATTAGTATAAAATGATGGAAAAGTAACCACTTTTCATAAAAATCCATATTTGAGTTCCATATTAATCATGGTTTAAGGTTTTATTCAGAAAATCATTTTCTATTTTAATTCCAGTATATATATAAACATGGAGGCATGACACAGGGCACTCCACGAGGCATAATTCAAAACATAAGTGTAAGCCTGTTACGCCTCCTAAAGAGGAAGATTTGACTACACCTCTAGCATGCCTCATGCACCTGAGGTGTACACCTCTGGCATGCACCTCAGGGCGTTTTGGGAGCATCTTGTGCCTCCAGGTGTATGCCTCCCACACCTTTTAAAACACTGCTGAAGTATAAGAATTTGATTACATAAGATTTACAAGGAGAAAAAAATAAATAGAATGAGAAAAGGTAGCAAGAGTTAAAATTTAGAAAAGATTAATTTCTTATTTTTGTTTGTCTTCAATACCCAACCAAAGACAGTTCACCAATCTAACCACTGAATTGATCAACAAGATTTTGAGCTTAAATTCTTATGACACATGCATGTTTGGTGACTTGAATCAATACACACACACACACAAAAAAAAAAAAAAAAAAAAACATAAATGATTAGGAAACATGGAGTTTATTAATTACCTAAAAATCCCAATAAAGGAGGAATATAAATTTGACTGAAACTCATTCTTTGATCAATCAAATTTCAAGAAAGACGAGAAAAAGGAAAGAAATAAACATGAACAAGAAAAACAGGAGCAGAAGGTGTAAGTTCTGAGTACATGTATACACATACATATTGTACAAATTCCAATGAAAAGAAAGCCAATCTTTCGTTATGAATTTCTTCGACCTATCCAAGAATAGACCACCCATTTTTGTATCATATCGCTGAATCATACTAGCAGGTAGCAGCTTCACTAAATTGATATGCACCCTCTCAGTTTTATGCATTTGGTATAGAATTTTTTATTCAGGAAGTAAAATCAGGATGGTTGGAGAATGGGTTGAGGGTAATACCTTTCCATTTGATGCATGAACCATTTCTTTCTTGTTCATAAATGTTCCGTTCTGATTCTTGGATGACATACAGGAGTCAGTCCCCTTGGCACCAAACTCTCTCATATCTTCCACACTAATGTTTCCTTAAGCTGCCTTGGCCAACCTCAATACTTTGATTGGACTTCAGCTTCAGATTGCACAGCTAGGAAGAACTTCAAGCAGTCCAGAGAATTTAAAACACCGATTTAAATTACATTTGCCCAATAAGAACAATCTGAATCAATATCTCCTTGGAAGTCCTATGCAGAACAGGACTACAAACATAAGCCAGCATCATATTTCCAGACTTGGTTGGAAAGAAGTATCCTAAAGCTAAACCATAAAAATCAATTACTTGCTTTTTTTCCTTACATAGAACTACCCTATACTTTGGGGGTAGTGACACTTAGGCCCCTGAACTTTCATTTAAGACAGAGAGTTACCCCGTACTTTCAGATTCCAAAACTCTGTTCCTACCATTAGCATTCTGTAAGTTTTGACCTTGTTCTGAGACCATTTTTCCCTTCCCTATATTGCATCTCCAAAACCCAGCTTTTGTAAATTTCCTATATTTTTCTTTTTTTTTTTGTTTCCATTTGTTTAAGAGGGAGACAAAAGAGAGTTGAAAGAGGTAGACTGTCCACCGTTGTTTGTCCTAACCAACAACAAACCAGGGGGAAAAATGGCCTCATAGGTTCAAAACTGCTGGAATGCTAACGGAAGGAGCTAAGTGTTGGAATCTGAAAGTAAAGGTTAGCTCTCTATGGTACAAGGTAGTTCTCTGTATCTTACCCTTAGTTTTTATACAAGCAACTTTCATACAGTTCCACAAGTTGGCCAAAAAGAAATTGGCTGTTTGGGCCAACCCATATCATATGAGTAATACTTCAAAATTAAACAAAACCATATAAACTATTCTGCTTGGTATTGAAGAATCACACACCAGAAGAAAATGCTAATTCTTTGATTCAAGTTGTTGCAATGGTCATTGATTTCAAATACAGAAGTGTATAGAGGAAACGGAGGCATGGTGAAAATATAAGGAAAGGTATTCTAAGATTTTGTACATTATAAAAAATCACACAAGTAATAAGAAGACACATGATGAGAAGGGGCAGTATATGTAGCTGTATAATTCCAGAACAATAAGAAACCACCAAAAATGAGAAAGTAATAATTTAATACAGAAAATTTCCTTCAGTAATCTAAAAAACACAAAAAGGGAAAGGCGGATCAGATATCATGAACACAATTACATAAAAATGTAATTAGATAAACTAACTATTAGCCAGCTTAGAAGCCATACCTAAATATACTTTATGAAGCGCTTGAATATGATGAGTTCCCAGAAATGGAAAAGTTAAAAGAGCATTTCCAGGGATTAAGAAGCAAAAGTAAAATGCAAGTGGAAACACAAATTTCCGTTCTAAATAGAAAAAAAAACAGCTGGACAAAAGGTTCATACCCTAAAATAATAAACAAAAAGCTAAAACTTTTTATCGTCCTTTTGTTGCTATGCTACACAGACATGAGTGTGGGTATTGGGTCTCAGATGAGGTTATGTGTCGAACAGTCAGATTCATTTGACCTCAAAACCTTTGGGTACAGGGAGTCAGCTATGCTCATTCAAGCTTTCATCAAGTAGCTTTTGTTGGGTGTTCTCTAACTAAGTGGGTATATACACAATCTGTCAAATTCTCACATTGAACAAACAGACACCGACTTGGTGGATCCGAGACACATTCCATGCTTATACCAATGTCATATTCTAACACAGGTACTTGAGGTAAAATCAAGGACCTGGGTATCACTGATTAAATGACATGATTTATAGTGTAAATGAAAAGAGGGAGACATTTGCAAATAGATTATATTTATTCAGCTAAATAATTGATGAAAATTTGTATTTGGGGGTGGGGGGACCTCCATGTGGACAAAAGGTGGCCAATATAATTCCAGAATCAAAATAAATACATAATTATGTGCGTGAATAGTATTGGCTAGACTTCATTGTTTCAGACATAAAACAAGATAGTAACACATGAAAACGCTGATGATGGCAATGGTGCTGGTGGCAACAATGGAAATAATAGAGTTACATGCAATATGGGTTTGATATAATACAAGATGTGGCAATGGCAAAAAAGGAAAGAAAAAAAAAGGAAAGGTCAAAACAAACAAACTAGAGCAGATTGGTACGATTTAAAATCCATAAAATGTTACATACAAATGTAATTAAGTCTCTAAACCAACGTAACAATTCAATACATCAGAAAAGCCATGCTGATAGCGAGCCCAAATCCTCAAACGACTGTAGTTTATATTGGGTTTTATCTTTTCTTCTCTCTCCTTTTCCTGGTTTACACATTGGGTTTCATCTGACTGAACCAAACCTGACCCCGCCCAGTGCAAACGTGTATTAAATCTTGCAATTACCAGTAACATATACTCTTAAATCGATCAACACGACCAAAAACAGCATCAAAGGACTTAACTCCTAGCAAGTTTTTGCTTCTTTATTCGTCAACTTTTACACATTGAGTGTATAAGGAACCAGAAGTAGGCAAAGAACAAAGAATCAGAAGTAAAAAAGTACAACAAACATAACAAACAGTAATTATGATAAACCAATCAAAACCCATACGGGATCCATTAACTGAATGCAACAAACATCCAACCCCAACAAGCTAAATTATCGAAGTATCAAGTACGTTAGATCCATTAACCCCATAATCTGCAAGCTGCAAGAAAGTGGAATTCAAGTATGAAATAAGGCCACATTCCTGAGGAGTTCGATGGAGTACCTGGGAATAGTCCTCGGTACTCGGGGGCGGTTGGAGAGAGAGAGAGATGATTACACTGCATCTCCATGTAATCTTGGGACATCCATTAGAGATTCTTATCCACAAAAAAAATATCAGAATGAAAATGAAGAGCTTAAAAAAAAAAAGAGTGAGGTGGAGAATGTAAATGGAACAAAACAAAGAAAAGGAAACAAGACATGGAAAAATAAAGTAGCGGTTGTTCTTTTTTCCTGGATTTCTTTTATTCTGTTGATAAACAATAAAAAAATCCAAGTAGCCTCAGAACCATGCGATCATGAATGTCCAATCCTTAAAACCGTCGGATTAGAATCTCGAATTCATGGCTCTGGTTGGCAGAAAACCAAAAACTGAGGCAAAATGCCATCCATCATCTCTGACCGTCAGATTAACACCGATGGGCATCTGTGTACGTAACTTACTGAGATCCACAAGGTGAGAAAATGAACGAGTGGTCAAGATCACTCCTTGATAATATAATTTCAATCCAAGGATGTCAACCTCGAAGAGGTCGTCGTGCCTTAAAATCATTTTGACATTTTCCTTCGGGGAGATTCCTTTTACTTGGCTTGGCGGTGGCGCCACTAATCTTCGGGGTTGATGTAGCATGCTTAGTACCACGCATACGAAAAATGGAAGGGTAGTTTGGTCATTTAATAATTTAGTGATGCTCTATTGTAATGACATGGGTCATGGCTTCTACAGATGCATCATATACCGCACATCACATTAAACATTCTATATCTACGGTGTATGATAATTTGCCCAATTATAGCCTGGGCAGAAATAAGACAAGCCCAATGACAACTAGTCAATGAGCAAAGAAAAAAAATCTTTTCGAATCCCATTAAAAAAGAATTCTCCTTCAAAAAAAAAATCTATTATTTCGTTCGCTTTTCACTAAGTTATTCAAATAAGTGTATTTATTCATATGTTTTAAGTTCTTAGGTAAATAAGGTAATTAGCCTTTTAGTCATAAAAAATTTATTATTAAAAAGGATAATTTTGTCCCATTCAAGTGTTAGCAACTATTTCTAAGGTGGAAATATAATTTACCTATTAGGAGGCTAGAAGTAAGGGTGTCATTAATAGACTAATTTTGGATGGGACTTCATCCAGTCCAAAACTAATTTGGAGGGATTGGATGAACAGATAAGACATATTGGATTGGATCAATCCAGTCCAAAATATTTATTAGATTGGATTGGAATTGATTTGTTCATAATAAATTTATATTAGATTCAGTTGGGTTAAGCCAATATCTAGTTCATTGATATAAGATAAGAATATAGGTGTCAGTGGATTAGATTTGAGTTGAAATCAATCTAAATTAAAATGAATTTGAACAGATTGGACCTGTCTAAAACATTCATTGGATTGGATTGAACCTAGTCCATTTGTAATAGATCACATTGGACTGAATCGGATTGGCCAGTCTAATTGACACTCCTACCTAGGAGATGGGTCTCCACATAAATCTAAAAGAGGGGCATGACTTTTCCCCCTCTCAAAAAAAAAAGAAAAAAAAAAGAACGCCCCCTGAATCTAATCCCTCTTTTCTCTCATATATCTCTGAATCATTGTTAATTCTATTTACCAAATTAGGGTATAAAATAGATGCGCCGGGTCAATTTGAGGGAGTCAATCCCAATCTTAAGACATGAATTTCAAGCCTAAATCTAGACTATGATTAAAGCCCAAAGTTTGCCAATCCAAATAAACCTTATGTAAGCTAAATCCAATACAATCTTGATGGACTTGGGTGGGCTGCTTAGGTTTAAACATCTTCTTAATAAAATACTCTTTATTAATTACCTCTTAATTCAACCCTATGCATTGCAAGATTGCATTAACTACTCACTAGTTAATAGTTTTGCTTAATTGATCATAGGAGATTCACGTGACAGAATTTAAGCTGTGCTAGTGGTCAATTCACCATAAGCTCATAAGTTATTTGATTGTTTGCATCAAAATGTGGGACTCCCTCTTTGCTAATCATCCCTTGGCAATTGCACTCCCAAAGTTAAATAAATATGTAGAGTGTAAAACGGTTTACATAAATTATAAAATTAGGTTAATTTTGTATTGATAAATTTACTTTCTTATCAAATAGGCTTTTAGCTGTAATGGATGCAAACATGAATTCTAATAAATTATATGCTTTTTTTTTTATCAAAAGCCCACTTGAATACAAATTTTCTTCTTTTTTATTGATGTACTTTTACATCTTATTATCAATATAAATATGCATTGATTTGTCATTTGTCAATTCATAAATGTAATATTGTTAAACATAAGCAAAAGTGAACCAGAATGCGAATTTACCCTGAACCTTGATTTACACTCCATTTGCATTATTTCCAAACACAGCCTAAGGGATCATTCATAATTTATGTCAGGTTTAAAATATATAATTTTTTTTTGGTAGAAAAGCATATTCATTAAAAAAAGAAAAAAAAAAGGATAGGAGACAGCCAAAAACGAATCAGACACAATAACAAACCTATCATCTTCTAAAAGCTTAGACAACCAAAAGGGAGGGAACACCCTCCGATTTACAAAAAAACAAAAGAAAATCATGACTATCCAACAAGTGAACTGATCTATTGCAATTTCAAGGGATAAAAACAAAAGCCACTTCCAAAGTTTGCACAAGCAATCTTAACATCCTCTGATAAAAACACACATTTTCCGTTTAGCAAACAATCGACCAAAGCATTGCAGTCACTTTGGATGATAATTTTGGATAAGGGTTTCTTTTAAGACTTAAACCTTCTAGAATGAGTTCAAATCAGCCCGCCACAAGACTGCCCCCGCCCCAACATCCTACAGCACATCCTTGCCATGTATTAAAAACATCTCCCGATGATAATATAAAGAGTGATGATATCATCATTGGGAGATGTTTCCAATACACGGTGGAAATGTGCTGTAAAACATTGTGGGGGACTGATTTAGACGTCTCTTCTAGAATTGCCAAAACTTCTGCTTGCATAGTGGCTAAACCACAACCTGCCACAAAATAAAAACAAAAACAAAAGAAAAACCATCATGGCCTCTCAAGATGTAATCTAATGAGCCATGTCCTTCATTTCTAAAGCCCTCATCACAAATTTAGCTTCAACCAACCGGGGTCTGGAGGCTTCCAACGAGCTGGATCATTCCAACTTAAGGTCAAATTGGTCGTAGTAGCGGGTTACTATGAAGTCACCTGCTGCGATATGATCCAATCTTTCCTTCAAGCTGTTTGAAGATTCCGTGTTAACCTGTTAATATTATAAATAATGCTCTCCACAGGAGGGTCAATATCGTAAAAAGTAATTTCATTTTTAAAAACCATGCATGCCATAGAGTATATTAGTAGGATAAAAGAGTCATTGGTACTTCCATTGTTATTTGATAAAAAAATAATTGTATTTTAAAACCAATCATTGAAAATTTACTTTTTATCTATCAAATCAGTCCTGATCTCAATATGGCCTACAAATCTAACTTTCTCACAAGTAAAACTTAGATTTTCATTGACTGCCAATTTGTTATTACAAGTAAAACTTAGATTTTCACTGACTGCCAATTTCTCACAAGTCCCGATCTCAATATGGCCTACAAATCTAACTTTCTCACAAGTAAAACTTAGATTTATTTTTCAAAAGGCATCGTTTACAAAAAGCCTCAGTTCTAATGTATTTAAAACTTAGATTTTCATTGACTGCCAATTTGTTATTACAACATCCCCAAATAAACATCTTAATTTTGGTTCAATTTTCGCATGCCAAACGTTTTTTCAAGAAGAAGGAGAAAGAAGCCTAGGCATTATAAGGGTATCAAAATTCATTATTTTGTTCAAGGCAACAAAATACACTAATTTAATGAAAAAACAACCTTTTGAATCAAGGTTCCAAATTAAGGGGTCTTCTTTTTTTTTTTTTTTTTTGAGATGGGGGAAAGTTGGTTCCCATTGATAAAGAATCCATGTTCATTTTTCAGATTTATGTAGGGACCAGGAAAATTTTATTTTCTTGGGTATCACTTAATTCCTAGGTGGGTAAATAACTTTCCCACCTAGAGGGAAAGTTGCTAACAGTTGAATGAATGAGACAAAAATGCCCCTTTTAATAATTGATTTTTATAGCTAAAATGGTCATTACCTTATTTACCTATAAAATAAAAGAACATGGGTAAATGCACTTACCTAGGTAAGTGTTTCCCAGGAAAAACATACCCATGTAATTGCATTTACCCAGGTAAATAACTTACCAAAAAATGAACGAGGCCTAAAAGGTATCTCCAGAGGTGTTTTGAGTTAGGGCAATTTTTTGAATAATTTGGACCATCCTAGGAATAAAAAGGGAATTAATGGTGTCTAGATTCCAATTTCTATCCCTTACATTTATGAGATCTAACACTCTATAAGGGCCACCAGGGCCTGGTTTTGGCCCCATTAGTTTGAAACCCTCAATGTTAAGAATCCAGGGCCATTTTTGAAACCGAACTAGTACTATCGATTTCTGGAAAATGGTAACTGAAATTGAACTAAAGCCGATCAGTTAACCGGTTAGTCATCAATTCGGTTCATCGATTTTTTTTATATTTATAAAATATATAATAAAAATTTAAAAATATATATAATATTATAATAATTAATATATTATATATTATAAATATAAATATATATATATATATATATAATGCATATTTATTACTTTGTAATATATAGAAAATTGATAATATATATAATATACATAAAATATATAGAATATATGTATATTGATTGGTTTAATTAAACACCGGTTTTCTATATTAGTTAACCAAAACTGAACTAATACCTTTGGTTTTTTTAAAATGAGAATTGCACAGTGGGAAGAACTCGTAATATTGCTAAATTCCTGTTTGAGGAACAAACAATTTTCATTTGTTCTTATTGGTAATCAGAAATCAAATGAATAATGAGAACCCTAGTTACAAGAACCCCTTGAAGAGAAAGACAAGATAAATATATAAAGGCTGCAAATTTTAGCTAAAGAGATACAGAGCAGATCCACATTACCACAGAAGATTGAGGGGATTTATAGCATCCAAGCATCTGAGCGAGATATTGATCGACTGAGGGCAAATATGATATTTATGATATCTTTAAATGATGCCTCAAGGGTAATTTCATAAATGTATATATTCTCCCTCAGTGACAAAAGGGAGAATTTTGTTAAGTTTCTCAAAAATTCAGCGGGGAAGGTTTTTATTATTGTTAAAAACTTTAGGAGAGGTTTTTGTATTTTACCCTTTTAATTGCTTTAAATTTGATCACCCACTATAAAAAATCCTCACTCCAAAGCTAACCAAAAGATAACCATTACAAAGATTATTAATGCTACTAAAATATAAACCTTCACCCACCTTTCGTATTGGGATCCCCCTTCTTCCCCACCCCATTTTGATTTGATTGATCGGAGGTTCAAAAGCGAGATTTTCCGATATCATAACCACCCACTCTTACTCTTGAGAGTATGACCGATCAAAACCACCCTTGTAAATTTTGGATAAATTCTAATTAATGAGTGTACAACTTAATCCAAATTTGTTACTTTTAGGCTGTGTTTGATTTTAAGAAAAAAAAGATAAAAAAACCTTTACAAACTTTTTCAAATCAAACATAGCCTTAGTACAACTTAACCCAAATTTGTTACTCTCACACTTATTCATTCATGTTTTCCTATCCTCACGCTCGTACTCTCCATTTATTTTTCTCTTTCACACTATTTAAATCTCTCTTCCTCTCTCTTCTCTTGCGTTTTGCGTTTGCATTTTTACATATCTCACTCAATTAGTTTACATACAATACATATTCTGATTATTTTTAATTTATTAACCATTTTTTTATTCTTATAATGATTTATTATTGAATCATGTATGTATCACATTTGCAGTTCCATCACCATTCTGGCTGGGTTTGCCCCGAGGTTCCATTTAACATTCAAATTTTGACACCTTATCAATATGATTCAACACCATACATGATAGGAGCTCGCGTTCTATGCACCAGTGGGTGCATTGGATGCATGAACCTACAAATAAAAATTGAACACATCACCTTAATAAATTTATTAGGGACTTAAGGGGGTTGCAGTGTTAACGGTGGTCCAATTAGTTGAACCGGCCACTAAAAGACAAAATAATGGGAAAAACAGGTAGAGGAGAAGTGATGAAACAAAGTAAGTTGTGACAGCTTTAAAACAAAGGATCGCAATGATACCGGTGACACATTTTATCTACAAATGCACCATTAACCATAGATTGAGGGGAAAAAACTGGTGCCAAAACGTAGATGAATAGGTGATTTAACAACTTAAATAGAAAAACTTCAAAACGAAGAAACACAAAGAACTAGATCAAAGGTTAAACTAATCAATAGCCAGTTATTGATTGAAGAATAGATTTGGGGGCATTGACGAATACAAAAAAAAAGTCAAATACTTGAAATTACAGAACGAATACAACAAAATCATAAAACAATGAGAGAGAGAGAGAGAGAGAGAGAGAGAGAGACCATACTAGAAACTCGCTCCTATTGTTCTCATTGTATCAAGCAAATGGAGTTTGAGTGGAGATTAAAGAGGAAAGGGAAAAAGAAGTATATATTTTTGTCTACAAACACCAACTCTGTTACTAGCAAATCGGTCTGCTGAAGTGGAGCCAAGAATCACCAGGGAACAACCTCGTGAAACTTCATAGAAAAAACTACAAAAGAAAAAGAAAAGGTGGAAGGACAAACTGACCACATTCGCCGATGGGGATGACAAAGGTGAATCGGTTGTCCCCATTGCTTGAAATTGTGGGAAGCCAACGCATGTGTGCAAGGCTGGATGTGGGTTGAGCTATAAGCTTGCAAACCAGATAAATGTTAGTTCCACGTTACTCGGATTAAGAGAAGGATTGGTGTTAATTGAACAAGCATGGCTCAATTTGAGGCTATTCTTGGAATCAACAAGGGGTGGAGCAGGTCTAAGGTGTTGGAAATATTCCGGGGAGGATGGTTGAGAGGGATTTCAATCCAGGTGTTTTTGCATAGTAAATGTTAAGAAAAGGGTAAATTTTGATTCCGCGTCGGCAATGGCACGGCCGAGGCCTTGATTCACTCTGGGTTGCTTCATGCAAGAGAAGGCGTAACAGCTCCAGATGATGACAGTGGAGACCGCCAACTTCTACGGCATCATGTACCACTTGGCGATTGCACCCCAGTTGGCTTCGGATGTTTCGAAACACTTCGATCGGTGAAGCTCCCTACACTCCTCCCGTAAGTCACCGTTGCCGGTATGCAATGAGATCGCTAATGGATGTTTCTAGGTGAGGGAGATCGAATATCCAAGTTAATTAAAAATGTGTTTTTAGTTTTTTTGTCCTTTCATATCCGGTTCAACCGGACACCCTCAGCCAACGGTAAAGGCCTATTAACATTAAACATTTTTCATTACGCTGACATGGTCGCCTGTAATTGGCCCTATTAACATTAAACATTTTTTATTACGCTGACATGGTCGCCTGTAATGGGCGGGTTCACGCATTCGGTGCACCAGAACGCGCACTCACATAATAGGTCCTATTTGTATGATGAGTTTAAAGTCACATCAGCGCCCCACCGAGCAAGCTCCACTGCCGCCCCATGTGCACATTGGGAAATATTACTAATACACAGTTGAGATGTCTTGTAGGGCGCTGAGGTCGATGGATTCCATTTTGATGGTGAAATGTAACGTGTCAGATCATATTGATAGGGTTTAATTGGAACGTGATTTGATGACATGAAGTCCCAATTCTCATTTGGGAGGGGTTGTGGGCGGGTTAACTTTGGAAGACCGGATCTGCTCCTCACAATTAGCGCCTCACATGCATATCATACCATCTATTAAGAATATCTCCTGTACTTATTAGTTATTATTTATGGAAGATATTTCTAATACATGGTGAATGCGCCTGTGAGGCGCCACTTTGTGAGAAGCAGATCCCACTTTTAACTTTGGCTGTTGGGGCCGATAGCATAAGCTGTCGAGACTTGAGATAATTTCTGGGCTAGACATGTTCTGAGCAGTTTATCGCTTTGATTTTTAATAAAAATAAATTAATATGTAATTATTAATTTACCCTTTCTCACCGTAATGTGGTATTCCCATAAATTCTCTCAATAACATAGGTTGTGGACCCCAACAACTAAAGTTTTTCTATTTTGAGCTATGGTTTTTCCTGTTCCAACTTCCAAGTATTCCCATTTGTGAGGAGCAGATCCCATCACACCAAAGTCATTATGTACAGATCTGACATGGTATGCCGTGCTTGACGTGTAAAACACGTATTATGGGCAGGGAATATCTCACTTATCATAAAATTTATGGACAGATGTTCCCAATTCACGTCCATTTTATCTTGTGAGAGCAGAGGTGTAGGTAGACTTTGTGGCTGAGAGGAGACGGGATCTGCTCCTTACAAATAGGCGCCTCACATGCACATCCACCGTGCATTGGCAACATCTCCCGTTAATAATAATTAATTAATACGGAAGATGTTTCCATGGTAGGTTGTGCGTGTGAGACGCCATCTGTTAGGAGCAGATTCGGTCTTGGTTGGGAGAGCATTGAACCTGTAGCTGTGAAGAACTGAATATAATAAAATAATATATACACATCCACGGAGAGGTGGATGGTCACAGCCCCCGTGTCATGGCGCGATCATAATGAGGGCATAGACACCGGAATCTCTCTCTCTCTCTCTCTCTCTCCCTCCGTCTATAATCTATTCCAGGATCTTGCTGTCCTCCTCGCTTGTATTTGAACATCACTGTGCTGCCCAAATACATTGGTTTTCTCGTATGATGTTTAGGTTGTGGAAATGGTATCAGAAATGCTTGGCTGTTCATCCAGTTAAGACGCAGATCGTCAGCTCGGGGTTTCTCTGGGGAGTTGGAGATGTTGCTGCCCAGACCGTTACTCACTACTCTACAAGGAAAAAAAATTGCCTGAACTATGTAAGTAATAAACCCTAGAAATTCTCCTGTTTTCCTTTTAATTGAAGAATTCGTATGGGTCTTGGTTATATAATTCATTGTTTTATGTGATGGGTACCTTTCATTTCTCTTATTCTTAATGATTTCCTCATTTTGTTTTTTTTTTTTGTCTAATAGGCATCTGCTTCGTTTTCACATATCTTACAGCAACGTTGCTTGGATTTATTTTTAATGTGTTTGTTTCCTCTTCCATGTTCTTGTTGTATTGCCTAATTGATGTTCCCAGTTTTCTGGGTTGAGATTTCCTTTTATTTAATATTCATTTGCCGCGTTGTACCTTAATTGTGCTGAATTAAATGGTTCGATTCTTTAGTCTCCGTTTGGGAAGAATGCAAATACACATGCTGTCATTTTCATGAACCTTTCATATTTGTATTTGCACTCTTCCCATATGGAGCCCCTTGTGTGGTTTTACTATGGATAATGCAATTTACCTTTAGCTGCTATATATATTTCTTTATGTAGGATTTCAGTTGTTTTTAGTCCCCTCTATGCTTCAGATGATTTTGATCAGTTTCTCTAGCTTTTATAGGATAGCCATACAATGGTACGTTTTTCGCATTGATTGCTATATTGCCTGTGGGCAAGGTTCAAAGTATCGATATGTATTATAGAGATCAAACAATAAGTATTGATCTTCAGGGTCATTGATATGCTAATAAATAAGAGTTTGTTTATTTTAATTGTTTTATATGTTAAATACTGATGTGACATGTCCACTGTTAAAATATAAAGTAAAAAAATATGGTTTTTTTTATCAATAACTGAAATAATTTCATTAAGATATAAATAAGCGGGTACAATGAGGGGGAGGGGAGCCAAACTCTCTTAGCTCCCACTCCCCAAAAAATGAAGAAAACATTACAGCATAGCCCAAAATAAGTCTTTTCTTTCCACCCCTTGCTTAGCCAGAGCATCAGCCAAGCTATAGGCATCTCTCTTAAATTCTTGTATTGAGAGTATTGATACTTTGAACCTTGGCTGTGGTGTATGTCTCATAAATTGTAAATTTTTGTTTCTTTCTTAGATTAAATGCCTCATAGATTAGTGAAAATACCTTTTTAGCTTAGTTGTCAAGGTTTCTAGGAAATTCTAGGCGACAATGGATCACCTAGGTTATAGAATTTTAAAAAGAAAAAGCTAAATTCTAGTTTAGCTCCCTATATTTGCTGAATTGAATGAAAGGAAATACTCTTTACTAATAATGTTAACTTTCCTCTCAAAACATAGCAAATCATTATATCTAAAAGACAATAACATTTAAATCAATTAACTTTAATATTTCGAGCCCAATATTATAACGTAATAAATACTTAATAGAACAATTGCATGTCAACAAAATTATTTACAACTACAGAAGGCTATAATTTTATACTAATAAAAAAATTAAGAGAGAGGGGGAGAGTAGTAAAAAAGGAAAAGAAGAACAACAGGTAGAGTCCTTTTTCTACGTAATGTGAAAGATAGGACAGGAGGTAGAGAGAGAGAGACTATAGAAAAAAGAAGAAAACTCTTTATCATTCTCTTCTCTCTTTTTCTTTTCTTATAATCTTCAGGTCATTTATGTTCTAATTTTAAAATTATTAAACAAAAGCATATATATATATATATATATATATACATAGTACTAATAAACATATACAAACATAGTAACAATATGTAGCCATAGTAACAATATGTAAACATTCTATATATATATATATAGGTTGTATGATTGATCAAAATATATACAAACATAGTAACAATATGTAGCCATAATAATAACGTTGCAATAAGGCACCTGTCTTGATTTTTGTGACCTAGATTGGTGCCTTGTTGGCTAGATTGGCACCTTTTTTGAATAAGCACTGGCGTTTAGGCACCTTGTTGACTAGGTAGGTGTCTAGGTGGCACTTTGACAACTGTATTTGTCAGGACCAATTGGTTTAGTTTAATTTTGGATGTTATTTGGAGAGTGCCATTTTAACACTTATGCTGTAAAATTTTGCCAACTATGTGGAGCCAAGGTGACATTTATTGGTCTCAACTCAACAACTCCCCTTTGAAAAAAACATAGCTTATATTCATTCTTTTGGTAGGGAAACTCCCTATAGGTGT
Source organism: Nelumbo lutea (assembly GCF_056320005.1). Classification (NCBI taxonomy): domain Eukaryota; kingdom Viridiplantae; phylum Streptophyta; class Magnoliopsida; order Proteales; family Nelumbonaceae; genus Nelumbo; species Nelumbo lutea. The sequence continues at coordinate 10,606,039 of NC_142691.1, forward strand.
CCTAACAAGGAGTTGATCTTCTGTTATTATAATTGTATGCAGCTCAGATTTGGCTTCTAGCTGTGTCACATTCCTTTCACTTTTATAACTTACAGGATGCCATCTTTGGTGGTAACTTTTAAAGATACTGCTGGAAGTCATGGTTGACTTCCTCAACTTGGATTTTCACACCTTAACCTGCGGCTTCCTACCTGTGGTCTGAACAGCTCTCATGATATTATTATTCTGTACATATTTTGGAGCTTAAGTTATCACAAAGGCATTGGTATGTCACAGAGGGTATGATCCTTTTTCCACAAGATAAAAAAAAGGCAAATACCCAAGCATTCAAATACTTATTTATTTATGAAAAGGTAAAGTATTGTGGTAATGTATAAGTATCAGATGAATACGTCAACAGCCATGTACACCTAATTGTTCCTAGAGAGTTAAACTCTTTGGCAGATCAGTTGTCCAAGTCGGGTACCCACAGGGAAGCTTTATTTAGCAATGTTTTAAAACACGGAGGCGTGACGTGAGGCATTCCACTACCTAGAGGCATGAGGTGTAGTTCCGAACGTAAGAGGCATAAGCCTCCCGAACACAAGGAGACGTAAGCCTCTTTAAGAGGAGGGGGGTCAAGATGAAGAAGAGGAAGGGGGGATCTCGTTTTTTTCTTTATTTTTAATAAAAATCTTTTATATTATGAAGAATAAAGATGCACAACACTAGTTGAAAGGGGGGCGGGGGGGCGAAGCCCCCAACCAAAAGGGCCGGTGGCAGACCACTTTCTTTCCCCTTATCTTTTCTTCCCTTCCCTTTCCTTTTCTCTCTTTTTTTCTTTTCTTTCTTTATTTTTCTTTCCCTTCCCTTCCCTTTCTTTTCTTTTCCTTTCCTTTAAAATTCTTTTTTTTTTCAGTCTTTTTATATGAGGTGTGCATGAGGCATACGCCTCTAGCATGCCTCATGAAAAAAGCACATGAGGCGTATGCCTCAGAGGTGTCAGTGCCTCTGGCATATGCCTCAGGGCGTTTTGGGAGTGCCTCACCTGGAGGCATGCCTCCAGGCATACACTTCCCACTCCTTTTAAAACACTGTTATTAGTGATAGAAATCTGCCTTGTAATTTCTAATTGTTGGTTTTCTGATGTACATCATCTCATGTACCTTTGAATATCCTCTTTAATATAATCAGTTAATTTTTCTTAAAAAAATAAAATAAAAAACTAAGTATTCAAGTTAGTCACCCGAGTTGAAGAATTTACAATGCACCTGGCCCCTCAGGCTGTGCTCATTCAAAATAAAAAAAAAAAGCTCAATACAAGCCTGCCCAAGTTGTACTACTATGCACAACATGGTACTGTACAATGGGAATATACAAAATGTGATAATATCAAAAAGCATTAATTGGTCGGAAATAAGCTTTCAACATAAAAATAAGAGTGATAAAATATTCCCCTGGAATGTTTTTGAGTTGCCAGCTACGCACATAACATGCCATAGATCCTTTTTGTTTTTTGAAAGCATCTCATCTGTACAGATTTTATCCTGAAAGATACACACACTTGTTTTGCCCCAAGTAGATCAAATCATTACAAAGAATATCATACTCCAAAGTCCAAACTGTTTTTACTTCTTTTCTCAAACCTTTTAGATGCCATCTGAGGAAAAAAGCTTCAATAGAAACAAGAAAGCATCTTTTCACACCAAAGATCCCTTGGAACTTGCCCTGTTGCCCATAGTTTGTTTAAAAAATTTGCAGTAAGAAAAAGATAACTGGCAGAATATTGGCTTTTTTTTTTTTTTTTTTTATAAATTTGTCACATCATTCAGTTTATTAATTAGGAAACTATATTACATGCAGTGCAAGGATCAAAATCACTGTTTTAGCATCTGATGCATTTGCAGCATAGCATGACTCAAGTCAGGTGCAAGCATATGGAAGTTTTTTTCAGAATGATTTCAGCATGTGGATTGTAGCTAATACATGTATTAGTGGATTGATTTATGAGGAAGCATGCTTTTATGTTTCACTTTTTGGAGTTTTCACTGGGAAATTATCATAAACTGATACCCACTTTATGATCATCAATAAAGTTGTTAGTCCTGACTAGTGGTGGCAATTGGGCGGGTTGGTTGGGTTTGGTTTGGGTTGAACCTCAACCCAATCCATCTAACCCGCCAACCCATTAATGACCCAGTTATATAAAATTAAATGGGTTGGGTTGAACCCAAACCCGCTTTAACCCAATCAACCTGCCCAAACTCATTAATCTTATATTTATGTATTTAAAACAAAAAACTAACTCCCTATTGACAAATAAGTTGGTCATAGCTTGGTGGTAATAATAGTTGCTATTTATACAAGTGGTGAAGGTTCAAATCACATTATATGCATGTTATTTTTACACAAGCAGCGAAGCCATTTGACTATGTTCGGGTTTCGGGTTTGACCAAACCACTTAGGTTCAAACCGGTCAGACCAACTTGAACTATCTAATTGGATTGTCTTTGAGCTAATCACATCAAGAGTGGTTGAACCGTTTAGATCTGGATCAGTCCAGTTGGACCAGACCAGACCGGTTCAGTCAAAAGGTGGTTTGACTTGGACCGGCCCATATCAGGCTTGTGCATGGGTTTGGAACTGAACTGACTGGCCCAAAACAGGTCAAGAGAAGTAAACCGGGCCAATTCGGGTCGAGTGTGCAAGTACGATCCAAGCCGGATTGTCCAAAATGGGCAAAGCAAGCGGGGTGGGTTTTGGGTCTTCCCGGGTCGGGTCGGGTTTGGACTGGCTGACTGGCCCAAACGAACTAAACCGAGGAGCCTGAGGCACTCGGGTCTGTTCATATTTAGACCAAGTTGAGCTGGTCCAAACTCAGGTCAAGTTGATTTGGATTTATGTCGATTTGGGTGAAGTGTGTTGATTTGAGACAAAACTAATTTTAATCAATAAATAATAGAAAATTAATGCATTAATTTTAAATTATTTCATTCAAATGAAAAAAATTTAAAAAATGGCTAAGGAATTAATACTTATATCTTTAGTGGTTAACCCAATGATTATCCACAACCCAACCCATTTAAATTGACCCAATGGGTGATCAAACCCATTTCCAACCCGCCAAGTAAATGGGCGGGTTGGGTGGGTTAGATACTGGGTGGGTTCAGCGGGTTGGGTGAAAAATTGCCACCCCTAGTCCCGACTCCTGAGAGGTTCCACAGCAGTGGAGTAAGACAGTATAGAGAGTTTACTGCTTGAGGAGGATATTGTTCTTTACTACGATTTATAACCTCCCGTCCAATTACTATGCAAATGATGAAAGGGTATTAGGCAATTTTTCAGTTCAGTCATCTCTCTCCCCCCAAGACAGGATAGTGCTTTCCCCTGGGCTAGAATCTACAGTTCTCACATCCCATCTAAAATAGCTTTCATGGTATGGACTGCAGCCCTCAATAGATGCCTAACTATAGATCATCTGCTAAAAAGGGATGGCTCTTCCTAGTTCTCTCTGCTCTTTATGCAATGAGGCCCCAGAGTCCTCAATTCAGCTTTTCATGCGTTGTAGCTTCTCTTCTCAGCTATGGGTTATGGTTTTGTCCTGTTTTGCGGTTCACCTCTGCTTGCTGGAATCATTGCTTCAGCTGCTGCAGGGTTGGAGTATTGAAGGCTTGAATAGAATGGGTAAATAATTATGGAATACTTTCCTGGTGCCACCATCTGGACAATATGGAAGGAAAGGAACAATCATATATTTGGCAACAAATATTCTGCCTTAGAAGAAACAGAAGTAACCTCATAGGTTTGCTTTGCTCTTGGCTGGGTGTACAAAGAATCTTTCAGGGTGTCCATCTTAGTTCTTTTTTGCAAGCTGGACCTTTTTTCAAAGAATTTTCTTTGTTTTCTATATTCCCAATGTACAGGTTCTCATTGTGCATGGGCTGATGTTCTTTTCCTTCTATAGTAACTCAATACAACACAATACTTCACCTCCAAAAAAAAGAAAATTTGAGGCATAGAAGTTTTTCTTATTTGTTTTTCTCTGCATGCTTCTGGAGGCAGCTTTTGCATACAAAGTTTTGGAACTATGGAGCATCTTTTACCAATAACATTGCAGACCATGTGAGAAACTGAGAATTTAGTCATGTCTTTTGCCATTCTGTTATACTTATACATCAATGATCCATCCTGCTTATTTGTGAAAAGGGGGCTTCTCTATCATGCATTTTCTTTAACGAGGGTGGAAAAGGAAAGAGAAAAAAGCTACTCTCTCTGGAAGGAAGTAGTATGCTTTTGACACATTTAAATGATTGGGAGCAAGAAGCTTGGCCACCACAATAATTCCCATGATCCCATCTAACAAGTATGAATGCGGGCATTGGTATAAAGGGATAAAGGAAACATGTATTATATTGTATTAGGTCAATATGGTGTTGTAATTTGTATTAACATATTATAGCAAGCATGCTGAAGTATGAAATATTATAAGCTTTTACATGGCCCATATATTTGTTTTGTGTTATGTACTGAATTTCTATCACTCATTGATTTTAGTATTATGCTCTCATTCTTTTTAATATGGTCAGGAAGATTCCATAAACATGGATTAAGATGTTGACATATTTTCTAATAATTCCATGACATATTTCCATTTCCATGAGTACCAAGTATCAACATGAAATATTATTGGAATTGGCATATTTCTCTAGTGAAAGCTACCAGTGCTATGTGGAAGAATACATAAGATGGTATTATAACATGAAGAATTGGCAACAATATTGTGGATATGTGGAGCAGCAGTATTGCCTGATGCCTGCCTAATGGATGATGACTGCTTTGAGCCAGCTCAAAATTTTTTGGTTGTGTCGTTAAATCTTATTTTTGAAAATTGCACCAGTTAAGTAAATCATGTATTGAGTAACTATTTAAACATTGCACCAGTTAAGTAAATCATGTATGTTTTCAATTCTGTCAATCTCTTCCTATTGTATTGCATTTTCAATCAATAATACAAGTTAAAGGTCAGCAAAATTTTTTGTGGTTATTGAATTCTTTTCATCAACTTTTAATATTTTTAGGTGGGGTCGTTTGATTGAGAATATACCCAAACATTTTCATCTTCTTGAATAAGAAGTAATATCTTTTTGTAAAATAGAAAGTGACCTTCTATGGTGGTTGAAAAACCACAAAAACTGTTGTAGGAGGAAAATTACTTGTCAAGTAGGGCTTTGATATGAATATGATATGAGGAGAAAATCCAACTTGCATTAGGAAGAAGAAAAACCTGCTCTGTTGAACAGATATTAGCATATAGGCATCTCCTGTACTTAACATGTTTTCTGAATGACAGGTTTTCCTGTCATTATCAGATGATGGAAGTCAAATCCTAGCCTATTTATCAAAGTTTCCTGTATGGTCCTTTTCCATTAACAGCTGATTTGTTAAGGGACAAAGGAAGTAGCTTTTCATTTTCTTGTGATACTATTCTTTAAATGATTTCAGTTTTATGGTATGAACGTCCAAGGTGCATGCTCTTGCATCTTGTTGATGAATCATTTTTCAACCGGAGTTATGCCAAGTTTCCTGTCTTAGAACCAAGTTATGCAGATGACACACTTTTGCTTCATCCATCTGTGAGAACAAGCATGTTTGGGTTGCTGATAATTGTAGCATGCAATTTTAGGTAACTATGACCATTTTCATATGTGATGATATGGAAATGTTTTACATATACAAACTACTGGAAGGGCATAAATTTAAAATTCCTTGTATTTTTGGTCATGATTTTCACTTCTGCATGCATATCTTGTCTCCAAGATAGGTGATTGGCACCTTGTAACAATCTCTGCTTTATACAGACAGATACAGATGAAGAATTCAAGATCAATTGGAGAAGAGTGGCTATCACAAGCATGTTTGGGTTTGGATTTGTTGGACCAGTTGGCCATTTCTGGTTAGTGTTTACCTTTTAGTCCTGCCTCTATCTCCATCATGTACCTCTTTTCTTTAGTAAAGTACGATAGAAAAACAAATGACCATGGTCCTAAACAGTGGGGAAGCTCCTATGGCACCTGCCCACGTTAGAACTAACCTATTGGAATGAAGGAAGAACAACATGAATCATACATGAGTTTGTGCATATGGAGGATTAACATCCTGGTTATCTAACTGATTTGTTTGGAACTGAGTTGTTGGATAAGTAACCCAATACTTGAATCAATTACTGTGATGCATGTGGCCGCATTAAAGAAATACTGGATGGATTATGATATAAAATCAAGAAAAGGGAGGAATTATTTAGGGGCCTTCACACACAATGCTTATTGGCTACAAAGAGAAATAATTTTATACAGTCCAACCGTAGCAGAAGAATATAGAAACTTTCTAATGAATTATATGCAATATAGCCAATCTCTATGGACATGAACTTATGAGCCTTTAAAAAATGTGATGCTTGAACAAACTTTATTAGTGAATATATGTTGGTTTTATTATAAACATATGCACTTACAATCTAATTACTAATATTATCAGACTTGGGTCTTAATCAGATTGGATTGGGGTAGATCCATATAAAGGCCATTACCCAATGTCAGTTACTGCTATATGGGGTCTTGAGAGGGGCAATCTTCAATATTTTTTGCACAACGGCCACTAATAGAAAAACTTGTATTCTGATGCTTATCAGCCCGATATTTTACCATTACACCACAAAATAGCCCTTGGATAGATTCATATCCAATCCATATTATAAATGGATCCATTTTTCTGAGACCCAAAGTCCCAAATCCTATTTAATTATAGTAGTTTTTGAACTTAGATTTGGATAATCAGGTATCATTGACAGCCCTAGTTTCCAATACAGAAGCCATGGATGTTGAAAATTAGAATTTCTTGTAATCTTCAGTGGGAGTGCATGGATTCAAGTGGTTAAGAGAGTAAAAAAAGTGGTCAGAGAGAGAACTTTATTCTTTTCTTCTTAAGGTAAATGAAACTCAGTAAATATTAAATTGTGACAGGAAAATGGAAGCAAAGGGAGGTAAAGGTTAAAGTTGGAAAGAAACTACTATACAAAAAAAGCTTAATATACATGTTCATTCACCTAGTTCAATGAATATATACAATTTTTAAATGTTAGTGACTTTATTATCATCTAATCTACTCAATTTATGCAAGTCTTATAGCTATCAGTGGTTCATGGATATTTATGATTGCGCTGATATATATTGAAGATTCACAGGTTAAACCATAAAAAATTTCACTTGAGCACTAATATTTTCTTTGAAAGAAAAAATTAATGGGTAGTAAAATGATTCTGTAAATGTGCCAAACATGGAGCCCAAAGAAGGGGGCTGAACAGAACTTTTGAACCCATGATCAATGGCAGTTCAAAATCTCAATGTACAATACACACTTGCAGGTCAACAACAGCCAGCTCCTCAAAATACACAAACTTCTCAGAGATCCCACAAGGGTAGTAAAATGATTCTGTAAATGTGCCAAACATGGAGCCCAAAGAAGGGGACCGAACAGAACTTTTGAA